>NW_020273108.1:0-285327 GCF_003268045.1 Sipha flava
CAAATATCGAATATGGTCAGCGGTACACGTTCGATAAGTCAAATAACTACCGCAGATGCTTCCACATCACAACAAAATTAAAAGAAAATCATATAAAATGTAATTCAGATTTTAGTAAAACTAAACATTTGGAATTATTAATAGATACAGGTAGTGAAATAAATGTAATAAAAATCAACAAATTGATAGGAGAAGTAATGGTAGACGAAAATAATAAAATTAAAATAAGAGGAATAAATGAAAAATTAATAGAAACTATTGGAACAGTTAATATAACAATTGAAATTAATAATGAAAAAATAAATGTAAAATTTAATCTTGTCAAGAATGATTTTCCAATTTTAAAAGACGGTATATTAGGACAACCTTTCTTAACCAATAATAAAGCTGTAATCGATATAAGTAATAATACAATTACAATTAATAACGAAAATAAATGTAATATGTTAAAAAATGATGAAGAATATTTTTCATTAAATCCAAGAACCGAGACTATTGTAGAATTACCGATAGCTGAACCCAAGGTCGAAGATAAAAATATAATTATACAAAAACAAGAAATAATTAAAGACGTGTTTTGTAGTAATGTGATAGGAAAAGTAAAAAACGGTAAAATAGTTAGCATATTAAATATATCGGAATGTACGCAAAAGATTAAATTAAATGATATAAATAAAATATTATATGACGAATCTTCAGATTACAATTTATTCAAAATTAATACGATAAAAACAAATGACTCACCTAACCGAATAGAACAGATAAAGAATCTAATTAGAAGCGAACATATGAATATTGAAGAAAGACAATCTATATTTGAATTATGTGAACAATATTCTGAAATATTTCATTTAGAGGGAGATAAATTAACTTTCACTAATGCCGCTAAACACGAAATAAAATTAAAAGATAACCAACCGCCTATATATAAACGACCATATAGATTACCTCATTCGCAACAAGAGGAAATAGCTTCACAAATTCGTAAAATGGAAGATGATGATAATATAGAACAATCCACGAGTCCTTGGAATGCACCATTATTGTTAGTAGCGAAAAAACCAGATGCTAGTGGGAAACAGAAATTCAGAATTGTTGTAGACTTTAGAGCATTAAATGAAGTAACATTAAATGAGTTTCATCCACTTCCGAACATAACTGAAATATTAGATCAACTAGGGCAATGTCAATTATTCAAGGTTATCGATTTGGCATCAGGATTTCATCAAATACCATTAGAGCAATCATCACGCGAATTAACGGCCTTTTCAACTAATCAAGGTCATTGGCACTTTAAACGTATGGCAATTGGAATGAGAACTTCACCTGCAACCTTCAAAAGGTTAATGAACAATGTATTAGCAGGCATAATAGGGATAAAATGTCTAGTATATTTAGATGATATAATTGTATACGGGAAAAATTTACGCGATCATAATAACAAATTAAAAGACGTATTCGAAAGATTAAAAGAACATAACTTAAAAATACAACCGGATAAATGTGAATTTCTAACACGAGAATGTGTATATTTAGGACATGTTATATCTGAACATGGAATAAAACCAGATGAAAAGAAAGTGAAAGCAGTTTTAAATTTTCCAAAACCAACTAATGTAAAAGAAATATTATAATGATAAAGTTGAATAAAAACGTAAAAAAAAAAATAAAAATAAATACATACATAAAAATATATATATAAATATGTTATATATGAATATAATTAAGTTAAAAATATTGCAGGTAGGATCAATTACGAAGAAAAATCAAACAATATTTAAATTCAAACAATACATATATATAAAATTATAATTATGGAAAGAGCTAAGGAATTCATGAGGAAATTGCGCGAATTTTTAGGAGGAGATAACCATATAGAAGTAGGGACACGAGAATTAGGAAATGTGATTGAGTTACCATGTTTTAATGAGCATATAATGGATACAAATAGTATGATGGCAGAACCATATACATGTGAACAATTGTTAGGAATAATGCTGGGTTTGCAAGAATTTATAGAAGAAGTCATATCTATAGATTCAACTGGACCATCTTGTAATGAATTAGGAAGAATAATAGACGAATTAATTGAAGATGGGCTGTTTAAAAAAAAAAAAAAAAAAAAATTGTATGTAAAGATTTATTATTAACTTGTAATATTTTGTAGTTCGCAGATAAAATTTGTGGTAATTGATTTTCAATTTGCAATGGTAAATAAAAAAGATATATTATTAGTATCAGGAGCCATTTGCAACAATCTCAATAAACACACACCTATTAAATTGGAAGGGAGGCCTATCATTTTAACTGAAGAGGGTAAATTGCAAATATTTCACACAAGAAATTATGAAGGTCTGCTGAAACATTTGAAGATGATTTTTAGGAAGAAGCCAGATGTCTTAACACCGTTGCTCGGGCAATTACACCAAAGTGTAGTGGTCGGGGGAAATAGAAATCTAGGCACAACTTTCTTGAATCATTACATATTTTCAGATAGAAACAGAAAACCTGTTGTTGTATTCTGGAATGGAGACATGGATAGGAAAATATTAAAGAAATTGCGGATAAATAATATTAAAAGAATGTTAAACATAACTAAATATAGTGATAATAATGATAACTATTTTAGTCTAAAATTAATTGATATGAATAACAATAAATTATTATATAGTAGGGACATAGGGTATAAAATAAAAAATGGTAGGATGCTTAATTTAAAGGAGGCACATGATTTAGTGTGCATAAAAAGGCACGAAATATCACACTGTCATGATCCTGTGACGGATGTAGATTTAACTAGATGTATTTTTAATATAATAGTATCTGACATTAAACCTATAAAATTATACAAAATTTGTCGTTAAATTAACCAATTCAAAAGCAAATATATATAGAATAAATAATTATAAATATTTTAGATTATTATTGTGCATTGCAACTACAATTGGCGAAGAAATAAAAATTAAAGATCATTCAGAAAACTTTAGCATTGAAAGCTTCGATATCAACAAACCAGGTTATTATTTTGAAAATTATGGACCAACAAGGTTAGTAGGGGGTGAATATACGTTAATGGCATATCTATCCTTAACAGAATATAATGAAAAATATGAATATTTAGAAAAAAGTATAAGTAAATTAAATGAAAATTGTAAAAAGGATGATAAACATAGGCTTATTTGTAGTAAATTCGATAATATTATAACTGGAATGTTTACCGAGATATCTATGCAGAGAGAAAATATTATTATATCACTAGGAAGAGATGAAATTAAAAGAGAGAAACGGGGAGCCATAAATATTATAGGAAACGCATTACACGTATTATTTGGAGTTTGTGATGATGAATGTACTAAAAAAGTAAACAGGGCGTTAATTGAACAACAGAAGAATAGTGGAAATGTTTTACATTTGATGAAGAAACAAACAACTTTAGTAAAAACAGCAATGCAACGTATAGGAGCAAGTATAGAAGAAACGCAACAATTACATGAGGAATAAAGAGGAAAACAACAAGAACTCGTAAAAAGAATGAACAGTTTGACAAATGCGACAAATGATGTATTGGATTTATTATTATTCAATAGTGTGCAAAATCTACATTTGGCACTTATAAATCAATATGCGTACGAAACATTAATGTTAAATCAAAAAATTACCGCCGCAAGAACAGGTGTGATACACACAAGTTTATTAACACCAAAGGACTTATCAGAAACATTAAATGATATAGCACATCGTTTGAGAACTAAAATGCATTTACCTATGGGGACAATTCCAAATGAACTATATGAACTAAAAAAAATAATTAAGATTACCACTATATACACTCAAGACAAATTATTGTTCGTAATTAAAATACCACTGGTTACAGAAATAGAATTAACTATGTACAATGCGATACCAGTACCAATGATGGGAAATGTAACTTATATATTAAAACCAGAACAACCTTTTATTGCTATAACTAAGGACAGAAGACAGTTTACAACATTCACGCCAGAGCAAATCAGAACATGTACAGAAACAATTATCTTTAGAATATGTAATATATATCAACCAATAAGGGATAATAAAGCAACTAAACAGTGTGAAGTTGAATTATTTCACAAGCCAGAAAAAGTACCTGATGAATGTGAACCACATGCAATTAATTTAAATAGAAATATTTATCATAAACTACGTTTCAGAAACGAATGGTTATTCGCAACAATAAATGATACATTAACAATAAATTGTGCAAATCTAGAAGAAGCACCAATTATCAGAATAAAAGGCACAGGAATAATAAAAATAAATGACACAACATGTGAGGTATCAGCTGAGAATGTAATATTAACAGCTACACAGGAAATAACAAATAAAAAATATATAAACTTCGTACCAGTTACAAATATGAGCATGTTAACAACTAAATTCCCTAAAAAATTACACTTTGCAAAATTAAAAAATATTAATAATACAATAGGAATGAAATTAAATCATTTAGGTGAATTATCACATTCGGTAGACAACTTAGAGGAATTAATAAGTAAGGAGGAGGAAAGACAGAGAAATGAACAACATAAAGAAATACATTCAAATCTAATATATGTAACTTTAATATTGGGAGTATTATCAATGGTTTTAATAATAATTGTATATGTAACGATAAAGTATAAAATAAAATGTTATAAAAGTAAACAAAATATAGAGGAACCTAAAATATATAAGTTATCAAGAAGAAATTTAGAGGATTACGAGTTAGGAAATATAGAGGAGAGAGATGAATTAGAGGTAGAAGAAGAGGGAGTTTATCCACACATAAGTAATAATCACTTAATACGATGATAGTAAAACTAATCGATTTTATTTTAAAGTTGATTTGAAGATAACCAAATTGTACACCATTACTTGGGAAACGCATAATTATGAATTAATGGATGTCCTGGGTAAAAACAATTTGATTTCTACAATTACAACGATAAAATATTTAATAGTTAATCGCAGTAATGTTTTATAGTTGAAATAATAATTCAATGGAAATTAAATTTAGCTCAAAGGGAATCATAAAATATTTCAATGGTAATATAGTAATAATATTAATATAAGTTTAAAAAAAAAAAATTTTAATTGTAAATAGGTAATACTAACAGTAGTAATTTAAGTATATCATATTGTAAAAGTTTTGCATGTTTGAAAACAAATTGTAAAACGTAAATCACTAACCAAAAGTAATAATTAGATTGTATTCAGTTTTAGAATTAAGGAAATTATGTAAAAGAAAGCTATTCAGAGTGTTAAAAAAAAAAAAAAAAAAAATTGTGTTCAATGTAAAAACATATATATGTAAATTGTTATGCTAATCAAAAATTGTGAAACTTAAGATTGAATATTGTAAAAGATTTCTGTCTTGCAGACCGAAACCTTTTTTTTAGTGGGGAGGTGTTATGGGCTACCATATTTCTGGAACCACGTATAAATAGAAATCGTGCGTATCACAATATTATATGTATTACACATCGTTATATTTAACTAATTGGTCATAAGCCGAGTAGTAATATTAAGAGATGTAATAAAATTGATTCCTAGAATAATGAAGTAGGTCAAACGGACAAGGCCTATTGCTGAGTATTGCCGAAACAACAAGACCAATGACGTCAATCAATCCATATGAAAGAGGGACCAAAATGACCACAATTCAAATGAGTTCTAGTCACGGAACTACAAGCTACTTCACGTCACTTTGTATTAGAATTTTGTTAACACTTTGAGTATTAAAATAAATGTATTAATGTATTAAAAATCTCATGTTTATTTAAATTAAATACATCTTCGACTTGCAACACTTGAAA
Source organism: Sipha flava (assembly GCF_003268045.1). Classification (NCBI taxonomy): domain Eukaryota; kingdom Metazoa; phylum Arthropoda; class Insecta; order Hemiptera; family Aphididae; genus Sipha; species Sipha flava. The sequence goes on from NW_020273108.1 coordinate 5,835, forward strand.
TCGAGCCGGTGGCACGTAACACGGGAAAGTTTTTACGAACTCTATTTTCGTTCATCAGATTTTACCCCATTTTCTGTAAGCTTATGTCCTAAATAAACTACTTCTTTTCTCAGAAACTCACATTTTAGAGGTTGTAATTTCAAATTATGGGACCTTAAACGGTTGAATACTTCTCTTAGTCTTTTATTATGTTCCTGCAAATCTACTGAAAATACTATGATGTCATCCAAATATACTAGACATTTTAATCCAATTAGATTGCATAACACGTTGTTCATTAATCTTTGAAACGTGGGTGGACTATTTTTTAAGCCCATTGATAATTTAGTATATTGCCAATGTCCTATGTCACTACTAAATGCACTTTTAACTCTAGATTCTTTACTTAAAGGTATTTGATGAAAACCTGATGCTAAATCTAGAACCGTATAATATTTAGATTTTCCTAATCTGTCTAATACATCTCGTATCTGTGGTAGTGGCATTTTATCCCCTATTGTTATATCATTTAATTTTCGGTAATCTACTACTAACCTATATTTGGGTTTTCCTGAAGCATCTAATTTTTTTGGAACCAACAATATGGGAGAATACCAAGCGCTCTCACTTGGTTCTATTATTTCATCCCTTTCCATTTGCTTTAGCTGGGAATTTATTTCTTCCCTCTGACTATGTGGCAACCTATACTGTCGTTGATAGATAGGTAGGTGCTCCGGTGGTGTGCGAATCTCGTGCACTATTGATGGGGTGCTACTTAATTTATCCCCCTCTAGATGAAAAATATTTCCTCTTTATTTAAATGGTCAGTTCTCAAGATTTCTTTTAGCTTTATAATTCGAGCCGGATTTTTTAATTTATTACTATCCGTGTCCTCTATATTTATTTGAGCTATCATTACATCCGTGATTGTTTCGAATTCTAATTGGTTTAGACATAATGGTGCTAACGTTTTTTCCTCGTCCGATAAATTAATAACACTGAATAATACGTGCTCATTCCTGACTGTACTTAACACATTTCCTATTATTAATTGGTCTTTTATTTCGGTACGTTCAATTAATATGTCCTCTTGGTCACGAGCGACTGAATGGGTGGCCACTGCCATAATTTTTATATATATATTTAATATATTTTACGCGTGGTGGAATTTTTATTTCACCTTCCAATGTAATTGTGTCGTATTCTAAATTTACTATCGATTTTTGTAATTTTAAAAACGTTTGCCCTAATATTCCAGACTTAATCGTGGGTACCACATTTTCTACTATATAGAACATTGTACTCCCTATTTTAGTATTGTTTGCGCCTCATTTATTCATTGTATATATGTAGTTGTGATTTTAATGTTTTGATAACGGTTGGTATTGCTCATTCGTTGCAGTGCTGTCGGCAATAGCATTAGCTGTTGGGTGTTGACGGCCCAACGCATGTGCGTATCACCATTATGTAATTGTTTTCGTTATTTCGTATCACGTGTGTGCGTTCGAAATATTTCTGGTTATGTTCTCGTGAATATTCAAGTCATTCCCCTCAGTGTCACGGAAAGTTCTTAATTTCGCGTGTTTTTTCAATTTATGTAGGTGACACTGAGATTTCGTTTCATAGTTCATGTTCTTGCCCGAGCAGTTTGTTAAAACCGTTCGACAAGCTGACTCGGCCCTTTTTTTTCTTCACGTCCGTCGATCGTGCTGGTTCCGTTGTGTTGTTGCGTGTTGTCTACTGCAGCTTTGTGCAAAACCACGTTTTTTAGTTGTGGATTGGCTGTTTGGTAATATCGTTCTAGGCTTTGCCATTTGTTCTAATTTGTTTTTCCCCAGTTTTAGGGTGGTCATTTATTGTACCAACAGTCCTTGTAAGTAAGCGTGTTTTCGTGGTTTGTGTTTGGGAGTGTTGCAGTCCAACTAGTGTTCGTGATTGTTATTCGTTTGGTGCGTGTTTTCGTGTGTGTGTGGGATCACACCTGTTTTATTTATTGTACTTAAATTTATTATTATACGGATCCCAATACCACGTGACACCATAACCGCACGCAAGGTAGGTGGTGCACCACCGTCAAAATTTATATTTATTGAATTGGCCGACATAGGGGAACATGGGGCAAAGTGGGGTACCGGGGCAAAGTGGGGACATCGTTATATCTAGGTATAACATTGTAATGTATAACATTGATAATATTATTAGATATATAGCTTCCTTGGTTGTCTCAGATTATGTGATAAGAGTTTTGGATCAAACTATCGATTATTTTGCGTTTAATCGATGAAATACTGTACATGTGCCTGTTATCATTTACTTGATAATAAAATTTTATATTTTGTTATTGATCTATTAAATTATTTTGTGATCCGTTTTTAATAATATTTATTTTATTAAAAAGTGTTCGTTCTTGATTTAATGTTTTAAGTTCTTTATTTCAATTTAACTATATGAATAAAATCAAATCAAAGGCTCTAGGTAAGTTAATCAATCGGGGCAAAGTGGTTTATACCTATCTGGGGCAATATGGGGACGTCCCCACTTTGCCCCATATTTCAAATTGTATTAAATTTAAATGGTGTGGTTTCAGAATGGTTAGGCATTATTAAAGAAAAACCAACCAACATTCATGGTCCGAAGACTCTATGAAGTCTGCAATATTAGCATATAATAATAAGGAAATGGGATTCAGAAAAGCTGCATTATCTTTTGGTGTTCCTCAAACTACTCTGGAAAGAAGAGTAAAAAAATTTGCAGCAACTGAAAATTTAGTTAAAGCTAGCACAAAAGATAACCTATTTTTTTTATAATAAAATAATAAACACAATAACAAAATTTAAAATTCTGGTTCCAAATGTTTAAGGTAATAACATAATAATTTATATATATATAAATTTATATCAATTAAATTCTCAATACAAAATGTGTAATATTTTTCTTTTGAAACTATTTAAAACTATTTAAAATTTAAATATAGAATAATAATACTTAGTATATTATATAATGAAGTTGAATTTATAATTTTATAACTCTTGGAAGATTCAAAACAGTGTTTACTCAAGAACAGGAGGTAGAATTAGTAGAGTACATAAAGACTATGGAAGCGCGTTTATTTGGTTTGACTTCATTAGAGTTGAGAAGTTTAGCATATCAATTAGCAGTAAAAAATAATATAAGCCATACATTTTGTAAAGATGATTTAGAAGGAGTGGACTGGTTGTATGGCTTTATGAAGCGACATTCAGATTTATCATTACGTCAACCTGAAGCTACGTCAGCTGCTAGAGCTTCTGGCTTCAATCAGGTTGCTGTTGGTAAGTTTTTTGGATGGATACAAACCGATTTGTTTCTTAAATGGTTTGATAAATTTGTAATTTTTTCCAGAGCATCTAAGACCCATAAGGTTTTACTTTTATTAGATGGCCATGCTAACCATACTAAGTCATTAGAACTTATAGATAAAACTAGAGATGCTGGTGTTATATTGCTTTGCTTTCCACCTCACTGCACGCATAGACTGCAACCATTAGATGTAGCTTTTATGAAACCACTTAGCTTATATTATAGTGATGAAGTTAAGAAATGGCTTAGGGAGCATGCTAAAGATCACAGAGTTGTCACACAGTTTCAGATCGCTTCACTTTTTGGTAAAGCATATTTAAAAGCATCAACTATGACAACAGCCATCAGTGGCTTTAGAGCAACAGGCATTTGGCCAGTAGATCCCAAAATATTTAAAGAACATGACTTCCTTCCTAGTGCTGCTACTGACATTGATTTAAATATTTCAGTAACAGTTCAGCAAAATATTTCAAACAGTGTGCTCCCAGTTCAGCCAGAAGTGTCAACTCCAATCATACAAACAAATAGTCTGCCCATCATTCATCCTGCAATTTCAAATCTTATTGAACAACAAAATAATGACTTAACTCCTTCTCTAACACAGCATAGTTCACCAGAATGTACACCAGCAAGTGTTAAAATATCAGTTACAAAATCATTTTTTGCTCTATCTCCTGAAGAAATTCAACCTATTCCTAAAAGTAATAAACCCACTGCACGAATATCTAGAAGAAGAGGAAAAACAGCTATTCTTACAGAATCACCTTACAAAAATGAGCTTTTTGCTGCTAACATATTAAGTACAACGCCCAGACAAGTAAAACGTTCTTTATCGTTCGTCCAAAAAAAAAAAATAAAACAACCAACAAAAATCCTAGTAAGAAAACTAAAACCAACCAAGAAGATGAAAAGTGTTTGTATTGTGATGAGCTTTACTCAACTTCAGTGGATGGGTGGATTCAGTGTATACAGTGTAAAAAATGGGCTCATTGTCTTTGTGCTGGAACCGAAGAAAAAGATTATGAGACAATATTTAAGTGTGAATTTTGTTCCTAAAATCGTTTTTAAATTTTATTGCATTCAAAAAGTTACAATTTGTATTTTTTTTATAAATAATTTGTTTTGTTTGGAAAATTTATTAAAATATTATAATTTAAATGATTTTTGTTTATGTCCCCACTTTGCCCCACGTATGGGGAAAAGTGGGGTAAACTGTAAATTTTTTAACATCCTTTTAAGCTTCAAAAAAAAAAAATTTTTATTTTCATAATAAATGCCTAGTCAATAACCATAACCTATGGATTAAGTATACAAAATTTGAAAGGAAAAAATTGATTTTTAAGCAAATTACAGGCTTACTGACATTAGCGTCCCCACTTTGCCCCATGTTCCCCTAGGCATAATTTATTTATATTGTTTTTTTTTACATTGGCCGACATAGGCACCTACCACATTATTGTATTATTTGATTTATATTTATTGCATTGGCTGACAAAGGCATTTACTACATTATTGTTCCTATTTTTTACACATTTATAAACCTTTATATCTTTTATTTTTATTTGTTACCATTTTGTTTCTTTTTTATGTTCAGCCAAACAGGCTACATTTGTGATTTATTTTTTTTATGTATTTATACCAATTGCTGTGATTTTTATATTCGTTTTCAATTATACAGTCCACTACCAACATTATTTATATTATTTTTATTTAAAGAATGGTCCCATTGTTCCATATTGAGCAATAGCTTAGTAATTAACAAGTATTATTCACTACTAATGGAATTTCTACTATACATAATGTTTCTGTTAATGTATTATTTATTCCCTTAAAATATATTTAATTACCGGGTATTAATTTTACGTTATCTTTTAACTCTGCCAAACGAACAACATTAACTCTACTACCGGTGTCTACTAGAAATTCGGCCTTATTATTAATAAAACTAGAAGACTCACATTCAATATGATAGTCTTCTAATTCTACGGTTACTTGCATTACACTATGTATGACCCTAAGATCGCCGACCACACAAGGGTTTTCTATTCTTGTGGTCGTGTCTCGTTTCCCGAATTATTTTCCTCCTTTTGTTTCCTTTTTTCTAGATTTTTCTTTTTATAACACTGGTGTAGTAAACCTACATGCGGAGTGCATACTAAGATATATAGAAATTCGACATAATATTGGCATAATTGTATTAACATAATACAATTATTGTATTTATACAAAAACTAACCACAAATTTTTAGCTGTAAGTAAATCAAAGGAACTCTACTCCACATATAGCGAATTTGATCAAGTGAAATGTAAAAATGCACGTGATTTCCTACTTTGTCCTGAAATTAGTCCTTTACATCCTAGGAGCACTAAACCCATTTGCGAAATATTACCGATACAAGATCCAAGAGAAGTTCCAGATAACTGCGAAATAATGCAAATCAAAATTCGGACGTCTATCTTTCATAAACTCAAGTACAAAAATCAATGGCTTTATACATCGATTGGTGAAACAGTTTTTATAACATGTGATAATGACAAACAATCTATAAACCATCTACTAGAAGGAGTAGGACTGTTTACATTAAACGAAACATGTAAAGCATATGCCACGTGAGACGTTTTAATACCTGGAGAAATAAACTATCAAGAAGAATATCTAGATTTTATTCCAGACTCAAAGATAAAGAACATTGACACCCTACTTAATAACCAATTTGACGATAACACGCAACACAAACAAATTCGAGGTAACCAAATGGAAGATCTAAATGACATAGCCAAGCCATTAAGGGAGCTAACACAAAAAATCCAAGATAATGAGAAAATACAACAAATAACACAGAGACAAACACAAAGTGATTACTTGCTATACTCAGTAATAGCTCTATTATTAATTGGGAGCATAATTTTTATTACAATAAAGATTAATATCACATTGAGAGAACGAGAAAGAAGAAACTCGGAAAAAGCAAAACCAGAGGAAGAAATCTCTTTACAACCCACAACAGTAATCAAGGACACTCCAACAATCCTAGAAATTGATGAAGAAAATCGACTCATATATCCAAAGCTCAAAATGGATTTTTAACTATCCGGGGGCTTTCCTTTTATAGGGGAGGTATGTAATAAACCTACATGCGGAGTGCATACTAAGATATATAGAAATTCGACATAATATTAATTTATACATTAAACTCCTAACATTACACTTCTACCTATTGCTTCCCTTCATTTTTTGTCACGTTTGCAAGACCTATTAACACGTACCTAGGACATTAGTTAAAAGTTGGAACACGTCGAACCAACGCCTTGTAAAACAATGCCCTAGGTCGCCAGGTGACTATATATACGGGTAGAGCTCCATACAATATTTAGAAGAAGTCAGAAGTTAACTTCTAACGTGTACGGACTTATACTCGTCGTTGCCTACCAAAGTAACATCGCCGCGAGCCTCTGAGTCCAATCCCCGTAATTTTAAGTGCGACTAACTTCTCGGGTAGAGTTTAACACTCTATCCTCAAATTTATACTTAACTTATTATTTACTTAAAATATATTAGTGTTCAGTTTATTAAAAAGTGACTTAACTTTATTTCAACGATTTACTCGCCATCTAACCTTGAACAACGGCCGTACAGAAGACAACGTGGCTACGTCATATAATTTTATGAGTGCTGTGTAGTGAGAGATCACTACACTGGGCTTCCGTATGCCCATTTTTAGAGTACAAGGCGCATATTACAAAAGTTCTAACAATTGGTTTATTAGTATTTTTACTATCAGTGTTTTTATCTTTTTTACTTCGGAAATCCCTGGCATAGTGTCCATACTTTCCACACGTATGACACGTACCCTTATTATAATATTGAGCGGATCTATTTTTAGTCCTATCTTTTTCTTTATCAAAGTTATTAATATTAGTGTTATGTTGTGTTAAATTATTTTTTTCTGCCAAAGCAATCTGTACTGTCTCTTCTAAAGTTTTAGGATTTTTACTTTTAACCATAACTTTAATGTATTTAGAAACACCCTCTAAAAATATATTTAACGCTTGCTCCCTTAAATTATTGCTAGTTACTAGTGCGTCATTCTTACTTTTTTCTTGGGTATTTCCTTCAGAAACTTATTTTAGTAAGTTACGTAATGTGTTCACATATTCTATCACAGACTCTTTGTAATTTTGTTTCGCACTATATAGCTCTATCTGCAAATGCGCTACATTCTTAGGTTTCTCATAAGGATTCTTCAATAATTCCTTTAATGCTTTTAGACTACTTATAGTCTCATATTTTATTACCTCATATGCCTGACCTCTTAGCTTAGTTACGATTGTCCTCAACATAATGTCAATATCTGTTTCTGGAGTTATTTCCGCAACTAAATCACAAGCATAGGTAAAAAATACTAAGTCCTCATTCACACCTCCACTAAATTCGGGTATTAATTTTACTACTCGGTCTACGGTCTTATCTTTAGTACTAGTTGTATTCAACATTCCAGGGGACACCTCTCTTTCACTATTACCACCCATGGTCGTCATACTGGCTACAGACATTTTATCAGGAATGGTACCTACTATTATCTTACGAATAGCTGTTTGTATTTAAACTACTACGACGCGTATCAGACATGTATTAGTAAAATTAAAAATGCTTACAATCTGCTGGTCATTCGAAAAGAAAAAAAAACGCTCCTTCGTAGATGGTTGACTTGTGGACTGGTTCACTTCGAGTGTTGCTCAACGTAGACTGCTGTCTTCGTGAATGGAGAAGAGACCTCTGTAGTTGACGTTTGACGACTGTAGAGATCCCTGGTTTCGGCACCAAAATATGTTCCCTGTGAACCGGGTAACTTGTCAATACATATGTGGAGGTGGTTGTTTAAAGGTTGATTAAATAAGAGTCCAGATGTATAAGTAAAGTTATTTAATTTACACAATTACAGTACATACATATATTTTAACATAGAGAGTAAATGAAGACTAAGGACTTGCCGGCGACTTGCACATTGTGTGTATCGGAATACAAGTGAAGAAGTCTTTACGTCTTCTGACTTATATACCAAACAGTAATAGGATGTACAGAAAGTTGTCCTCGTTCTGGTGGTAGTACGTGTGACCATGGTCTTAATTGCCCTACGTGGCATCATGCGTCAACGTATTATCACACATTAGTAATATTGCACACATCTTTGCAGGATGTGTGCCCACAATTTCTAATTATAGAGGACTCAGTGAAATCGGACAATGCCCATCCGCACCGTGCATATAAAATCCATGTATTTACAACACTTCTTTTTAATTATTTTAAATACAATAAAGAATGGAATTTAATTGTGATATTTGCAAAAGTTAATTTTTTACTAAGTTCACACTTAAAAGGCATTTGAAAAATAATTATGATATAATAAATAAAGTAAAACAAAAATCATCTTAATGTATTACTTGTCTTAAGCTAATATTTTCTAAAAAAGTTTTATTTATTAATCATTTAAATGATCATCATGGGATGTGTATTGAAAAAAAATTATTAACTTTTCAAATGTCTCTGGTATATATAATGGTTTAGTTAGTAAAAATATGCTTTTAATCATTTTTAATAATATACAATTCATTCAAATATAGAATTTAATAGCTGGTTAAAAGAGTATGAATCGAACAATAAATGTGAATATATCCTCCAGACAGGGAATAACTCATATTATTATAATAATATTATAGTGATTGATATGATATATTGATATAGCCATATAGCCTAACATTATGATAGTGTTGAATAAATTACGTGCATACGCAAAATGCATAAGGTGCATTCCTGTGTTTTGTTGCTCCTCTCTGCAGCGACATTATCACATATAATATATTAGTAAGTTAGTCATCGGTATAATGATAGTAATATAATTGTAAATTATCATTATAATTTATCAAATAATAAAACATCTTATTTTTGTATAAAAATTATATTTTTAAAATGAGGGGCACCAGAAATTTTAGTATGGGCAGCTGCTCACCCTGCCCATATGCTAGAACCGCCATTGTCATAATTAATTTATCAAACAGTTATGCTAATTCATAGTTTCGTGTTCAGTTAACTTTTTATAAAAAGTGTCATCAAGTGTCTGGACTTATTTAAGACTTATTAGATGATAGAGCTTTACCTCTATGATTAAATATATAAAATGAAGGTGTATTGTGTAATGTCTCCCATGTCTTACATTCTAGTTCTTCAATTGCTCTCACTTCTTTGAACTCTCCTGCTAAGTACAATATTCCATACATTGACATAAAAAGGCTGACAACACCTTGCACAAATATCTGAAATCAAACAATTTAGAAAAAACAAAAGTTCATAAGTAATGAATGACCAATGTGTCAAAATATAATAATTTAATAAAAATTATGAGTTTATAATAATAACTCACATCAAATGGTAATCCATCAAATTCTTGTTCAGTTATTCGTAAATAAGATCGATCTGTAAATTAATAAGAAATATATTAGCTATTTAAAATAAATTAGACAATATTGTTATATTGTGTAATATTATTTGTTATATTTCAAGAGTATTCTAATCATGGTTCTATTATTCATATATCATAAAAATCAAACCAGATCAACGTTATAAAACACAAAAGCAATGAATCAGAAAAGTTCAATCGTTATGCAAAATTTTATCTAAATTTATAAGAAAAGCAATGTATTTCTAGGTAAGGTACCAAGCATATTTAATTAAAAAAAAAAATAATTTATATATTAAATTAACATTTAACAAATTAACCATTGAACAAGTCTAAAAGTAAAACTGTTTATCTTTTATAAGAATATAATAAGTTTAAAAAACAAGTTTTAACAGAAAAAAAATGTACACATAATGACTATCATGGAGATTAATTAAGTTTTTTTTTTAATCTTAAATAAGTTTAAAGATAATAAAATCTTAATTTTACATCTATTTTTTATCACTATTAAATATTATTTAGAGAATATAAAATAAATAAATTCACAATAGATAAACTAAGAATCAAACTGAAGATGGATCCTAAAAATTCAGCAAATAACTGATGACATGGATTTTCTCTATTATTTAATAATCTAATAAAAAATATACAATACTATAGCTGTGTATAATTATTGTGCAAACAGAAATACTATCTTTAAAATATTAATATTATCTTAAGAATCATCAATAGTTGGTTTATTTTAAAAAAATGCCTTACTTATTATTAGTAATTCTATGTTGAATATTTGTGGATAATATGTTTAACAAGTTGACTGGCAAGCCATTTAGAATGAAATTGTTCCAGACGCTTTGAGAATTAAATTTAATACTCATATATTTGTCTGTTTTTTATCTTTAATTCAAATACTTATTTACTTATTTTATTTTATCACACCATGACAGGCATTAATTTAAGTACAATAATTTGCTGGTAAAACTAAATATAACAAAAATAGTTGAATAGTAGCAAAGAGAAAGAAAAAAGTATCGTATAATATGTGAAATAAATATCTGGTAACAAAAACGTGAAAGACTAGGCTGAGTTGAGACTACATAATATCTAATAAAATGAGAGTTAAAATCAACTCTTATATATTAAAAACCAATAAATAAATTGAAATTAAAATTAACTCTCTTAGTATAAAATTCAAATTCAGTTATAGTTAAATGCAGTTCTCAAAGCAAAAATGATAAGAATTATATAAAATTATTGAAGTTCTCGTGTTTGATTAGTGAGAGTTAAATATAATGCTGATACCAGTCAACTTGATAGATAGACAAACATTTTTTAATGGTAAAATCTAGAGTTATAATTATGCAATTCACTTTGTGAATAATTGAAATCTTGATAGTTATCAGTAATAATTTAACTTAAAAAACTGATTAAATTTTATTTTACTTTTACTGTGATTATTTTAATTTTTATACATTGATTAATAATTTTGATTAAAAAATAGTTAAATAAAATATATACTTGACATAATTTTTATAAGTTGCAATTAAATATATTCTAATGAACATAGAAATACATTATAATTGTAATAATGCTCATAATTTGATAAAATATATATTATAACTTGGGGAAAATTTTTTTTTTTAAATATTTGTTTCAATTTCAAAGCTTTAAGAAATTAAAATACCAATCACAAAAAAAAATATTTATCTGCAGTAATATAATATATACATTTTCATACTGACACAGTATACAAATGTAACGAACATACTTGGATTAGAATATGTTTAATAAATGTATGATGATAGCTTATTCGTTTATATTATAATTGTAAAATATAAACGTTTCTATCAAACATTCAGACACGATTGAAAAGAACATTAAAAGTAAACTTACGTTGAGCCGCTGAATAAGCTGCATGTAATAATGACAGTATACCGAGAACAAAAATTTGCCTATAAAAGTTAAACATGTCCGTCTTTGTTAATATTAGAAAGATAACCAATACTAAATCTAAATTATATTAGAAATCCACAGAATAAAATTATAACGTTAAAATATTTCAATATTTTTGTACACGATTTTATCGGGTCGAGTCACTTAGAAGCCGTTTTCAACATAAATTACATATTCGTATATCCAAGAGATATAAAAGATAGTAAAATAGAATTATCACAAATATCGTCTGATACAAAATGATAAATGATAATACTGTGTACAAATAATTTCGGCTTATATATACATTATAGTTTATAGTTTAGTTGACGTGTTTAAAAATTTAAACAAAAAATATATATCTTGAAAACTAATTTATTTAAAAAAATGTCGCCGAAGAAAAGTTTTTTTTGTATGAATACATTAAAACAATTTGATGCATTTGCCAAACCATTAGAAGAAGTTCAAATTAAAACTGTATGGGGAGGAATTGGTAAAATATTATTATGATTTGTTTTATAAATGTTTATTAGTTGTTAACATAAGATGTTAATTTTATCTGTTTCATAATAATCATTGCTATTAATTGTTTTTACAATTTTTTTATTTAGTGCTTTGATTTTAGTTCTACAGCTGTAAAAGAATATTAAAAATTTTATATTCTTACATATTGCTTTTATGAATTATATTTTTTTATTTTAATTTACATTTTAAATAATTATGAATTTAAGTTACATTTAAGTATAATTAATTTTTATTAATTTAATTTAAAAATAATGCTTCATAAATTTTGCACTTAATATGATACAAGATATATTTATTTTGATGGTTTAAATATTTCTAAAAAATCTTTATCTTATTTGAGATTTTTTTATTTTTCAAATTAAATTTTTCTAAAAATGTTACGTTAAGAGAAGTCTTATATTAATTTCATATTAATATAAAATTAAGTCATTTATTAAAAATATTCTGGTTTAGTTGGTAAATATCAACTATATGCATAGGCTGCATTTATAAATTTACTACTGTTGTCTTTTAAAATATTTGTTTTATCCAGTTATATATATATATATATATATATATATATATATAATCATATTAATTCATTTTATTTCTGTAGAAAAAAAAACACTGCTATGTTGAAAATTTGATACCTTATCTAATTTGTATTATTTCTGTTTGTATATCTATGAACTAACATTATTGTGTTAAATTAATTAATATTTAATTTTTGTTCTTTCAGTTTCTGTGGTTTGTTTTTTAACCATTGTATTTTTAATGATATCAAATTTAGTAGAGTTTCTTGACAACACTCCTACTGAAGAACTTTTTGTGGATACATCACGAAACAAAAAATTACAAATTAATTTTGATATTATTGTTCCTAAAATCTCATGTGATTGTATGTTTAATATATTTTTATTTGTTATAATAGAAAATATTTTTCACTAAAAAAAAAATTAGTTTTAGTGTTAGATGCCGTTGATAATTCAGGTGAAACACATCTACAGGTGGATCATAATATTTATAAAAGACGATTAAGTTTAGATGGGCAGCATATTAGTGATCCTGAAAAATCTGATGGTAAATTACAATTTATTACAAACTAAAGAAATACTTTTTTATTAGTATCATTAAGTATAAGGTTATATGTTTTAGATAAAGTTTGAATTATGGTTTTGATGTCAGTTATTATTGGTTTATAAAATTATTTGATAATTAATTTGATAGAATTTAATTTTTCAATGTATACAATATTATAATGGAATATTGTAAAGTGAAATTTCTTACTGTTACTAATTTTTTTTATAGAAATATTAGCAAAAGTTTTGAAAAATTTAAATAACTGACCTTATAAAATGAAACAGGAATTTCTTACACTGAAAAGTATTTTAATTCACTACTATCTATGTATTAAAGATATTGTACTCCATGTATGTAAGTAGACTCAAGTTTTAGAGGTAGCACGAGAATAATCCAACTAGTCTTCCAGGTTTTCTTTGAAATCCAGCTCATAATCTTTAACTGTATGATGTACATCAAAAACTAAATTTATTTTGATATTTTTTATTGATGATTACAACTTACAGTTGTATTTCACTTTCACCAAAAATTAATTACTCATTTACTTAGATACTCATATGCTAGTGTAAATGGTATAAATAGAAAAAAACACAAATTTTTACCAGGGGAAAAATATAAATATTGTTTTTATCTTGTGAATACTATTTAAGAAACTATAAATGTATTGAGGTACAGAAAAACCTGTATAATATGGAAACGGCCGGGACTGAATTTTTTTCCTATTTTAGACAGGTTTCCATTTAATACAGGTCGTCAAAAAAAAAAGTTACAATTAGTGATGTTATAAACCCTGATTTATTAGGTTGAACCGAACTTTTCTTATAATTAACAAATCCGAACCGAACTGAAGTTACATATTTTTTCCAAACCCGAATCGAACTAAACTTTCAAATATTTTATCAAACTCGAACCGAACATTAAAAAAGTCAGAAAGCTAAAAAACCTAACCTTTTATAATATTTTCATTATTTTGGCATTATTGAATTATAGGAATATTAAATAAGTATTAAATAATAATGACATAATATTGAATAATACCTAGACAGAATTATTGACTAAAGATTAGCTTAAAATTGTCCAATTTTTTTCTATGGAATATATAATTGGGTTTACCATTGAAAATGTTGGTATATATTGTTGGCTAAATTCTTTTGTGGCTTTAATATTTCAACATATCCTTTAATAAGTTTCCACTTTCTTAGTGTAATATGAATATAATTTGACAAATTTTGCAAATCCAAAAAAATTGCTTCTTTTTGCTCTACAATGCACTCGACCATTTATATGAGTTTATGATTTGGCAAATTTAATCGTAATTGAATTTGTTGCAAACATTCCCAAGATTTGGTGCTGTGGTTATAATGCATTACAATTGAGCCACACTTTTTTAATAAACTTCCCATATTGTTTTCTTTTAAAGAATCTTCAATGGCCAATTGTAACGTGTGGGCTGCACAAAAGTAGTGATGTAGGGTGTCATTATCATTATAAGTATTTAATCCATATTTTATATTTCTTGCATTGTCTGTGACCATATAAATAGAAATTCTTAAGTTTGAAATATCAATGTTCCATTCATTTACTATAGTTTTGATTTTAAGAAAAATATTTTCTCCAGTATGTTTTCCTGGAAAGTATGAACATCCTAATGTTTTGTAACGGAGCTCAAATTGCTTTAGTCAAATAATGTAATATAAGTGATATATATGGTTGTTAAGCTCCACTCCATTGGCGCAACTAGACATTTTAACTAGGGGATGCTTAAGCTCCAGATTTTTTTGCGACTTGATGGGAGATAACACCACTATTTGCCTATATGTACCACTAAAAAAAAACAAAAACCATAATTCTGGATCTACAGTACAAATTGTTTTTAAAAACAGAAATAAAAAAAAGTCATACTTGGTGTGGACCCAGCATGAAAAGTCACTTAAAAGTAATTATTTTGATTTCATTTTTTATTAATAATAGTATATTATAACAATTTATAAATAATTATATTTTCTACATGATACATAATATATTTTATTCATATTTTTATTATAATATTAAACCTATACGACGGTCTTTCTTTGAGTATTCGTCTAGTATAATATCGAGGTCAAGATAGTTAACAATATCTCTCTCGATGTGCAATATAGAAAAATTACCGAAATAATCTTGTGTCATAGATGTTCTAGTCCAATTTTTGATACGACGCATGGCTGAGAAAGATCGTTCACACGATGCAGAACTGATAGGTAGTATCAAGGCTACTTTAAGTAAAGAATGAATATTAGGATAGACTTCTTTTGAAATAATTTTTTTTAATTCTTCTAAACCAAAATTTGGTTTTAACTGTATGGCACAGTTGCGTGCTACAGTCATTTCACAACGTAATGCTTCTTTATCAATAGAAAATAATGCCTAATAAAATAAATTAATAATTACTTACAATTATAGGTGTATTATTGTATTTAACAATTATTACATTCCATTTATATGTATTTATTAATTGACTTACTTGGTAATGATCAATGAACATCATGCTTTTATTCATATTTAATTTAATGAAATTGTCAATTGAATTTGCAATCTCTAAACTCTCTTTTGAAAACCTTAACTCAAAGTGGTCTATAATTGCATCCAATATAGCATAATATGCATGAGAACACCAATAATGTTTATTGTTTTCTGTTTTATTCATGTTAACACCTTGATTACAGATGTCATTTCCTTCAACGCCAGTTTTAACAGAAACATGAAAACATTTAAGTTTAATACATTCTTTTCATTTTCTTATAGATGTAATTACACCTAAACAATTTCAAAATAATAATTCAATAACAGTCTTTTATTTCGCTAATTATAGTATTTATTGTCATATTTGAACAAACTTCAAGTATACTATTTTGAATAATACAACTTGTATAGTTAATTTTTCTGTTAAAAAAATCTGAAAACTCTTTATCGTTCAACGCAAATAATGTACAAAGCTCTTTCAAATTTCCTGTAGATAAATAATTTATGATTTACAAACTATTATACTATAAGTGGTAGTAGTGGTACTAAAATAAAAACATATCTTCCCACCAGTATTAGAAACTGTTGATGACTTTTCATCATGACCTCTTAAGGCACCCATACACGATCAAACAGTTTGCGCAAAAACATGGTTGTGTAAACACACGTACATACACAGTCAAGCGGTTTGTGTGAACCTCAGTCCTCAGTACGTTTTTGTATATTACGTAGACATAATGTCTGACACAGAAATTGCTTGCGCCGCGATAATTATTGTCTGTTTGACCGAAAAGAAAGCAGAGAATATGGATGAAGGAATGGCTAAAGAAGAGGGTAGACCGGTCATGACCGTTTAGTATCAGAACTCAAATTAAGTTCAATAGTTGACTACAAAAACTATCTTCGAATGGATGCTGATACGTTTGGAGAATTACAAGAAATGGCAATTTTAAACAACACAATATGATATTTCCACCACAGACGCTTGTCAAACACTGACATACACGTTCAAACCGCTTATCAATCATCGAGCATTTCACAAAATATTTCGGACCCGACCGAAAACCTCAAGCTTGGTTTCAAACAGTTGCGCAACTACTCAATCCATTCCATACACGATCAAAATGCTTGCGCAAACATAGTAGTTGCGCAAACTGTTTGATCGTGTATGGGGGCCTTTAGAGCAAGTCCCTGTTTAGCACAAAAGAGGGTTATATTTATAAGAACTTTCATATACTGTATATTCTTTAAAATTTCATTTTTTTTAGCAGTTGTTAATTGAGTAACTATAGTACCAGTCAATTTTGAACTTTTATAGCTATTATACTGAACAATTGATGTTAAATGTAGAACAGTTTTTGAATGTTTTAACAATTTTTCATTCAACTAAAATAATGAAATAAAAGTAAAAAAATACATGTACATAATAATTATTAATCAACTTAGGTATTTTACTTTTGATGAACATGTTAACTTTATGCCTATGATTTCTAAACAATTATTATTTTTAATTTATTTAAACAAATATCCAAACAAAAAACATACTTTTCTCCAATTTTTGTATCCAGTTGTAATTAAAATGTCACTTTTTAAATTCTTTGTAAAATGAATGCAATTAAAACAAAACACAGCATTACGAGATATACTATATTCTAACCATTCAAATTCACTATAGTGTTTAGCATTAAAACTTCTATTTTGAGGTCCAAATTGTGTTAGTGGAAATATCTAGAATAAATAAAATAATAAAATAAAATAAGACTAGGTACGTCAAAACAATTTAATATACATACATACATAATATGTCATTATGTATTAATCAAGAATCGCGTTATTTCTTGTTTTATTTTTATTACACTATTATTTAATTTTTACTTACTTGAAGTTTAGTTTTAGTTTATCAATATCATCCAAATCAACAGACGGTATATTCAAATTTAAAACATTATTTTTTAATTGAATGTTTTCATCATCATCATTATGCCCATCATTCAGTTCATGGTTACATATTTTCTTTGCTTTTAATTCATCACTATGAGTTTCGGCAGTCTCGTCCAAATTATTTTTTCGTGTTGATGTATTTTGTTTAATTTTGTTTTTAAAATTAAAGATTGAATACATGATTAAAATAGATTAATTAACACTCGTAAGTAGTAATAAACATACAATTGACGATGTAATATTGATCGATATATTATTATTAGCAATTATAAATAATAATATAAGAAACTTAGAAACGTCTCTAACACAACATACGTAATACGTAAATGTAGTGTTTTGAGTTACCTACACACACTGTAACCTAAAATGATTTATTATAAATCTTAGTATCCTAGTAGACTGTGCTGTGTTTGTTGTGGTATATCGGCGTATCACCCGTATGCCACACGTCATAATGACGAGACTATTTCCGTCCCTTGGGAATACCAGATTATATTAGTATGTTAGGCAATAATATACCATATAGATATATTTAGCACAGACTATTTAAAATAACTTGACCGCTCCGGCATCCTTATCTTTACTAAATTAAAATCAACACATCCAATTCAACATTATAAATAACAAAATGTTATAATACAAAAATTACTATTATGTTATAATTGAAATTCGATAAATATTCAACTTCTTTATTACGTTTTTAAACGATTTTTTAGGGGGTGCTGATTTTGACTTAGGGGGTGCTAAGGACTCAAAGCACCCCCCCTAGTTGCGCCAATGCTCCACTCATCTAGATATCGAAAGTAAATGATATGGATCGCATACTATACAAATCAGTGTTTATTTCTTCTTTGAGTTGAGATAATCTTTTTGAATACAGCTTAGGAATTGCAGTACTAGATAAATATTATCTAGTTGATAATTTATACTTGCTCTCTAATGTTTTCATTAAGTTCCTAAATCCATGGTCTTCAACGATCGAGTATGATTGATAATCTAATGCAATCATTTCACTTATATTTTTGGTTATTAATTTAGCCCTTGGACTGATAAGTATGACTTAGAGTTGAATGAAGTCAGAATTGTGTTCTGTTTTAGTGTAATGACTTTGTTTTTTCTTTTCAATAATAGTTCATTTTTCATTTTTTTTTTTTATTTTTTTTTATCATAGTATGCTTGATATTCAGAATATTTCTTGGTGTGAATTTTAAGATGCCTTACTAGAGTGGTTGTTGTTGATGAAGGACTTTTTAGTACCTTTTTACAAGTATTACAAATTTACTGGTCAATGCTTATCTTGGTAAAAAAGTTATAAATCAACCTTTGATTTATTGTTTGGTCTACTGCTTCTTCTGTTGGCATTAAACTTCGTTCATCTTCTTAATTTATAATTTCAGTTTTCTCTTGCTCTGGATCATCAATATCAAAATTATTATTACAACTTAGTTGAATGTCATGTGATTGAGTAGATCCAATTAGCCGCTCAAACGCATTAATTCTCTTAGGCATTGCATGTATAGAGTAAAACTGTTATAAAAATTGAAAAATTAATTAATTATTATTTTAAGCAATTAGTTTTTTTTTATCTTGGTAACTAATATAGAATAGATATATGTAAATTTAGGTACCTACAGATTATATTTTTAATTTTAAAAATGTCTAAAATTTATATTTTTTATTCATTATAGTTTAAATTTCTTTTATACACCTATGTAGGTACCCATATTTTAATTATATAAAGAAATACGGTACGAATATTATGTCGAATACTGCATGTGCTTTGAAGTCTAGAAAGTACAGGTTACTGGAGATAAGATCATAGTCCACTATTTAAGATGTATTTAAGACGAACTATTTGGTACATAGTTCGGTTCGATTTTTTTCGATTTTCAGTTCGGTTTCCGAACCGAACAGTTCATAACATCTCTAGTTACAATAAATATTTTTTATTATACATTAAATATTATTAACTTTTTATTTTACATATGTAGTTAAAAATTATTTTAAAATTAAAAATTATATATTTAAAAATGAAAATTTTAGTATTTAAGTACACTTTCAAAATTTTTCTACATTTTTTAATATTTTCCAATCCATTTGATGCTTTGAATACCGTATGATATTTGTTCAACAATTTGACGTTATTTAAACTGTATAATTGATCTAGAAATTAATAAATTTTATGCTCCAGCACTTTTAAATTACTCCCAATTATTTGCATTTGATGTTGGTTTTCTTTTCATTTTCTAAAATATAAATTATTTTATAATATTTGTATAGTTAAACCATTGATTATGGATAGTATCCATAATTACTATTGATTACTATTCATAATCAATGGTTAAACTTATCATTCATCCATTGTTCTTTTATTTCTTTTTGTTTGCTTTTATATATTATAGACGTGATTTTTCGACACTTGAAAAGTTCTCTAATTTATTTTATTGATCATTTATCTTTTTAACTAGATTCAATTAATTCTAATTTTTAATTTAGTGATTTATTGATTTTTGAGTTATTACACATACACATACTGAGTTATCGAATAAAAAATAGTTGTATGTAATTACAAAAACTTAATATAGTCCGAGGCGTTATATGTACAAAACACTACTACAAGTAACAACACTAAAAAAAAAAAAAATGTAGTGCAACGAAATAATCCAAATCAATATAGATTATATTTATTAACTGATCATTTTAAAACAATTATTTTCATGATAAACAGGTACATGAGAAAAATATAAATAATAATGATTTTTCTATAAAATAGGTAGCCTAAAAAGCATAAACCTAAAAAAAAAACTTAAAATTTTAAAAACCTAAAAAAAAAGTTCAGGCCAGCATAACCTATGTGAATATCAGTAATATAACTAAATATATTTTATTTTATTGATCAATTGAGAAAATAATATAACATATTAATTGGAATCTTTATGAAATAAAAAATATAAATTGTATGTTCCATTTAATTGGAGAAATACATTAAAAAAATATTCTATTCATTGTAACTTATACTTATTAATAATTTTTGTTTAGATGTTGGCAGTAAAAAAATAAATAACGTAAGTATTAACTTTATGGAGTTACCTAAAATTTATGAACATTTAATATTTTTACTGTTGACTACCAAATACAATTTTAGATAATCTGTAGATCACTGTAAGATAATGTTATATAAAGCACATATATTATTATGTTTATTAATATATATAAATTTAGATTTATAAATATACTTAGGTATATAGTTAAATTTTTTGAGATTAATCGAATTAACTTTTTTAATATTGAAAGTAATTATACAAAAAATAGTTATAATAAATTAATTGCTCAGTTAAAAACAATATTAATTTTTAAGTAATAATTTAAATAGATTTATGTTTATCAATTACTCTTCATTAATAGTATTAATAACAATTATTCAATGAAAAAATTAATATGAAAAAGTTACATTTTTTTTAATGCATCTTCAACATAGATATGTTGTTACTAATTTCTAAAAGTTATAAGCACTTTATTATTAATTATTTATTATTTATAATAAAAAATATTTAATTATTCCTCTATTAGTCAACTAAATTAGTAATAAATGAATCAAACCAAGCTAATAATACTGCAGAAAAAGGTCATTGTGGAAGTTGTTATGGGGCTGAAAGTCCAAGCACTCCGTAAGTACAATCTAGATATTTAGTCTATATTTAGAATATATTGTATAATATTTATACCACTTCGTATTTTAAACAATTTTATTTAAATATTAATTTGTTTGCAAAAAATCCATTTCATATATACTTATTAATCACAAAGTATTATTAATTATAAAAACAATTTATTAAAAATTATAAAATATTTCAGATGATGTCAGTAAAAATAAAAATTATAACATGTAATACTATTACAAATGCAAATATTTAAGATTTTTTAGGATTAAAAAATTAAAATTGAAATTGCTTACATTTTACAAGTTTTTACAAGTTTAGTGGAAGAATGAAGTTTTAGAAATTTCTTGGTTATTAAATATTAATTATTGTTATGGTATTTCATCCTAAAATAAATAATAATAATTAAAGGATTTTGTTTTATACATTTATAATTTTTTTTTTTAAATATGTAAGTTAAATTTTGTATTATACTTCCTATGTTTAATATGTTAAGAGTATTTACCATAAAACTATTTTATTTTTTTTTTACCCTTTAAATATTTATTCTTTAGTTGTTGCAATACATGTGATGATGTTAAAAGAGCCTATAAAATGAAAAATTGGGATTTACATCCATATAGTATTGAACAATGTAAGAACCAATCTACTCAAAATGATATGTATGACAAAGCATTTAAAGAAGGTTGTGAAATATTTGGCACCCTTCAAGTTAACAGGGTAAGTATTATAGCTTTCTTAAAATAAAGAGGAAGTAACTTAAATTTTTATTTTTATTTGTAATTTTTTTTTTTTATTTATTATTTGCTTCTATGCCAACAGCTATTAGCTTTTTCTAATGAATATTTACATTATTTTACAAAGTGTTTGATATTTACAGTATGGAAACTTATTATATGTATTTAAATATTTCTGCGATCTTGAGAAATTCAGTGATGCTCTCGGAACCAATTGTTTCAGAGTTTCTCAGCTATTGCATGTTATTTTCTTTTTTCTTTGTTTGTTCTGCATTTCTTTATTATATCTCCAACTCAAGCTCTGCTTAAAGGTGGTAGATAAACCAACAAAATATGATTTGTATATTATAATTATGTATTACTAATTGGTTATTTTTAAATAAAAAAAATATATTTGTATTTCATTGTAAAGAAATATAATTTTATTAAAAATAATTATTGAATATTACATATAAAAAATTAGTTTTTATTTATACTACTTACTTTGGATCTAATGTTTTTTAGGTTAGTGGAAGTTTTCATATTGCTCCAGGGACAAGTTTTTCTTTTAATCATATGCATGGTAAGTAGAAAAAAATATTAACTTTTCTTTACTAGACATTAAATGTAATTATACAACAGTTTTGGTTTAATTTATATTTAATCATTGATGAAATAATCTGGATTATAGTAATAAATTTGAAATTAAATGATTTTTCATTTGAAATTAATATCTTGTTGTTTTTCAATGTCTTAGTTCATGATGTACATCCATTTTCATCATCTTCATTTAATGTAAGTCATATTATACGGCATTTATCATTTGGACAAAAATTAGAATCAGTTTCTAGTCATGGCGGCAATCCTTTAGATTCAACTGAATCCTTTGCTGAGGAAGGTAAGTAATACATTTGTTTTTATCAATTATTTGTAACCATAGATTTATCTTTTAATTACATAAATTAATTTAAAAAATCTTTATAAATATTTTTACTTACCATTTGGCAATTTGCTAGATTATCAATATAAATTGAATTTATTTCATTTATACAATTAATATCATAAATAAAAAAAAAAAAGATAAGGAACTAATAATTTAATAATAAGTTATTACTAGAAGATAAGAGCTTAATCAGTATTCCTTCAATATAAAGTTTCTTTAGATCATTAATAGTCTGTATTTTGATAGCTGAGTCCCCGTCACTTTTCCCCACATATATACCGTTTGAATGAGACCAAACATATTTCCATTTGTATTCATCGGCAGATTGTACTGATTTGTAGTTCACTGATATATTATTAGTTAATGACAACTGTTCACAGTTATTAATATTAATTTTGAAAGCTTGAAACACTTTTTCAAGACTGTTATATCTTCAATCAATATCATTTATTTTATCTTTTAGAATTTTCAATTTTGAAAAGACTATCAATTTTTTTTCCATAATCATCAATTTTTTCAAAGCAAAAATTCACTGACTTTTTAATTTCGATATTAGTAGCTGTTAAATTCTCAATTTTTTTAAGTAAAATAGATGTATCATCCCTCAAATCATTGATATCAGAATCACCATTTTTTCCATTATTTATTCCATTGGAATTATTTGTCACGTGTCTTCTGTTACTAATATTTCTTTTAATGATGCGGTTTGTTCACATGTTACACATAACCAGGTTAATTTATGTTTTTACATCATAATTATTGGAGCAGGTTTTATGATAATAATTATTAAAGTCAAAACAGATTACCTTTTTCGCAGGCGAGACACTTAATTGACACGACACACACGGCATATTTGATAACGAAACAAACTATATGAACAACACAACCTTACCGGTTGAAGTCATGAAAATAATTGAATTTTATTTCTGTTATGTTAAGTTCATGTTTAATTTTTTAAATTTTGTTAATTTGGCTCCTCGGTAAATTATAGTAAATTATACTAACATTAATACACAAATCACAATAAAATAAACTGGTAGGAACTAAGGACTAGACATATTTATGATGTATGGTGTTTAATAAACCATAGGAGTACTGGATATTGATAGAAATTTAGTTTACATTTTATACTAGAAAGGTAAATTAGGAGTCATTTATACTAAATTAGTTAATAATACTTATTTAACGTTTCTTCAAAAACAATTTAATTATTTTAAATGGAGATAAAATTAAATGTATAACATAAAGTGATTTATTACATTTTAAAAACTAACATGAAATTCTAAACATAATGAATTATTTGCTGTAGTTAAATCAAAAATATTATCTTTAAAAATTAAAAAAAAAAACAAATGTCATAAATTATTTGTAGTAAATGTATGTTATCCAGTCACGTTGAATAATTTATTAACATCTAAGTGCAGCGCCAACACCCATAAATGTGCCAAATGTTCCACCGCTCTGTAACATAGTTTTGCCCATTTTGCTAATCAGCTCTCGGCCCCTGAACCCAGATCTACATTGAAAAATAGATTTAATTCAAAATGCATTTGAAATAAAATGTAAAAATTAATCGAATAACATTACGAATAAGAAAATACCTTAAGCCTCCCAAACCGCCAAATAACATTCCGATCGTGATACCAATTGTCGCTCCCATCATAAATGAATTTGAAACTCTATCATAACAAGACGGTTTTTGCATTCCTCCATAATAACTTGAACTAGGTACCGGCATGTTTTGAATTTTACAAGATTATGTCTTTAATAATTATAAATTTTATAATGGACTAGGTATGTAATATTTTTCACGTTTTACCATTAATATTATCACGTATCATGTTGTTATCATATTTTGTTATATACATCGTTTATCATTAGCTGAGTATTACCATGGTCATATGGAGGAACAGTTGCATTAATTTATATCGTACAGATATATGTGTATTTATTAATATAATATACATTTATGTATGGAGGTAGCTGATTCATGTAATTCTCATAGGGATACGCAGTTTCAAGTCGGGAGCAGCAAATATTTTTACTGACCTATACATGAATATTAAGTTAACATTTTCAAGCTAAAATTTAAGCTTCAAAGCCTATTTAAAGTTTAAACACAGAAAGGATTAGCTTGGTAGCAATACATTTTTTGGATAAACAACTTATTTTGTATTGAACATTAATTTTTATAGAGTAAAAGTGGATTATAAATTATATATGTATAAAAATATACAACCTAAAACCTTCCCTAAAATATTTTTTTTTTGTACGCGCCTGCTATATCATAATATTATATCTAATCAGCATAGTCAGTGGCGTACGCTGGGGAGGTTAAGGGGTTGTACCCCCCCCCCGAAATTTTCTCCGATGTTTAAGTTAAAATTTACAAATTTTACGAGTTTGAAATATGAAGAGCTAGTATCGAATACCTAGTATTATTGATTATAAAATAGTCTATTCTATTATCAATGCTATTATTTAAGTTAAAATATATTAAGGATTTGCATAATTTTGATAATTATAAAATGTGTTATATTTTTACCTTGACTATCGAAGTACGAATCTATATAGAAATATCGTTACCATCCCTAATAAGTATACCACATAGTAGATGCATTGATCGTATAGACTTGTACAACGTTGTTACTATTGAACAAGTCAAAAAATAAATTATAATAAAACAAGTTACTTTTGATCTTCAGTTTTCTGTTAGTTTTCTAAATAAATTATAGAGAAATTTGAAATGAAAATTTGTAATTGTTATGATGAAGAATTATTTTAAACGTCGCATTTGTAAAAAAAACGAGTGTATCTGCAAAAAAAAGTTAATGCACTATAGTGCATCTTTTTATGCTGTTTTTTTCATAATTAATTTAAGGGTAATTTTCTAAATTGGCGATTCATTTCAAATGAAATTTCAATTTTATAAACAAAATCAACAAAATATTTTTATAAAATATTCGATAAGGTTTTTAAACTGTCATGATTAAAATTTGAAAACAAATATTTTCTAAATTTATTTATCACCTTACAAAAACATTTCGTTACACACAAATAATGACTTACCTAATAATTATTAATCACACACATATTGATTTATATTTGTTTAATGTTTAATAAATACTGATGAATACTATTTACTAGGTATATGTTATATAATTTTCACTTTTTAACTCTTATTATATTCATGTTAATAAAACGTTTATCAAATAATAAGTATAGACGTAACAAATTTGTATTAAATATTGTGTTAATGTATTGCACTCTTAATTTTGAATATATTGTATTTTGTAGGAGCCACTATGTTCCAGTATTATATCAAAATCGTTCCAACGCTATTTCAAAGAAGAGATAATTCTATATTTTCTACTAATCAGTTTTCTGTGACTAAACATACGGTAAATTATAATTTACAATTTTACGAGTTTTGACAAAAATATATGGTTTTAAATTGAAACAATATTTTTGACTTTTATTATAGATTATAGATAATTTGTCTATAATATTTAATCTATATAATATCTATATAATCAATGCCATTATATAATATTTTTACTCTTAGGTGCTCTGATTTTAAATACATTAATATAAAAATATAAAATGTCATGTTTTTATACTTATGAATTGAACTTTCAATAAAAAAATGCTCAAATTCATTATAATTTTAAAAAAATAAAGAAAGTTGAATAGTAAAAATAACATATAATTTTGTATTATTGAAATTTAAATTTAAAGTAACTTTAAGGATTAAAAGATTAAGAGGATTATTAGTGTTTGTTTTAGGGTATTTATGAATGAATTTTAAATGTTATCATTAAATGAAGAACAATTATAACTATAATATCAGGTTTTTTTTTTTTTAATGAAACAGAATAATACATTATCTTATATGTAGTGTAGTATAATAATGTTTCATATTCAATTCTTCTTAAATCGAAAACCGTTTTTCTAAATGTTGTTTGGTTGATGATCACATATTTATAAATCTTCATATTTTAATTTGTAGTATAGATATATTTTACATAGTATGAAATCATTATTAGGACATCAAGTTAATGAGTAGATGGATGGAATTATTTTAGGAATAAATCGTTCTGAATGTGGATGTATGGTTCTAAAAAATATTATTTTATATTTTTATATATTGTTGTTGTATTTTTATTTATATTATATGAAAATTGTAGCCTTAGTTTATTTACACAAACTCAGGTATTAGATTTTCAAAAAAAAAAAAAAAAAAAATCAAAATTTTCAACTTAGTTAAGTGTCATAAATTGTGGTTTAGTTTATATGTAATGGATTTTATTATAAAACAATGATTTATATTAATAATTTTTTTTAGGTTTTGTCATCAGATTCAGGTCAGTCAGGTGCACCAGGAATATTTTTTAGCTATGAATTTTCACCCATTATGATTAAATTGACTGAAAAACCAAGGTTTGTTTTTAATCCTATTAAATTAATAATTTATAAGTAGGCGAAGAACAATAATACACATTGTATTTTACTATTAATCGTTTTATTTTATCAGGTTATTGGGTCATTTATTCACTCAATTCTTGTCCAATATCAGTGGTGTTTTTATTTGTTTTTGGATAGTTGATATATTCATGTACAAAGTATCGAAAGTATACAATATACGCAAAAAACATTTACCAGACAACAATAATTAAAACATAAAACTTTTTTTTTCATCAACAATAATAATATTAATAGCAAAACCAATGGAAGATGCTTGAAGCCTTTATATAAATATCACAAGAAAAGTAATTATAATAAGTGATTGTATTAAAGTTTATTTAATAAAATTGTTTTAAATACATGTGCAATAAATTATCACAAAATTAAATTATTTTCTTTTTTTATAAAAAGTTTTATTTTTAGGACCAGCATAAAATTTAGGCTTGCGAAGGTTTTTAGGACCTTTTCTAATTATATTTTGTCGTTCTTTTTTGTGTTTCTCTGCTTGTAAATCAGCCTTTTGATATTTTTTTTCCTACAACAAAAATTACGTACATTAAAGTATAATAATTTTTTTGTATTTAGTAATTAATTTCTTTCTAAAGTAAAAGGAATATTACCTTTTGAGTAGAAAATGTCAACTGTCGATTTCCACTTGAAAGCATTTTGACTGAATGGAAATTTTCAAGATCTATTCTTTCACCCAGAGTAGCACTAGATTTATTAATATTCATTAATATGTTTAGCTATACAGTAATTGAAAAGTGAAAATTATTATAATATTTACAGTATTTATTACCTAGAGTTTTGAATAGAATTTACACAATTATTATTTGATCCAATAAATTCTTCTCCTTCTTTAATTTCATAGAATTTTGGTGGTTTAACTGTAGGTTCACTGCGTATACTTGAATCATCATCACTATCATTGTCATAATTACTTTCTTTTTCAGTGTTTTTTCGTTCTTGGCGTTCAGAGGCAATTCTTCTTCTTTTAGCTGACCTATACTCAGACTTCAATTCCTTAGTCCATTTTTGGTCATCATCTGAACTATATTCATCACTACTTTCTTCAGAACTTGGTTTACCTTCAATTTCATCCTGAAATCAGTTTAAATTTATCAATAAGTAACTATAATTTTATTCTTTGAGATAAAACCAACTTTAAATAGTTTTTAGTAAGATTTATAATATAATCATACCAATTCATTTAAGTTACATCATTTTAGTGTGAGGTATATATATATATATAAAAAAAATATATTAAATAGGTTGAATGATAATCAAAAATACATACTTCAACTTGTTCAAATTGTTTTTGAATTTGTGATTCAAGTTCTTTTTGTTTTGATTTATCCAATCGCTTCAAAACTGGATTCAGTAATCTATAAACACAATTTGTATTAATAGTAAAAACTTTAATTTAAGTTTATTTTATCAACTATACATTTTTGTTTAAAAAATAATTTTAGAATCTTCAAAAAGATAATTGCATTAAGTTTGATATTAAGTGTATGGAATTACATTTTGAAATAAATTATTTCATTAAAATTATGAATGGATAAGAAATAATTTAATTAATTGTAATAACCTATTTATTTAAATGTATTTATTTTAGTGAAGTTTGCAGTATATACATTTTTATACATTAAAGCATTATTGAAAAACTTATAGCAGAGAAATATATTTCTGTTAAATAATATATACAATTATTGTTGGAAGGTAAAAAAAATGTAATTACTTATATTCTTCAGCATTTGTATCAACTTGGAATGCAGGATTTTCAAACAATGCTTTAAACCTATCATCTTTTAATAAGCTAACGCTATTTTTAGATTTACTCTTTTTCTTTCCTTCTTTTTCATCATTAATTAATTTCAATGCAAGTTCTTTGTTCACAGCGGGTAATTTCTAAAAATTTTAAATTAAATGAGTATTATAGTAAACTTTAGGCGAAATTAGATTCAATATATTAATTCATTTGTTACCTGAACTTGTACACGATTAGTTCTTTCAGATTCAATTTTTTCTCGAATCTTTTTTCTTCGGTACTCTTCAAAAGCAAATGGTTCAGCAACAGATTTGGCTTTTCTATATAGCCTGATATCCACAAAATATCCATGCATATAAGCTTTTAATAAGTTTGTTCCTAAATAAATATTAAATGTTATATATATATATTTTGTTTGAACTTTTATAAAATGTAGTTTTTATAAATATATTTATACCTATTAAATGTGATAGGCCCAGTTCTTCAAGTTCATTTCGAGTCACAAATTTATAATCATCATATACAGTTTCTTTTTTTGTTTCTTCTAATTCCTCTACCAAAGCATCTAAGAATCCACACCATCTTGGAGCTGGACCTAAGCTCTATACACATACAAATAGAAATAGTTCTGTATGAAAACAATAAAACTACGAGTATTAAGTATATATATATATAAATATACTTAGTAAGAAAACAAACCGGTATGTAATGTGTTTGAATTTTTGTATTTTCATTAGCAATGAACAACATTCCAGTTTTTGGAACAACACAAAGATTATTGAATTGAGTATCATTACCAGATTCCAAGGCAGCAAATAGTTTTCCCTAGTTTTAAACCAGATATTTGTTATGTTTTATTAGTATGATTAAAGTTAATTTTTTTATTAAATATTAAGACCCACTGTGTTTTTATTCCAAATTTTCACCGATGACGAGTCCATAGATAATACATTGTCCTCTTGGAACGCAATATCTCTAATAGGTAATCCAAATAAGTGATCTTTAACCCTAAAAGGCTTATTAGAACGAATGTCATATAAAAGTATTTGACCAGTAGCAGTACCAACACCTAATGTTAATGCATTTTCAAATTCCAATGCAGTTACAGAAGGAAATCCATCAGAACTAAAATTGAAGAGTATAAAATATTAAATTATAAACAATTAGTTTTAGCTTTATATGCTTACGCAATATTTGTGTCATTAGTGACAGAGTTAAGAGCACAATCTAGAACACCAATACTGACATGAGCTCTTGGATCCCATGCTTCAACCTTCCCTTCCTTGGTACCAGTTATAAACATATTATGTAGAGGGTTTATGGCTAATTTATTTATTTCATCACCAGCACTTGATACAAATGGATTTAAAAATTGTCCTCTATCTAAATTTAATCTATAAATATCAGAACTGAAAACCAAAAACATTTATATTTTCAAACACAAAATGCCATAATTATAATAGTATATAATAACATAAATGTTATATAATAATAATAATCAGTGTTGGGAAAGTTACTTATTTTAGAAATTAAATTACATTACTAATTACTAAAAAAAATTATAACTAAATTATTTTAAGTTATTTTTTTTTTCATTTTGTCAAGTTACAATACTTATGAGTTTTAAAAGTAACTCAATTACAATAAAAGTTACTTTTTTTTTAAAATATCACTGAAGCTTAATATTTTTATCTATATGATAATACACAAACCTAATAATGACAATCAACAATATGAAATTATTAACAATTCATAGTAATTTCGCTATACATTAAATATTAATCTTTATTTTTAAAATTTATTTTAAACAACAATGCGTTTTCAAAATTACAGTCACTAATTTTAGATTGCTTTTTATTGTATATATCTCCTGCTATAATTAACAAATGTTCAACAAAAGCACTTGAGGGTAAAGCAGTATTATACTTCAAAAAAATTAATCTCATTGGCATGTTTTTTAAAATAGTTAAATCATCATTAAAAGAAGTAAATAAAAAACGTTCAAGTTCAGCATTAGAATGCTCTTGTTTTATAATTCATCAAAAATAATGTTATCATTGACTTCCTCAACTTGATTTTGATCTAAAGTATTATCATTAACAGGTTTGAAATATTCTATTTAATTTTGAAGTATGTCAGTGGCTTCTTATTTTTCCATTACGGACATATCTTTAAACTTTTATTGTTCTTAACATATATTAAATCAAAAAAAAGTAACAAGTATTTTAATAATAATTACTACAAAAAAGTAATTTAAATTACTTACAATAAAATGTAATTAAATTACCATCAAATTACTTAAAAAGTAATTTTGTTACAGTAACTTGTAACTTAAGTTAAGTTACTCCCCAACACTGATAATAATATACTTTTTATAGTATAATGTTTAATAACATAATTCTATAAAATAAAAACAATATTTTTAAATTATAATATATTAATGATCCAATGATTTTAAAAAGTTTTTAGTATAACCAATACTTGCATTATTTAATTTTGAAAGCTTAGGATAAAATAAAAATAAGTAGAAATTTATTAAAAAATCATCTAGAACTATTCTTATAGTTAAGGCATAATTATGAAATAAAAATAATTTTAATGACTTTAGTAAATAGTATAAAAAAAAGTTAAAATATTTTTTTTAAATGTTTATTCAATATTAAGCATTGTAATGTCTAAAATTAAAAATGAACATTATTCAATGTAAATTAAGATGATTATGGACATAATTTATTATGGTTCATTTAGAAACATAATAATACAATAAATTAATTTACCTGCTTCCTCCAATATATAAGTCACATGTAGGATAATGATACTTCATATCACGACCAAATTTTGGAATACGTAATCTATAATAGCGTCCTTCTTGAGAATGAAATTCAACATAACGGTCACATTGTAATATCACCAGCTTGAAAAATAACAAAATATTAGTATCTACTTAAATAAATCTGTAAACCTCTTGTTTATTTAAATCATTACATACTTTGCTATAATCATTGGAGAGAATTTCAAAGGTAACAGCTTCAGAATCGAAGCATCTTTCAAATTTCATGGCTAAATTACTGACATCATAACACTTAATTCTAGGCTTATAAATACCAGTAGCTAATATGTATTGATCATCTTTTGTTACTTTTACTGTTGTACTAAGACCAGGCATATCAAAGTCTTGTATTAATTCAATTCTTCTTTTCAATTCTAAAAGAGATAAGATGAATTAAAAATTGATTTATAATTATATTCAAGTATAAATTATAAATGTAGATTGTAATTTAATTTTTTTTAATGGATCACCAATCAGTGGTTCATGTTGAAATGTTGGATGTTGCGGAAAATTTTGAAAATTATTTTAAATTGTATAAACCTTTTGTTTACCTTAGTTTATTATCAGCACCAATATTATATGAAAATGTAATAAGTAATAAAAAATAAAAATAAAAATAAATCCTTTATTATAGTTATAGATATAGTGGTCCGTGACGCCTAATAGGTTGGCGACCACTGATTTAGTGAGCACATTTTTTTTTTTCTTAAGAAAGTTTTAGCAATTTTTATATTTTCTATTGTAACTAAAATGTTAGACCAAGTTAAAATAATTTTTTTGTTTCATTTATTAACATAAAAAAATAAAAAAAAAAACATTTTACAATATAACTTAATTATTTAAATAGTTACCAGGATTTTTCTTTAAAAGTGTTCTTCTTTTTCTTTCTGAAAGCCACTATAATAAAAAAATAATTTAATTTTCAAAATAAATAGGTAACTAAGAAAAATTTGAGTAAATTGGAAAATATTCTAGGAAATAATATTTTGTTTTTTTTTTAAGTATAAGATGTACTAGTAGTATAACATAAAGTTATATTTGTATAGGACTAAATTAAAAATTCTTTCATTGTAAAAGCTGTTTAAGTTTTATTATCTTAATTAGTTAAATATATAAAAATAATATATTTAGTGATAAAGTATAAATTCTTTACAAAAAAATTAATATCTTAGGATAAAAAGAAGAGTAACGTACATAATAAGTTCAATATTAAATATTTTAGTAAGTATATCAATGTAATGTACAAGGAATAAAAGAAAAATATTTTAAAACAAATGTAAGTACATGAAAATATCATAATCAGTAAACAATTTTATAGTAAAATAAAGACTAATTGCAATAGTATGGCTATACAATTCTTTCTTATTGATTTAAAATTTTTAGAAAAACATTTGAAGTTTAGTTATCGTTTTAAAAAAGCTATTGAATAAAAAATTAAGAATGTAATGGTTCTTATTAGAATCCATGAAAACGCTGTACAAATAATAAATAACTGAACTACCTACATTATTATTAACAGTTGAAGGATTAATATTTCACTACAAAACAACTTACTTCTGGTAATGATTTTCCACAACTCAGATTATATATTAATGGACTATCCATTTCTCGAGGAAAAATGTTTGTATTTAATTATTTTACGCAAACATTTCCAAACATTCACAATTGTGTAGGTAAACGCCGTTTACTAATAAGCGCCAAGCACATGGCTAAGTTCTAGTAATCAATCTACTGATAACATCATAAGGATGATAGTAAATAGTAAAGATATGCAACAAAAGATACAAATTGGGCAATTAGTATTTAATGCGAAGAAGACATATGTTGTAATTTATATTAATTGATAAAAAGAAATGGAAGGTTAATAATATAATATAATTATAATATTTCTTATTCGTTAGGTAAGTCACTGGCTTAGGTAATTTTGTTTTACATTAATAGAGTATTACATCAATCAATTTTTGACTTGCATAAGAAACCCTCGTTTATTTTTAACGTTACCCAAATAATAAAAACAAAAAATGTACGAACCGATAATATAAAGTCGGTTTTGTGAAATAGGATAACATTGAGTTTTTATTTTCTGTTCTTTCACATTTGTTCGATTATTTATTTTGTACAAATTGCAAGTCGTTAAAATTAATGTTAGTGCAAGAAACATAAACCTCTATCGCTGTTATCATCAATCTTTAGACCTATGGCGTTCGTGTCAATAGCGTTAGTTGTATCAATGTGTTGCCGTGTTGTGATAATCTAGTAGTTTTTTCTTTCTCTTTTCGTCGACTTTTAATGATTATTGTACTTAAATATTTTATGCATTTTATGGATATTGATAGAATCACAAATTCCAAAAGTACTTGTTATCGTTACATTCTACAAAGTTTGTTAAAGTAACGTAGCATTAGAGTAGCAAAGTACTGCAATCAATATAAGAGGCTTTGTGTTCGTATATTTTACAATACAGTTTCTAAGAAATTTTTATGATGCGTTTTAATAATAATTATAATTATAAAAATAGTGGTATCTAACAATTTTTAATATATAAATTATGTGATTTTAGTATTTATTATAAAATTGCATGCACTTTTGGTCTGTGGCGCAACCATTGGGAGGGGGGTTGTGAATATGGAAAATGTAAGCATTTTCTGTAGGTGTTTGGCGGGGATAAGGAAGTAAGATTATGTTAGGTTTATTAGTAAAATATTAAAATTAAAAATTAAACTGTTTAACTTCTATTTCATATTGTGATACCACAAAAAAAAGTATTATACAATCGACTATCGAGAAATCGTAGTAAGGTTATTGATGTTTTAAGTTGAACGGAACATAACAAAACATTCCATGTTATTATTGTTATCAATTATAATACGAATAATATTTATATTTCATATAAATCAGCCGTTTCGTGTGTTCAACATAAACAATTTTTTCCTACGTAGAATTTGTAAAAATCTCTTTTTTGAGGAGGATTAAAACCCCCAAACCCCACCTCTAGTTGCGCCACTGCTTTTGGTTATATACATTCTGAGATATAGAAAATGTATTAAGAAATTTACTTGAATAAAATTTGAGTTAACAACTTTATACAGTTATCGTTAAAAAAAAAATAACTAATTTACTAAAAGATGTGTCCTAGATTTTAATTTAATTAAATACTGATATAAATAGTGATGAAATATTCTTTCAATTTTACTACATTACTAGAACTGACTAATAAATATAAATTATAAATAACAATCTTAATCAAAGAAATCAATTTCAATATTTGAGAATTTTTCTGTCAAGTAAGAATATGTTACTATTGTTACCAATTAATTTTTTTAGAAAATGTGATTGATTTAGTTCAGTATTGAATAATCTAATATACATCTTTTTGATAAATTAATTGTCTTTTTATTTGTGAAACTTCTTTTCATTATCTTTTTTTTTTAAGTTATTAAAAAACTTAATTTTATTTATATATTTATGTGTTAAATTATCTATTCAATTACACTTGAATAGGTTAAAAAAAAAAATCAGTTCTTGGTAAATTAATATTTGTTTATTTTCAGTGTGAAAAAGTTGTAAAATGAGACACATAAATCCACATTCTACACCAAACTATATTGTGTAAGTAATTGATATTATAAGCAAGGAAAAACAATTGAATTTATATATTGTAGATTTTTTATACCGAGCATTACTTATTTATTATTGAAGTAAAACTATCATTATTTCCATGGTATCTTTGTTTATTGATAATTAAAAATGTAATATTTAGTTAAATCTCAATTTTATCATCCTTTTATTCATAGCTTTTTAGTTATATTTATATAAACAGTATTTAAATATATTAGTCAAAATATTAAAATTATAGATAATTTTTCTTAATGATTTTCTTGGATCTCTGTAAAGTTTCTCAAAGATGTACTATTTATTGCTTTGAAACAAAAGTATAATGATTTAGAAAGTTAAGGCGTTGGTACTTGAATTTCTATGCCATTTTATGTTGTTTAAAATGTTATGGTATTTTATAGAAATAGGACTCAAAGTGTGAGTTCACAGCAGGCTGAAATAGAATCTGATATCAATGAAACAAATGATAGTGATACTGCCGATTCATATCAAGTGGTTTCAAGTACTACTGACGATCTTTTGTTAAAAAGTAAAGGTAAGGAATAAGCCATTTGGGTAATTTAAGAAAATAGATAACTTACATTTTGAAGAAATGAAATTTATCATAAAAAAATTAGATTCATTTTAAGGGAATATATTTATATATAGTAATAGTTTTGCAATTTTTAATTATCAAGTATAAGTAATAAAAATTATATTCATAAATATAAATCATTTTGCAGCACTAAATTGATTAATTGTTCAGTGTTTTTCAATATTTGTATTATGGTGGTACACTATTTAAATATTTTATAAAGTATGGCACATAATAAAGAAAATAAAAATAATTACCAAAAACAACAATACGTAATAAAATACCTTTTTTAAACAATTTAGTTGGGATTTTTAATGTCATTATTATAATTCTATAATATTTTCCTACATAAGTTATAAATAATATAATTTGTATTTCATTGTACTAATTATTAATATTTGTAAAAAAATATTTGTTTCTTTTGTATCATTTATTTATTTATACCTTAAATTACCTTATTTATTATACCTTAAACACATTTGGAATTATCATGTGATGCTATGTTTTAGAAACACTTGTATTGGTACATATTACATTAAATTCATAAAATTACTTATTTTCTGAATTAAACCATTTCTTAGTATGTAAATTTATCAACTGTAGACATAACATTTCAGATTGTGTGAAATCAGAAAAGCTTTTCACATAATCAACAGTCATACAATTCTAAATAAAATCTCAATGATATTAGTTTTCGCTGTAAGGTTTTTCTTTGGTTGTTTATTGTTATGAACATACATACATTTTTGAAACAAAAAATTATTTAATGTAATTCAAATTATATTTTTAAATTAAATAATTATGTTATTGAAAAAAATATGTTAATTACTATTAAACAAATTGTATAAGTATTAAAAATGAAAAGTTAAATATAAATATATTAATTATAATTAAATAATAATAACATATATTTTATTCAGTTAAAGTTATATTGAACATAACTGTTTATGTAACAAATATTTTTATGGAACCATACAATTTTCATTAAAAAACATTTCAACAACGAAAAAAATTAATATTTTACTAATTTAACTAACATTAATTTAACCTAACATGATAATAATTGTATTTCGGAGCTTTAAAATAATGTTTTCTTAAGCTTTACACATTATTTACTGAGGGTTTCAACATACCAAAAATGTACCAAATGACATTTTATTTCTTTAAATAATTGTAAACATATATATTGTTCTTTGACAAAAAATAATAAAAAAATGTGTAAGGTACATATGTAATGGATATACAAATTATATGTATAAATAAACACATCTAAGTGTACCTGCTTACATATTATTAAAATGTATTGTTTATTACTACTGCTTGGAAGTTGATGACCTTAAAAACATTAAAAAATGACCTAAAAAAAGATTCAAATATGACATACCTAAAAATGACAAAAAATGTTCTTAAAAAATGACCTAATAAAATTACAAATATTTGTTTTAAATTAAAATTACATACATTAAAATACATTTTTTTCAATATTTTACTCTATTTTACTGTAACGTTCTATATAAATTTATCAAAACATACAAATTACTCAAAAGTTAAAATAATTGGATTTTACAATTAGAGTATTTAATGTTATCAAAAGTAAATAAACGACGATTATCCGATTATAAATATTTATATTTGGAAAAACTTCTCTCCATGTCTGCTGAAGTAATTGGGAGGTACAGATGAGTACTAATCACGTTTTAATTTTCGAAAATATTACAAAAAAAATAATTAAATTTAGATATAATAGGTATTATTCAATATAACATGATAACGACGCAATGACTGTAATCGACGAAATAAAATCGGATACTAATCGAATATTAGGAAAAAACAATAAAATAAAATGTAGGTATAATAATATTCACTATAATACGATAATTACAAATGTAATCGGCGAGATAAAATCGTACAAATCTTAAGTTATTGGCATAATGGTCACAAAAAACGATTAAAAGTGAACTAGTGTGAAATCAGTAAAAATGACCAAAAATGTCAAAAAATTACTTAAAAACTAATAAACACCAAAAAATGCAAGAAAATGCAAAATAAAAATTAGTAATTCGGTTTCACATGCTAATGAAACACATTTTTGGCCAGGAGAACATTGTCTATAAAGTTTAAAAAAAGAAAAATGCAAAATGCATCAACTTTCGAGCCCAATTTATTACTATAAGCATGGTCGCCCGGAGGGGGGGCAAGAGGGGGCATTTGCCCCACTGCAATTCAATAGAATGTTGAATATTTGAATTTTTATTTTGATTTATCAACATTTTATCGATATTTTTACTTTAGTGTGTGCCGTGTGGGTATTGTTGATCGTAATAACAATATATTATAAGGCGTACCTACAAAATAATGCGTATTACTTTAATCGCGCAAAATTAAATACGTTTCAATTCTATGAATTGATATTAATCGCCTGGTGTGTAAACCACTTATGACGATCGACGCACCACGCACATATAGCTTCAGTTTTTATTTAACTAATTTTTTAAGTTGTAAGGAATATATTTTTTAATATTCTTTTTGGTGTTGGATTTCATATAATTCTAACACAATTTGTAGTTTACAAGGAATACACTTTTTTTAATGTATTTTTTTTTGTGTTTGATTTCATTATGCCCCCCCCTCTGATAAATTTCCTGTGGGCGCCCATGACTATAGGTATTGTATTATTATCAATATATGCATTATTATTTACTTTATTATTAGAAATATTATTTGTATACATTTCGTTCAGTATAATTAGTTTTTTAAACTAAAAAAATTGTTTATCTGTTAAACGAAATTTTTAAAAAACTGTTAAATGATATAAAATATAATAAATGAGGGTTGTATATGAGGTATCGGGCATATGATATTTTCACCGATTGTCGTAATTATCAAACTCTACTTTTTGCATGTAATGTAAATCTTTGGCAAAAATTAATCTGAAGAAAATAATGTATATCATTCTTAAGTTGTATTGAATAATCTTTTTGACAAATAAGTTTTAGATAAATCTGAGGGTTTAAAGATTATTTAATCTTGTGTCACCGGATAATGTTTTTCTAAATTCATGAATTCAACATAAAAATAGTTTAATTTATGAAATTGATGGCCAAATTGCTAAATTCTCGTATTCGGCTCGTTATTATTGATTTTAAGAAATCAGCGGAATCTATACATTTATAATATATTATTACTTTTTCTTTGCAAAAAGTGACAAACTTACTCTTATGACCGAGTAAATGTTTTTATCTAAATATAAACTTATGTTTTGGTTCATCTTTCAAATATATAAATAAATAAAAATAATTAAAATCCCATTGAAAATCAAAAAATTGGAATCATAGTTATTTTATCTCACACATGTATTAGATTAATTATATTTTAATTAATTTTAGAGGTAAAAAATTCATCTGAAGTATCAATATCATCTACTGAAGATGGTAATCTTAATCAATCTACAAAGTCAACTGATCGCAAATCTAGATCAAGATCTCGTTCTCTTAACGGTTCTTCACGTTCTCAGTCAGGTTCTTCTGTTCAATCAGACTTAGGTTTTCAAACTAGAGATAAGTCAAAGTCTAAATCCCGATCAAGATCCAAATCCAAGTCTCGTTCAAGATCCAACTCTAAATCATCATCAGTATCATCAGTTGATTCTCAATCTGCATTTAAAAGAACTAAAACAAAACGTAGAATTGAATCTGATTCCGATGATGATTTCTCAGTTAAAAATGATAATGATTCCAACGATGAAAGTCAAGGTAATAGCTATATAAAATGTAATAAAAATTTTTTTTAAAGAGTATTTTTTGAATCTGAATCTTTTTTTAGAACCAGAAAATAAAATAGTTCAGAAAACAAAATTCAAAAAGGTTAAAATTATGTCTGATTCTGAGTCTGAAGATGAAGAAATTAAATTAAATGTAACCGTTAGTGTAATTAATACAATTTTATTTTGCATTATTTTTGTATTGATTATTATTTCAATTATTAAGGATCGCAAAGAACATGATATATCTGATGATGATAATGCAGAAAATGAACTAAAATATAAAGATGTATTACCTGAATTATCAGATGACTCTGACAAAGAGGATGATATAAGTGTAGTGGCTGATGCAGTCTCTGTTAACAAAGAAGATGTGGATGATCCTGATGACCCAGATGAACGTGAAAACGTTAATAAGTAATAAATTTAACCATATTAATTATATTTAAACATATATATTTAAATGAAGGGTTTTTCAGAAAAAACTATCCTGTGGTAATTGTTTTGAATAATTCTGTAATATGTATTATTCATTTTTAAACAGTGATCATCCAGTATCTGACTTTGAGCTTATGATGATGAAGAAAAAAGAAGAACAATCAATGAAACGTCGTAGGAAGGATATTGATATTATTAATGATAATGATGACATCATTGCTGGACTAATTGCTGATATGAAACATGCAGCTGAAGTAATTTTTAGATATGTTATACATTATAATTCACTAAAAGATTTGAATCTCATTTTAATATAATTTTAAATAATTTTATATAATATTTTCTTTTGATTTTATTTAATTTAGTTGGTATATTAAAAATTAATAACAATTATATATGTTATTTTTATATTTTTAAATCCATTCAGTCTGATCGAAAATTAAACAAAGAAGGAAAACCGGCCATTAACAAAATAACCATGTTGCCAAAATGTTTATCACAATTGAAGAAACACAATTTGATGTTAGCTTTCATTGAGCATAATGTATTAAATGTTTTTACTGATTGGTTGGCCCCTATGCCAGATAGAAGTTTGCCTTCATTACAAGTCCGCGAGTCTTTGATAAAACTTTTAGCTGATGTAAATCCGAATTAAAAATGTTATTTGTGCATTTATTAATTCATTCAAATTTTTAATTACAGTATCCTCCAATTGAACAATCTACTCTTAAATATTCTGGAATCGGTAAAGCTGTTATGTATTTATACAGACACCCTAAAGAAACTAAAGAAAATCGAGAACGCGCTGGTCGTCTAATTAATGAATGGGCTCGTCCAATTTTTAATTTATCAACTGATTTTAAAGGTGAGTCGAAAATTACACATTGTTTATCTTAATTCTATTGATAAAATTCAAATTAATTCAAATCATTTTTTTTTAAAGCTATGTCCAAAGAAGAAAGAGAAGTAAGAGATTTGGAACAAATGCAAATGCCCAGGCAAAAGCGCTCAAGTATGGATGATTCTGGTAACAAAAATGATGATGACGATGATGATGATGATGAAGGGTAA
Organism: Sipha flava; assembly: GCF_003268045.1. Classification (NCBI taxonomy): domain Eukaryota; kingdom Metazoa; phylum Arthropoda; class Insecta; order Hemiptera; family Aphididae; genus Sipha; species Sipha flava. The sequence continues at coordinate 47,405 of NW_020273108.1, forward strand.
GTGAAATAAGTAAATAAAAAAAAAGTAAATAAGTTTATATTTATAATCTTTTAGTTAGTTCTAATTTATCAGTATTGATAAATCAATCATATTTTATCTTATAAAATTACCAAACATTCAAAGGTCTATAAGTTGTATCGTTTTATGAAGAAATACTTGTTAATACATTTTCACTGTAATTATCTTGTAAATGATGCTTGTATATTTATCTTAAAATAATTTAAAATTAAATTTTTTTAATGTAAATTTATTTATTTAATTTAAATATTTATTAGGTACCTTTGTTTTCTAGTTTTCATGGTAATATTATAATCTGTTTGTGGTCAAAAAATGTTATTTCTCTAGTGAGTTTATGCAAATCAAAAATTATTTTAAGTATAGATAACATAACAGAACTTAAATATAAATGTAGTTGTATTTTAACTATCATTATAATGTACATTTTTTTTAAATATTTTTCATTTATTATTTATTATATAGGTATTAATATTTAGTTTATTTGTTATATCTGTAATACATAAAATAGTAATTTTTCATTGTGCTTTCTACAAAAATAAAATTATTATAGATGGTGTATCAAAGGAGTAAAATGTAATATTATTTTTAGAAATATATTTTAAGAAATACATATAATTATTAAATTATTTAATTTTAGTCCAAGAACATTAAAACCAGGAGATAAAGGGTGGATATCCAGAGCTCGTGTACCTACACCATCAAATAAGGATTATGTGGTTAGACCAAAATCAATTACAGACGCTGATATTTCAAAGGTAATTAAATTAATACAAATTATTAAGTTATGAATAAAATATTTTGATTGTTCAACTTTTTAGGCCGTAAAGCGTCCAATGAACAGATTTGAAAAGCACTTGAAAAATTATATGGATAGCAAAAGGAATAATCAATCCAAGCGTGCAGTTCCAATATCAATAGAAGGCAGAAAAATGGGATTATAACTATTTACTATATTTGACTATTATAATTGTATTTGACTATTATTATTTTTTATTTATTGTAAAAACTACTGTATTATTTGTTTTAACCATGTATGATGTAGTTGGTACTTAAATACATTGAGATAATAAACATTACTTTAGATACTTAAGTTAATTTAATATTAGTATTGAATTGAAAAGTTTCATTTTCAAACTGACATTGTTTTTAAATATGATATGTATAGTTTTAAATATAATTGGTAATTTAAGTTAAGAAATAAAAAAATATTCATAATTAAATAAAAACAAAAATTAACAAAAAATATCATTAAATTCTATTAAATTATCTGAAAATCTTGGTTATATCACTCCTTGTATTCATAAAATGATGTAAAAATTGATAATGATTTAAAATTAATTTTATTTTAAGCCATATTGGAAGAACAAAATAGCCCTCTTGGCCATTTAATAAGATGATCAAATTTTAAATATAGGTTTCAATATATTTAGCTTCAATTGTAATAGGTTTTTGTGAATAAATTGAGTATGTTTTATATTAGTTAACTTAGGAGTCAAAACAATAATAAGTATTTATTAATAACTAGCTGACCAAGTGAACTTCGTACAGCCTAACAGTCGATTCTTTAATTTTTAATTTTTTTTTTTAAAGATAAAAGAAAATTGATAAGTCAACAATTACATTATGTCAAAAAATAACAATTTTACAACATTTGAAATTATTTTAATACTCACTAAAAAATCATGATGATAATTACAATTTCAGATTTCTTATTATGATACCTACTTATTATATTTCATTTTATTTTTAATTCTAAATTAAGTTTCATTTTTATTGTAGTACTATATACATGATGTACACGATATTTTTTGTTTGATTACCTGGTGTGTAAACAAACAGAGCTGATGGTTTTCAAACACGGGAACAGGCAACATACAATTGCGAGAAACATGGGTTTTTTAGAAAATACCACAAATATTTAATGACTGCCCCTGGGATTTGTTTATAGTTATAGTGAAAGCAAGCAATACTGGAAACTGTGGTCGTTTAAACTCGAATAGTACGTCAGTCAGAATCATTGGAATGCGAAGTATCAAAACGTCTTTTCCTTTTTGTCAGGAATGTCATCTTGAATTTTGAAATTTAATTCATTTACATCAATGTTATTGGCAGCCACTATAGCTTGTTCGCTCAACCAATCATGGAATAAGTAATTTTGAGCAGTATTTGGAAACACTTTTTGAATGAGTTCAGCTTTTGATTGCGTTAACTGACAAAAACTCTCAGGAAAGGTGAAGCAGTCAGTCAGCACATCTATAGAAAATTTGCCATTACCAATATTAATGATTTGTTTGGAGAATATGTCACCAGATTGACTATTTTGCAACATGACACTCATATTCTTGCTGAAATGTAATACCTTAACATGTTTCCAAAAATTGGAGGACTTTAAACATGCATTCAGTTCATCAGGTTTCGTTAAACGTGGAACCACTGGCAATGTTTGATGAAAATCTCCTGATAATAAAATCATTGTACCACCAAATTGGTTTTGGTTATTCCGTAAATCTTTTAAGATTCTATCTAAAGCTTTTAAAGATTTTTTATACGCCATCGTGCATTCATCCCATACTATTACTTTACATAGCTGCAAAATTTTTGCTATTGCCGAATTTTGGAAATGCTGCAGGTTGGAGTTTCGCTGCTTTGCATATTTAATGGAAATTTTAGAGCAGAATGGGCTGTACTACCGCCTTCGAGCAAAGTTGCTGCAATGCCTGACGAAGCAAAAGCTAGAGCAATTTTCATTTTTGAAAAATGAAATGTTGCCAATATTAAAGTAATCAAAAAAGTTTTTCCTGTACCACTAGGAGCGTCCAAGAATTAAATCCCTTCAGCTCCATTATTTATTACTTTCTTAAGAATATCAAATACATATTTTTGTAATTTGTTCAATAGTTGAAGATTTATTTGAATTGATTCTTTCAAAGTATTGAGATTATACGATTTTTCATGTTGTAACTCTTGATGAAAAGCATCGTGCATTGGGTGATTGGACGCGGCCATCCTCAATTGACATAATAGCTTGTTTGACATCATCAAGCAAATATCTTCAATGAAAATCAATGCTTGATTGTAAATTTCTTCACTTATTTGTATATTCAGATTCCCTGTTCTATTACGTATATTAAATAAAATATCGACACACATATGACCTTTGTATTTTATCCACAAATCAATTGGTTTTGATTGGAAGTATGTACATATGATAATGGAAAACAATTTTCGTATTTGATGAGCTTGTGATGAAATTACAGCATCACTGAGAGTTTGATCCTAATGTGCATCATTTTCTAACAGTTGCAAACGATGATAGGCTTCTCTGTAAGATCCACACAATTCACCATCAACTGTTCGTAAATGTTGGGCCACGTACATTGACTAATATCAGTTGTAAATATAAACATTCATTGTTGCTTGGATTAATGGAATAAATTCGACCTATTGCGTCGATTGAATATACACCTGGGTTACCTAGAACTAGTTTTCCTTGTTTTCTTTGCATACATTTCTTTGTTGTTTGATTTCAAATATAGTATTTTACCAATTCAGAATATAGTGGTGTTTGTGAAAAATGATCATTTTGGCATGTCTCGAAAAAAATGGTTAAGGTAGTAGATGGTGGCTGGTGAGCTCTCTGTATTGAATTCTGAGCTGTGAAATACACGTTCTATCAATTTTCTAAATGCACGGCTAAGTGAACAACTATGGGGTGTGATTCATGAATTGGGAAAGAAAAAATTCGCCAAAATGCTTCATTACTGCTAACACAACGGCCCGTTTGATATTGGGTTACTTTATTATTTGAATTCTCCGCACCAAATCCAATCGCAGCCATATCACTTCCTTTGGTTACATATTTACATATATACTTGATAAATTTTACTGAATGGCAAGATTCAACATTGATGTGTGCTTTGAAAATATTTGATAAGATCGGTGAATATGAAAAAATCCAGCGATTAGCTATTTCAATATCTTGTTGATTTATATTGACAATTGCTGATCTTCCATTATCTGCTAGTGATCGCCGATGAAAGAGTGGATAACCATAATTTACAGTAATTGTTTCCGATAGGTATTAATGTCCGTGGATAGCGCTTTGGATACTTACCATCTACCATACACGGTGCATTTTGATTAAGTGTTCCACATGGATCATGTGTCATGTTTTTGATAATTACTTCATGCAAGCTAGGATCTACTTGTTCATTAGGGATTTTAACTGATATGACTTCATCAACTTCATTTGGCCTAATTTTTTCAACCAACCAAATCAAAATGTGTGCATGCGGCAATCCAAATTACTGCAACTCCACAGAATACATCCAGCAGCGTATCACACCAAACACACAATGTTTAACAATTAAATCCCTTATATATCAGTAGTTTTAATTGACTTTTAATTTTAATCTTTTGTATGGGAATATAGAAAAGTGTTGTTTTTAGACTTTTTCAGGCAATTTTTTAAATTTTTCTCTCCGTAAAAACCATCCTCGTACTTCAAGGAATATTATAAAAAAATAATTAGCGAAATCGATTCAGCTGCTCTCGAGTTTAGTGAGACTAACGAATAGCAATTAATTTTTATATATATAGACCAGCCGACCCGTTATGGTTTTACCCATGATTAGTTGTTTAATTTGCCTTCGGACGGTTGTATATAGAATGTTTTATTCAAATTCTATCGTTTAATAATATCGGAAATATTAATAATAATATATAAAAAATGATTAATGAGAACGTATTGAAATATTTATAGTGGGATTAATGACAATTATATTTTTATTAAAAATGAATACCGATACAAAAGAAATGCTGAGTAATTTATGATTGATAAAGAATTTTATAAAACTTCTGAGTATATGACTAAGTGCTTAACTGTTGGATCTTTATCATGGATTTCAAAATTGAAAATTCTCCAAAACGCTTCAAAAGTACATAGGTATCGACCATTCAAATAATTTGCAATCTCATCATTTTTTTTAATAAATCTTCAAAAGTAGAATCAAAAAGTATATTCTATCAAACTAAGCACAAACTATGCTCGTAATGGGCGTAGTGGGCTGACGCCAGTGCGTAGTTTTTACGATCGTAAAGCGGTGTGCTTAGCAAAGAAGAACCACACTCGACTGTTCAGCTATTCAGCGTCATATTCTTTTTTGTATTCAGCGTTCAGTTTCAGTAGTATACTGTTATTTTATTTTATACTTTAGTGTTCAATATTAAATAATAAACTAAATAACAATACTATTTATATTGTTGTTTTTACTATAATCGATACAACTAATGGCATTAAAATGTGTTGAAAAAATATAAATAGTATAGTAACAACATTATTGATTTTAAATTTTATGTGTATTATATAGGTATACAATTTTGAATTTTTCAAGAACTATATAGACAAAAGTAGTACTAAAACCTTCAGCAGACTGTTGGGTATAACAGCAAAAAATTTCAACCAAATCGGTTCAGTAGTTTTCTTGGTTAGCACAGTCGTAGAAAACCCCCTTAGCATATTACATAATAGTACTAGCTGACCTGACAAACGTTGTTTTGTCATGTAAATTATTTCTAGAGAATATTTTGCTAGAAAAAAATATTTAATCTAATATAAACATGTAAGGATGTGGATAAGGATTAGGATGTAAGGAAGAGGTTCTGTGAACGGTGACGGAATATAAAAATGAAAAAACATCAAACATTTTTTTTTTTTAATAATTTATTAAAATTGATCCTTTAAATTAGATATATATCGCTAATTATAACAATATTAGTAAAAAACAATATCAATCCCTTGATGCAACAAAGTGTGCAATATTTTTTGTTACCCTATCTTTCGCCAACACAAACAAACTGGATGGTTTGCCCACTCTAGAGCACGCCACGTATAATTGTCCGTGTGAAAAACATGATGTGCTCAAATCTAAGTCACAGACAGACATCGTTTGATCTTGAGACTTATTGATAGTCATTGCAAATGACAATCTAATTGGAAATTGAAGGCGTTTAAATTGTATTGGCACATCCAGTGGCGTACATACGGGGGGGGGGGGGGGGGGGGGGTTCAAACCCCCCCCAGGACCAAAAAAAAAAAAAAAATGATATTATTGATGAATTTCTTATTATACATGGACAAACAAACGTCATAATAATATGACTATTGAATATTGACTATTGAGTTAACACTATACTTTACCAACAACGAAAAAAGATTTCATAACGAAATTATGGTTGCCGTATATCAATCAAAATAGACACTTGATCGTACACAGTCAGTTAATTGCATAGGTACAGTCGTTGCCAGATAAATTGAGACAGCGGCGGCGGCGCTTTTCATTAAGTGTAGCCCAAACTAGTTGCTGATAATGTGGTGCAAAAGTCTTACAGTTAGCTACGACGCGCGCAGTTACCAGTTCGAACCCGGCTTAGTGCAAAAAATTGTCTGCAGAATTTTCTGTTCTCTCTCCCGTTCTGGTTGCCCTACACTGCTAAAAACAACTAACCTAACCCGGTGTGTTTTGACCGCGCAAGCACTTCAGTCGTATCAACAATATTTGTTTATAATAATGCATATAGATGTTGTTATTATTTCATCATATTATTAATATTATGTGTTATTATTATATTAATTATATTATTTTACAATTTCTACTTTTTGTTCTTAAATAAAAAATTATTATCAGAATATATGATTTGAAATTAATATCGTAAAATATTTTTTGTAACAATAGTTGGTTTATTGATATATTTTCAGTAATAATATTGAAATACGGAGGACCACTGGTTTTCCGTTATCGCGCCGCCGCCGCCGTCTCAATTTATCTGGCAACGACTGTACATATTAATATTGTCATTATCTCGACCGACTCGATCAGACAACGTAGGAAAAACCAATTACGTTATAATCGTTGAATTTCTCGTGAGCGACAATAATACGGTGAAATGGATTCTATTTTTATAGCACTATCGTAAATGACCATGTTAAAATATTTAATTATGAAATATTTGTTCATTTTGTTCTATTCTGCCGTTGGAGAAGTTTATGTCAACAACTATAGTTGTTGAATAGCTATTCATTGAACTCCATAAACCATAGGTAAGTATTTAGTTAAGATTAATTTGAATTTATAACATTAAATTTGTTTATTAGCAAAACATTAAACGTTTAAAATATTAAATTGAATTATAATTACACAAGACTGATCGAGTTAATGATTTTTTTTTTTTTTTTAACTCAGTTAAGTTAATATGCATACTGTATATAGTATATATTGTATTTTTAAGTACAGAACTTACCTATCTAATAAGTAATAAGTAATAAATAATAATAAATACCTAAAAATAATAAATATAAATTAGTATTATATATTTTAGTTGTCTTTCAAACAGATATTATATAGGCCCGCCGCCTATATACGCCACTTAATATATATTTATATATATACTTAAAATAAATAGTAATCATGGCTGAAAAAAAACAATCGAAAATGCAATATTTTTTTTCAAAACCACCTTCAATAATGAATTCATTGTCAAATTCATTGAATGCAACTCAAACAGTTATAAGTTCCTCTAGTTCCTCATTACCTTCAACTGTATCTGCATCTGATACACCTATCACTCAGTTCACACCTTTGACTACAGATATTAATCGTACATCTTCCAGTTATAATATTTTTGACATTGCATATTACACAAATAAATTGTTAAAGCAAAGTGAAATAGAAGAAATGTTGAGCAAAATTTGGGTCCCTGATATTAATTACAATTTTCCTATCAAAATATCAGTAGTCGGTAAACAACAAAAAGTTTTAAAGTTGAAATTTCAATATAAATGGCTTATTAGCTTTCCCTGGTTGGCTTATTCAGAAGTAAACAGTGGTGTGTATTGCAAATATTGTGTTGCTTTTACTAAAACTGAAGCCGGTGTTAATAACTAAAAATTGGGAGCTTTTGTATTAATAAAATATGATGATTGGAAACATGCATTGGAAAACTTTAAAAATCATTCGAATTTAGAATATCACAAAAAGAGTTTATTAGATGCCGATAATTTCTTAAACATGCTTAAAAATCCAACAAGGGCAATCGATAAAATAATTGACAACGAAAAAAACAAACAAATATTGCAAAATCGAAAAAATATTATTGCAATAATTGAGGCAGTTATTTTGTGCGGCCGTCAAAACTTGGTATTAAGAGGACACCGTGATTCAGGAAAAATTGAAAGCAACGACTCAAAAGTTATGAATGAAGGTAATTTCAGAGAAATTTTACGATACCGAGCTCAAGGAGATATTGAAATGAAAACCTATTTGGAAAGCTTGGGAAAGATGAAATATACTAGTCATAGAAGTCAAAATAATATGATTGATGCTTGTAACAAAATTTTATTGGACAAAGTTGTTTCTAGAGTAAATACAGCAAAATGTTTTTCAATTCTTGCTGATGAAACTGCGGATATTTCAGGAGTGGAACAGGTATCGCTATGTGTTAGATATTTCAATTCTAATACATTAAAACTTACTGAAGAATTTTTACAATTTGTACCAACTAATAATATGACTGGTAAAGGAATAGCAAATTTAATCCTAGAAAATCTTTAACAATTTGGTATCAATACGCAATATTTACGTGGGCAAGGATATGACGGGGCAGCTGCAATGGCCGGAAAATTTAATGGTGTCCAGGCTCACATTAAAGAAATTCACCCAAATGCTCTATATGTTCATTGTTCAGCCCACTCGTTAAATTTAGCTGTTTCTAAATCCTGTAGTGTACCAGCCATACGCGATTGTCTTGGGACAATAAGTCAAATCAGAGATTTTTTTATTTATCCAAAGCGGAAGTCTGTTCTTATTCATAAAATAGAAAAGTCGTCCGAAACACCATCTAAAAAAACGCTTAAAAGAAGTTGCGAGACTCGTTGGATTGAGAGATACCATGCCGTTCATGACTTTTTAGAACTTTTTGAGTATGTTGAAGAAGCTTTGGAAGATATTTCTGAATGGAATGACAATGATACATCTGAAAAAGCAACGACTTAGAATCTCTATGTTAAATTCCGAATTTATTATTTGCTTATTTGTTTTGAATAAAGTATTTGCATTAGGTTTAGTCTTATCAAAAGTTCTCCAGCAAACAAGCATAGATCTCAAAGAAGCTATGTCATTGGCACAAAACACAAAACAAGAACTTACAGATATAAGATTGAATGCTGAAAAAGAATTTGGAAACATTTTTGAACGTGTAAAATCACTGGCTAAGAAAATTGACATTGCGATAAACATACCAAGAATATCAAAAAGACAAACCAACAGATGTAACATTCAAACAAACAATCAGTATTTATTCCGTACATAGACAAATTCATTAATGAATTGGAAGAAAGATTTACAAATCACCAAAGTACATTGACAAGCTTCCATTCCTTATTTAAAGAAAATGGTTATGAAGAAGATTTTATATTTCTTATAAAACAGTATAGCGAAGATCTAGAAGATATTGAAAATTGTGATGAGGTATTCAAAAATGAGTTCAAACTTTGGCAACGAAAACTTAAATGTCTATCAGAAACGGATAAACCAAAAAATGCAATGGACGCTATTTACATATGTAATGAAGCCATGTACCCAAATATTTTTAAGTTAGTTAAAATATTAGCAACTTTACCAGTTTCTTCTGCCACTAATGAAAGGACATTCTCAACTCTCAAGAGAATAAAAACTTACCTACGCAACTCTACTTCTGAGGTATGTTCAATTTAAATAATAGTATTAATGATTATAATCAACTTAATTTAATGTTGTAATTAATTTTGATAGGGAAGACTTAATGGTCTAGCTATGCTCTCGATCAACAAAAATGATTCAATTACTCCTGATGAAGTGCTGGTTGAACTATCCAATAAAAAAAGGAGATTAGAATTTTTATTATAAATAATTAATAATATAATATATATAATTCTCTGTATTTACTGTGCATATTAAATAATATTTAACTGCCATGAGTTATGTAAACCTTTGTATTTGTTTTGCTGTTTTGCCTATTAATATTTATACGTGTTATGTGTTTGATTGTTAGGAAAATGGGTAGTTTTAAAGGGAAGGTTTTAGTGTTGGTTATTTTTTTGAAACCCCCCCCAGATCAAATTTGAATGTACGTCACTGGGCACATCTGTGGGTATAATAGGGAATCGTGGTAGTAATATATTTTCACCTCGGAATTCGCCATTTAAAATGATGGCTTCGATAACATTTTTCATTAATTTTTTAATGACTAATCGCTTGCCATTGCACAACCCTAGTGGGTTTAAATTACGAAGCAAAAGAACCGGAGATCCAACTTTCATTTGTAAATTATGCGGTGGCATACCTGGTAAATCTAATGAGTTTAAAAACTCTGTTGGATAATTTACAGCTTCAATAACATCGCAAACTGTATCAATAGATTTGTATGACACCGAGTCTCCTGGTAACAAATATTTCATATTGAGATTCAATTCGTTGATGTCCACATTTTTTGCTGCTAAAATTGCTCTTTTTGTCAGCCATTCATAATTTGTGTATTGTCTGTGTATATTGGGAAAAAACTGGACAGTGAGAGTATCTTGCGAATCAATGATTGTGCTGAAATCGGTCGGTAATTGTATGCATTCCGTTTCATCTGTAGTAACTTTCCCATCATCGATATTTAACAATTGTTTTGAGAATCTTCCGCACGCAGCTTTTTTTGATTGAATTATCGTACTCGTTCGTTCTCTTAACATATCTTAATCTTTACATATATGTCGACCATGAATTGTTGACAAAGCTCGTAAATCGTAAAATAACGTTGTCCTGATTGCATCTAATCATCAACTGATATTCATAAGAATCTTTCGAACTAATATTTTTGTTTATTTTGGCACCTGTTGCGGGATCTTGTTGTTTAATATTTATGCAATACCCATCATTTAATACCAAAAATAAAATGAATAGTTTTTAAATATTTTCATTTAATAATTCATTTTCAATTGCGTAGTTAATCGACCGGGTCAAAAATTATTAAATTAAACTACGTTTTATTAAACAATAGTACTTAGGAGTATAAAAAATAGAGGAAAACCTATTCGCAGACCTAAATATATATACAAAATTTCATCAAAATCAGTTAAGCCGTTTTGGAGGAGTATGGTTACAAACACTGTGCACGAGATTTTTATATAAATAGATAGATAAAAATATAGATAACACTTGTATGTTTATTATTTAAAATGAATACAATCATGATATGCATACATAATTGAAATTATGATTAGAGGATACACAAGCATAAACCGAAGCAGAACAATAAAACAAATTAGCATAAAATCTGATTCACTCTACATTTTTTAATTGCTACTATTTTATCTCAAGTAACTCGACGTATTGCTTACATAGAAAATCCACTACTTCAATAAAATATTTAGGAAACTGTAATAAAATAAAAAATAAATAAATAATGTGAAGTTTCTCAAATGAAACTAATATTTTAATGCATTTTTTACGGAATAATAAAATTATACCAGCCAATCCAACAAAATTGTCAAATATTACAACCATAAAAGATAACAAAACACAATAAACCATTATTATCATTTGATTTTAAAGACCCTAGAATATCAAAATTTCCTATTCAATAATAATTATAATTATTATATTATTAAAACTGATCTACACAGAACTTTTTTTCCTTATTTTCATTAAATAAAAATGTAATAACATGTAATTAGGTCTTAAGTTAAGTCCTTAAGAACTATTATTTGCAGAAGGAGTGACCTAAAATTTATTCATAGATAATAATATAGATTATATAATTTATATTTTATAATAATCAGAGATAAAATTAATTACATTTAAATTTTAAACTGTGAACAAGTAAAATATAGATATTGATAGTTACAAACAAGATAAAACTAAATTAAATACAATGATTCTTTATAAAAATATAACACGTGTGCCCCTTGAAACTATTACCTAAGTATTATAATAGTAATTTGTAAAACATCAAAATCATGGATAAAAATTATTCTATCTATTAATATATAATCTATAAAATAATATAATAATAAATTACTTCATAAAAGCCTTTAAAAGTAGCAAGGTTAAAAATATGTCAGTTAATGTCTTCAATATAATATATTATTGTAAATGTATTGTTTAATAGAGCTTAGGAGTTTTAAGAGGTTAAAGTTGAGTGATAAACTTCAGCAAACTCATTTGTGGAGGTAAAAAATCGTCAAAGCGGCTATTACGAACTTGGACGATTTTTTGGTTACGACAGCCACGGTTATTGACACCTAATAAAGAAACGTTATTTACAATGTGTTATTTTACTATTATCTACTTATTAAATAATGATAATTTATAAATTATTGTACACTATGAAAATATGGCTTTCAATGTATTAAAAATGTATAGCAAGTCATTAATAATTAGCATTATATTTACTTGTAGCATCCAATGAATAGTAACGAACAATACTATGCAATAGTATACGATGATAACTCGGTAAAGGTGCTGATGTATAAACTCCTTTTGGTGACAGTGAAAAGTAGCGAACAACTTCAGTTTCCAGATTGTTTATGGCAGTCTGGAGATCAACAACAAATTACAGTTTATAATTAATAAATAGTTACGAAATGTTAATTATAATACAACATCTAAACACATTTCAGCAAATTAGGTATTTATTTATTATTATAACTGACTGTTGATTATTAAATGTGCTAAACTTATACAGGTTGCATATTAAGTATTACATTTTAATAATTACATTATTAATATACATTATTAATTACATAATTACATTTTAATACAGTCAATGGGAATTAGATGATTTGGCGACACGTCTATTCGATGACGCTCGTTTCGGTATGTGATCATTTCAGCAATGGAAGGAGATATAATTTTTATTTGTCTATATCAGTGGTCCTCAACCTTTTTTTGTTTACGGCACACCATTATACATCACAAGTTTACGCGGCACACTCATGCACTTGACAACAACAACAATTTTGGCTAATAGCTAAGATATCCAGTTGGGTTAAAATCGTACAGTTTACCTACATATGTATCTGCACAATTAATTGACATTTAACTGTCATAGTTTCATCAGTCGGTACTTTCAAATATCAGACATTTTTCACGGCACACCTAGTCGATCCCGCGGCACACTGGTTGAGAACCACTGGTCTATATTATACTGTATGACGTACCTATTACAAATGTGTATTATTATTATGGCTCTTAGCTTAATACATGAATAATTATTTACATGTACACTTGGTCCGTTTAAATTATAAAATGTATAAGTACTCGTGTATTTAAGATCCAATATTTTGTTTAATATGTTCTTTGTCTTATTATTTTTGTTCTTTATAATTAATTATTTATGATTTGAGTAAGAAAAAATTCTTTGAAAATAATTTTAAATTATTGTATTTGTAGAATTTAAGAAATTATTGATATTATTTTGTAATTTACATTTAAAGGAAAATCAAATACCAAAATATTTTCATAGTTATATTTTGTGTGAATAATTTTGTAACAATTAAAAATGTCTAGGCTTTAACCCAAATTTACTATAATGAACATCGAAGTATAAATTATATTAAATATAATACAAATTATTATTGTTATTATTATATAATAAATGTTTTATATTATATAGATTATCTACAAGGATACGCGTGTATTATTTTAATAACATCCACTTTAAAATCGTTTCTATAAAATCACATTCGTTCATGTTTTTAAATACAAGTGATATATAGACCCCTAATTATTATATTATAAAATCAATGGTGTTACTATTTTGTATCACTTTGTGAACTAGTATAAAAATTATCTAGTGAAAATCTAGTCTCTTCTACTATTATTTTTATCATTTTCAACAATCGAAAAATTGGCAAAATTACCTTAAATGTACAAGGTCTACAAAATTTTTTATCCAAAATCTCTTACGATTGTGATGATCGGAGCAATTATTTCTGTCGAAATATGTATATGTTACGCCGAATTTATGAAATCAGCAACGTTGTCGTCAAATACGTGTAATTGGCAATTTGGCTACCAAATTCACGAAATCGGCAAATTTTGATTGCTGATTTCGTGAATTAGGCAGTCTTTTTCTGCCGTTGCACGAATTCAGTAACATATTATTATTATATAATTACAAATAGTGTTTTATGGCAGTAATTGAAAATTTCCTCCTTCCTTTAAAAGTTGGTGATAATGTACTGGTGTCAATCCCGTCTGTGGATCGAGGGCGAGGTGATGCAGCCAACCTTCTTGCAGTTATCATAGAAGAAAAAGATGGCAAATTTCGTATCAGGACAAAAGAAGGGATTTTAAACATACGGAGGGAGCGGAACAGTTTAGCATCCACAAACTACCGTTACCTGACGACTGCAGACATTAAACAAAATGAATATTTATTACGAAAACTTGTTAGATTGGGGTCAGTTGGGATCGGATAAGGCTATTGATTGGCTATATATTGACGTTGTACTTGTTGTATGAATTGCACATATAAAAAAAAATAATATGATGTGTAATTCGGCGTGTCACCCAGGCCATACTTGCCAAAATATTTAAATAAAATATAATTTTTTTTTATTTACTTTTTTTTTACACATTAAAATGTATTCATTATTTTATTATATTTCCACCTTTTATACATTTATTTAAATTAAATTATGCTTTATAATCTTTTAAGAAGGGTCTTGCCGATTTCATGCAATCGGCACTATTGTATACTTTCAGTAACCGATTTCACGTATTCGGCGACAACATTACATATACACACATAAAAATAAAAATACACACATTAAGATAAAATCATTAAAATCTTCGTTTCACTCGGAATTTAAAATTGCATTAACAAAAAATAATAAAAACCAGTAATTTAAAATGTATTCAAACCAATTATTAGTAATTAATTATAATTGCCATTTATTTTTAAAGCCAGTATTTTTTAATATAATACTAATAACCCTAGTATTTTTATAAAATAGCTACGACTTACAAAAGGTAAACTTTTCTGTTTGAAAAGTGATTTTTGGGATGTAGTTAAATTTTTAAATGCCACATCAGGACGAACGCTTCGTTTTGATTTTTTGTTATTTTTCATTTCTGCAGCAGAACGTTTATTGCTTTTTTGTAGAATAATTTCATCATTTCCTTCAATAAATGAATCTTTCAACTATTAACAATATATAATAAAAATTACAATAATGATATATTATACACAATATTTTAAATATAAATTATGATATTTTATTCATTTTTATAGCTTATCTAGATTTTTAAGTTTTCAAGTAACATTTCATTCTGATTCTTTACAAGCTAAAAACAAAAATATTATTTGTACCATAAATTTTAAATGTATTAAAATGTTTATAGTATAAACATTTCATAGTATAAAATTATCAACTTATTGCTAAATGATTTATTCAGAAAATTTAAATTTAGTTATTCTACATTTTTTGTAAAGAACATATTTAATAAATGAATAATTAGAACAAGCACATAAATATGATGAATTAATTGCAACAAACCAAAGAACAATAATATTTATCAAAAATTATAAGTGTTTATTGGATTGAATATATTATGGCATATATACTATGGCATATAAGTACAATAAATTTGTCCACAAGAAACTTTTTTGAAGTTAGACCGAAAATTGAATATATAATAATAAAAATGTTTATTGCATTTTATTTATTTTATGTTGATAATGATAGTACTATATCATCAATAATAGTTTGATATAAATACTAATTTAAGTCTATTGAAATTAAAATTTTCAATGATTTTTGTTATTAAAATTAAAATTGCTTTAGACAAAAAAAAAATATTATGCATACATCAGGTTGGATACATAGCTTCTTGATTACTTTAGTAAATCCATTTTTGTTATCATTGTAGAATATTTCATCTTCCGGATGTTGTTGTTGGTCATTACTCAGAGATAAGAGAAAATGATCTAAAAAAAAAAAAAGGAATTAATAAATAATATGATCACATAATGTATAGCAATGATAAATTATATAGAATTATTAAAGTGTATTATATTTAATAATAATAATAATAATAATGATAATAATAATAATAACAAAAATGAAATTTTATATCAAAACAAGATTTAGCAAAGGTAATAATAATAATATTATCATAAAAGGTGGAATGTTAATTTATTTTGATGAATTGATTAAATTATTATCATGTTTTATTTTTTATGATGTGATATTTATAAAATAAAGTTTGTTTGAAAATATTATAATATTTTTAGTAGTCAAAACTAACATTTGAAAGAAAATATTAGACTAGTTTGAAAAAACTTAGTTGTTATTTCTATGGATGTTATGAAATACTTTTCGAGTAGCTCTACATAATGGAATATCTAAAAAAAAAATAGAAAAAATAAATATTAACTAGTAAATTATGAATTCTGATAAAATTGGATTTCAAAAAAACTGATAGATAAATTAAAATAATAGTGTAGAATTATTTTCAAATGAAAATAAATTTAATTATGTATACATTTTATTCATTATTTAAGATTGCTTATTATTTTTATTTTATAATTAAATAGTTTAACAATATGATAGCTGATTAAAGACAAATTTATTTGTTTTAAAATATTGTTTAATAATAAATTGTTTTTTTTATAAAAATAAAAGCAGTTATTTTTATATTTACTCAATATCAATAAAATTAAAAATAATTATATATTTAGAAAATTGAAATGTAATTTAGTTCTAATAATTTACATCAATAAAAATTGGAATACATTTATCAATGTTAAAACGACAAGTAAATGTACATATTTAAATTAATAGCTATTCATGGTATACCTACAGTTATCATCCTAGAATTATACAATTTATACTTACAATACATTGTATACTTTACAATTGGTAAATGTAAAAGCATATACAAGTATATGTTTACCATTTTGTGCTCGATTAGCTTTTCTACGCCCCATCTGAGAAACATTTTTTTTCTTAAATGTCAATGGTTTAGTATCAACATTTATGTTGTTATGATTTGATTCCATGGAGTATCTTAATTCAGGGTAGAGACTACTGTTTGGTACAGAAGAAAGAGAAGAATCAGGTTCATTATTAGATATATAAATTGGCTCATTCCCAGGTTCACTTGATAAATCACTAAATTCACTTGATTCATTTTCAGGTGAATAATTAATTTCTACCTCTCCCTGGAGAAATTCATCAGCATCAAAATCATCATGAACAAAAATTGTAGTTTCAATTTCACTAGAAAAAAAAAATTAACTGTTAAATAACATGTACTTCTATAATATAATTAAAAATATATTTATACATAAAATATATATAATTTTAGATAATTATAGCTAAACATTGAAATATATTAAATACAAATAAATTTAAAAATTTTAGAAACTATTTTAATTGATTTTTAGTATAAAGTCTTTTTAGTGTTACAAAAAAGTAATGATGTTTGAAAAAATAACTAATATATATATAGATATGTGTACTACAAGAACATTGATACTTAGCTACTTACAGTGGTTCATCAACTTCAATTGGAAGTATTTCATCACTACAAATACTAGCTGGTTTTTTAGTTATACCCATTTTAATGAGTGTGGTGGAAGTAATTCTGAAATAAAAATATTTAACATAAATATGAAATAACAAGTTTAATAATCATGAGTATATTTATTATTACAAAATTGTATATAATTGTACTGACGAGTGATGACATGAAATATAGTACATAGATAAAAAGAATGAAGATTATACTTTGTAATCTTGTAGGGGCCTTTCAGAAGGGCCATATTTCAGGGGTGATTCGGAAGGCAATAGCCCTCCCTGAAACATTTAAGGGGCAGCAATATTATTACAGTGATTCTAAATAAAATAAAATCGATTTTTTTGCATTCTCAATGGAAAATTATTTTTGAATAAATAAAATTATATAAAAATATGGTATAGTATAAAATCATTTATATTATTTAGTAGCATACAAAATATAAATGGGGATGGGACATTAAGACCGAAAGGAACTAAATTATTTAAGGGTATCACCATCAGTATTATAAAAGACAATTTTCTATAACTTTAGTTATATAATTATAACTCAGTTCTTATTTTGGATTAGATATTAATTATAAATATTGTGTTATAGAGTACTGAAATGGGGAAAATTAATTGCGAGCTGCTTTTTGTTGAATAGTTGGAGATACTTATTTTCGGTTTTACACTTCAGGGAAGATGGGCAGCAAAATGTTGTTGCCCTTGGGCGGAGAAATCTTAAGTATGGCCCTGGCTTTCCGACTAGTTTTTTAAATAAATAAACAACTGTTAACTTAGATACTTACTAGTTCCTGTATATATAGATGGGAGAAAATTCTATGCAGAAGTAATGTCCAGAATTACGTTACGTTTTATACACACAGCAAGTAAAAATTACAATATTACAATTAATCACTACAACAAACTAAATGCAATATCCACTATTGTACAATAAAGGTGAACACAAGGGTAAAGCTCAATCAATTTACATTAATTGTGAAAAAAATTAAAAATATGTATATCGCGTTTGCGCAAAGGCAACACCAATCCGAATGGGACTATCAAATGACTGGACGAGTGGTGTGATGGTCAGTGTTATTGGTTTGTTAGTTCACAACTGTTATTATCTCTTATCACCAACGTATATGTTTTTTATTTGATAATATCATGGACATTGTCTATAGATTGGAGAGAAAGACTGTATCATTATAATCAGGTCAGGGTAAAATGTTAGTGAAAAATATTTCTGCAACAACGTAATCAAGTTTTTAAGGTGCTACGGACAATATTTATTTCATCAAAATCAGTAAAAAGAATTTATGAAATGTATAGATTACGTATATTTATACATAAATATAACAACAACATAAAATAATAAACGCTTATGTCATCAAATGCTCCATTTCAAAATTGAAACAACTAAAAACATTTATTCGTGAAAATTATTTTAAAAATTTTAAAATTGTATAAACGCTTGAAATAACGTTGAAAACTTGAGGTAAAAGGATGAATTTCAGATTTAATAAATGTTTTGATAAACATTCGATCCGGGTTAAGTTTTTTATCAAAATATACCTATATTCTGCCAATTGTACTCACCTGCCTAATCGGATCGGATAAGACTCATAAAAACATATTTGAATTCGTCATGAAGTTGATTTAAAAACGATTTTTTTACTTTTTTGAATTATTATTTTTATACCTTTAAAAAATTGATTTTAAAATTTTAAATAATAATAAATTTATCTGTTTATTTTATATTATATTATACTTAAATGGAACTGGGCTAAATATTGTCATAATTCAAAAGCCTATAAATAAACTCTCAAAGATAAGACATTGGTAATTTTGTAAATGAAAATGAACATTTTAGAAATCGGCAGTAGTAGTCCATTCGAGTTTGGTTTATGGTATAGCTAAAATATAAAGAAGTTACTATTTTATTATATTTTTAATATATTATAAAATAAGCAATTCTGTGATATCTATTATTGGAAAACTGGTTTTGCCATCGCGTCGATGCATTGGTGATTAGCAGCACGAGATTAATGTGGCCCGGTATGGCATACTGGAAGAGGGTATAGAACAGGATAATTGCACACACTAGTGATCATTTATTTCGCACACACTCTCATGACGTTCAGGCACGCGTGTAACAAATTGCCTATATTCAACCCCTTAAAAACTAACCGGATCGAATCCCCTTAATTTATTACTAATAATTATTTCTCATTAATTGTGATAATTTTATGTTCTTCGTGTACAATACTGCTAGTTTTGATATAGCGAACTTTTACAAATAATTTATCACTTTTTAATAATCATAAATTTTATTTTATTTTTCATATTATTACCTAAACAATAATTTTGTCGAATGGAAAAATAATTTAAAGAGTGAACGTATTCCTTGTAAGTTTTGATTGATTGCGGTATCGTGTTTGTTCGACAGGGTGAGAGTTCAATGTTACCCATTTATGGTTTTCAACACCACAATCGGTGGAAAAATACTAGCGACATGTGTGGAAGACATTTTTTTTAATATAAAACAACAATATTAAATCAGTGTCATTATTTCCGGTCGTCGCTGTTGATGATAGGAAAGTAATATATAAAGACAATAAGACAATAAAGAGCTTAAATTGGAAATATCCCAGGTAACACTCACGATTAAAGATGAAATAGAATTCAAAAAATAAGTTGGTATGTTGGATGATTGCACCTCTATAACCTAACTTATTTATAAAACAATTTTTACAAGTTTAAAATTTTTTTTTCATTGCTCGTACAATTTAAAAATATTATTTTGCAAATTATTATAGATTAAAGTTATATTATAATACATTAATATAAATAGATTAAACGTGTAGAACAGAAACGAAATATTAATATAAGTATAAATTATATTTTAACATAGTTAACAACATTAGAATCACCAAGATACTGTAATTTTATACATTATTATCAGGGCTAGGATTTGTATGCAACAGCATGTTTTTTTTGCGACTTCTGATTATTGATTTTGTCAGTAATGTTCATGAATCACCTCATGATGAGATAAATAGTAGTGTTTTTATTTTGCATGTTTTTGCATATTTTGGGTAAAATGCATATTATTGCATATTTCGATTATTAGAATGCGAAAAATTAATGTTTTATAGTATATTTCATAATTATTATTTATAATTTCATATTTAATTCTAGATCAGCTGATTAAAGTATAAAACTTGATTTTTTTGTCAAACATTAATTTTATTTTAAATTATTTTATTTCTCAATTATATTATATTATGATATATGATATAATCTGATGTATTTCAATAAATACATTTTTTTTTTTTTGTAATAATATTTTTGTGTTTATCTTATAAAAATTTATATGCATATTTATGCATATTTTACAATTTTTTATTGCATACAAATCCTAGCCCTGATTATCACTATAGAATATAAATTTATATGTTTTGCTATAGGTTATAATAGATTATTTAATATCATTATATTTTGCATCATTTAATTAAATTTTAGTCTTGATTAACAATATTATAGAACGGATATTGTACTATCTCAAAATGTGAAATTTCATAAGAAAAAAAATGGAAAAGTAGTTAGTTAGGAGAGACGAGAATCATTGACTACTGATTATAAACGGTGTATTAAATATAAATAATATAATATATTGTGATACCTATATGTATATATATATATATATATATATATATATATATGCGCTAAATAATAGCTACATTTGATCAATACTTATCAGGGTAAAAATGTTTGTCGAAATCAAAGAAAACGTACTCGCGTGGCACACTCCTTTTGTTCTTTCGTTGTGCGTGAGTGTGAACCAGGCCATTTGCGCCTCCATCACGCCAATCTATCTTCTTCGGGCTTTCCGTCACGTTGATCCCGTTTCATACGCGTGGGATCATCGACCACGTATCTGCATGTGTCCTTCGAGTATCACTGTCCGGTGCATATTCCTGATTTGTTTGCTTTGGGTCACGGCCCTCCACCGTCTGGCCAGTTCGAGTCTTCAGCATTCACCATCAATGGCACCACTTCGATTGGTTCCTGTAATCGTCATCCGTTCCAGCAGGGTCAAGTCACGTTTGTTTTATTTTATTTTTTTATTATTGTATGGTTATTTTATTTGTATTTGTTAATTTATAAAATATAATAATGTTATAGTGATTAAGCAACGAGTATCCTTACTACTAACCTTACATTTAGATATTTTATTATTTATTTTTTGCAAGTATGTTAATATATGTCAAACAGTTTTTATTTAATTCATATTGTTTTTAATAACACCAGGTTACTTATATATATAGTATATACTTCATCCTTATTTTTTTCTGGTTTTCATTCCTTACACAGTTCACTTTCCTACCTTCTCTCCTAGCTAAAACTAACGATAATACGATTGGCGAAACACGCCGAATACATGTATGTATTTGTTTTTATGATTCTAGTCGACAAATTTACTTAAATAGAAAATAATTAAATTATTTAAAATAAGTTTCTTCTGCTGACGTTAAGTATCTATTGTAACTGTTTCAAAAAAAAATTCAGGTAAACGCTTAAGATTAAAAAATTAAAAATTAAATTTAAATTTACACGTAAGGTAAATAATAGCACCTTTTTCTCAATACTTTTGCTATTTATATTTATTATTTGTCATCATTGATACTTTATTGATATACTAAATACATATTTAACAGAAATTAATAATTATATAAGTTTCATATTCGTTTTCATAATATATCAATTTATAAAAAATGTAAAAATGTCGAAGATATATTACAGTAAAAATATGTCTAATATCAATCTAAAATTGACCTTACAAGAAATTATCAGGTAAGTGTAGAATGTAGATCTTTAAATAGTAAACCGGAATGAATATAATATCGAGTTAAATTTAATATTAAACTTTGCGTGTGCTAGTTTGCCTTACGCACATGTTGGTGACCATAAAAATATACTTTACACATTTTTAATCTATCTATAATAGTAAGTAACATAAATGTAGTTCCTTCCTCATGAAATAAAATTAATTAGTTACAGTAACGATTTTTATTCCTTTATTTTTATTATTTTGGAAATCGTACAGTTCAGTAAAAGTATATTAACAATAGCAATAATAATAATAATGTAATTTGTCTTTTCTTTTATTAAATTAAACAACAATATTTTGTCAAAGTTGAGATTATGACAAAAAAAAAAAAAATAAATAAAAATAAAAAAAAAGAAAAAAGAAAAAAAATAAGTATATAAAAAAACAATTAACATTCGTTAGTTCTACAGTTATATTTTATTTTGTATTCGATGGAGGTCTTAAGTTGATAAGCGAAGTATTAATAACTTATTTTCTTGAGTTTGCGGATTATTTAAGCATCCCCACAGTGACTATAAAGATAATGTGGATGTCAGCGGTAATAACCGTGATCGAATCTTTAACGCTGTACCGAGTAATGCTATTGAGAACATACACCCCTCTCACCAGGTCACTGTTTGGAGGGGTGGGTTTTTTTACTTTTTCTGTTGTCGTCACTGTAGCGTGGATGCGCGAGTGGAGGTATCGATTGTCGACGATGACGGTCAGACGGTCAGGCGCGCGCGCGGCGTTCCATGAAATGCGGCGGTGGCGATGTTGGTGTATAGTTGAACCAGCGGTTTTAGGGCGGCGTGGGGTGGGCCGGGCCATGGGTACCCGGTGACGGAGCGAGTACGTTGCCGCTAGACACCACCAGTCGCGCTCTAAGGGCGTTTAAGGGCTAATAGCTTTTGACTGTCGTCTTGGCACGCTGTCGACGTGTGTCGATTGCCACCGACAGTCGCCGAACACTTCCGCTGACGGACGACTCACCGACCGGTACCGAACTTGGTCGACGTCATTCGCGCCGCGCCCCCGTTGCCGCGCGTCAACGTTCGTTCAGGGTGTGTTTGAGCGTGTGTATGATCTTTCGTTCGGGGTGTCGCGCGCTCACCGTTCGCGTACTCGACACTCGACCGCCGTCGACCGTATAACGATAATGGTAACGAGTATTAGCGACATACAATTTTACTTATTGTAATTATACCGTTGTTGTACCAGTTCTACGGGCAGTGTTGCTTTGTTTCAAGTAATTTGTGTACACACGTTATTCTCGCGTTTTTCCGATTTGATGCGACACCGCCGCCGCGATTTAGTGTGTCACATTTCATCTCTACGATCTACTAACTACGAACAAAGACGAAGACGAATAAGATGGCACTGAGGTTCCACCCCATGGACGCACCGGGGCGATAATAATCGTCACACATCGCAGTAGCAGTTGTCGCCGCCGTAGTTGGACGTGACGAACATTCCACTGTACCGCAAACATGTTCAACTTTGCCAGTAAGATGATCAATAGCTTGATGGCAGCGGGTGACGACATGGTCACTGGGGCTGATCCACAACAGCAACAGCAGCAAAACGCAATCCATCGGCCGCCGCTGCAGCAACCACATCAACAGCAGTACCATCAGCAGCAAGATTACGGAAGTAGCGGTCGACCTGCAGGAGGACCCTCCACTACACTACGGCAGTACGGTATGAATCAGCCACAACAACAGCGATCACTCGTTGGTGGGTATTCGCAGCAACAACAACAGCCACAGCAAGTGCAACCACAAAGACCGCCACAACAACAACAGCCGATGAGTAGTAGACTGCAGCAACAGCAGCAGTCACAGCCGTCCTTCTACCGACAGCAGCCTTCGTACAGCATTGGTGCTAATGGTGGTAGACCATTGTCTCAGTCTCCTCAACAACAGCAACAACAACCACAACAACAGCAGCAGCATCAATTACAACAACAGCAACAACTACAACAACAGCAACAACAGCTTCAGCAGCAGCAACAACAGCAGCGACAAAGATCACAACAACAGCAACCACGTCCCGGCGTTGGTCGCATGCCGGTTGCTACATCAGCAGGTAAGCACGAACTTTATTGTATGGGGGTGTATTGCGTCATTATTATTATTATTGTTATTATACTGTTTGTGGCGACGGCGATTACACTCGTAGTAAAAATTAGCAACCATATATGTATAATATATTATTTGGCTATTAATTCAATGGGAGTATATATATATATATATAGTATACGAGTAGGGTGCGGCGGGGTGGGGCCATGTTGGTAGACACGTCTTCGTCGCCACCACGTCTAACACCGTGGCTGTTGGCGTATATGTCGTGTGTGGTGTGGGCGGTGGCAGGTGAGGAGTAGCTTATGTGGAATGTGCCGGTACCGCGAATCGTTGCTACCGCGTTGTCTGTCTATTTTACGCGTGTAATAATAAAATTCCCTGCGCCGGTTTTCGATCACCATATTTTCATCGACGAGTCAACATTTTTAAACTATTCTATTTACACCACTGTTTAGCGACAAACACGAGCTTAAGCATCTCACCTTTGGCTATCACCGAAATCTAATTTCTCCGCGATTTATTTAGTAACGTTGCCAGAATCGTCAAACGAAATGGTTTATTAAAATAAATTCTATCAAAATTTTATTTTTGTCATCCTCCGTTTTTTTTTTTTTTTTAAATATATACGCAAACAAGTAAATTCACCCTCCGACTCCATCCGAGTATACGACTGAACGGTATGTACGAATACGTTTTTGGGGGTACATCGACAGAGCCTTTAAACACGTAAATCGGGTATAGGACGTGTTCAGCGATCGCAATGCAAAGTCAGTTCCACGGGGAGCATGGCGGCGCAACACGTTGCCTGGCGGCGGCGCGACGGTTACCGTCTACGCCGCCGATCGAATGAATGAACGGGTGCGATCTACCGAAACACGTTTCGCCGTTCGGAAGTTCGTACGTTACGCGCGATCACATATCAACGTATATTATACGATTTTTCACGGCGCAAGCGCTCGTTCATACGTGTTCGCGACGGCGGCGACGTGGCTGCAGCGGTGGCAGGCGGTGAAAAACACTTCTACACCGTCGACGTTAAGCTCCGTTGTACCGTACTGCGGTGCGATCTCAATGTGCATCGCTGTACCGCACGATGTACACGATGTTCGCGTGTATGATGTCTCGCACACGGTTTTCCGCCGCATTACCACCAAGAATAGAGTTAATAAATGCCACGTGAACTGCGCGCGGCCACAATCACTACTGTCATATTATTATTATTATTATTACCATGATAACAGAACCGCAGTGCGCTTTAGGTCATAATTACCGCTATGTTAATTATTCGATTAAAACGCGCGTTCCGGGAGAACAGAATAGTAATTATCGACATGGTTAGTTTACCTTCGGTACTTACAGCACCATCTTAGCACCACTGGCGCCGTCGCCATCGATGTGGACCACCAAAGTCGAAGTAAACGTTTAGACAAGCTCGTTTTTGGTGTGTTGTGGTATCATCACCAGCGACAACAGCAGTCATGTGTTGCCGTTGTGTCTCAAACCCGTTGTATTTGTTCGATGTAATGATGATAATATCATATATAGGTACAGTATTATTGTACCAGCGGAATGCTGTTTACGCAGTCATTTAACCGGCCATGAACGAGGATGAGTCTTACGTCGGACGTGATCATAATAGGTTAGGTGGAATGGATTATTATTACCGTTATTATTGTTTAGACGACGAGTGCACAGCTCCGCGACGTGTTTATTTAATATTTTATTGTAGCAAATGGAATGGCGTACGTACGATCAATCCTCTTCACATCTGCGTCGGTTACCTATAGTAATTCGGTACGACCATGTACGTTGTGCGTTTATTGTTCTCACTTCGAAACAATTACACGCAGTTAAATATATTAATTCTACGAACCATTGTTTTATTAACGTCATACTTTATTGTACACCTACCTCATATGAACAGTACCTAATACTAATTACAATATTATTTCAAATGTACTGTAATCAGAAATTCACGCACATTGATGTCGTACGTTGAATATATGTGCACTGCTGTGTAAAAAATTGCGATGGTAGCTGACAATGATGGTTAAGATGTAAATATCATGTAAAATAGAAACTATTGATAAGAAGTTCGAAAAGTTAAAAAATTTTCAGAAAGTTAAGTTGGGTATTGCGCGATGATGCCTACAGTGTCTATTATACTATACAGTGCTGATTTTAGTGATGTCAGTTGTCACCAGTAGTAGCAGTGATTATTTTGCTTATTAATATAATGTGACGCTAAAGTGTCAAAATGTTAACGTTAATATTGTCGTGCTTTGTTTGTGAAATCCACTAATTAATGAGATAATAATTTGTTAGTGTTACGTGCATACGAGGTGGTAAATACAGCGCATGAAACAAGTTTGTACGAATAAAATATAATTGCATTGTCTGTAATTTTTGGGACTAGGCCGGATTGTTTGTTAAATGTACGTTCGAAAAATAAAAAAACCAGGGCTGCATTTCAAACGGGATATATTGAAAAAATTAACGGAATATTCCAAGTTACCACAACTTAAAATGTTTATTATCTACTAGGTATATTATTAATTCTTACGCAAATATATTATTTTATATTTATTTTGGTGCTGTTTAATTATTTTACTAGTTTATTGTGTTTTTTATTTACTCTTTTTTTTATATTCTTCATGTAATATATTATATGTATAATGGTCGTTATAAAAAAACTAATTAAAATTCTTGGATTATTTTTACTGTATCATTACGACTTGAGGCCAATTAAAATAAACTGTTTTTTCATTATTTTTTCAATAAAATCAAACTAAATCGAACTGTGGATTCGTATAGTCATGGTTATTTAGTTGATTATCATTGATATTTAACCACTATGCATGTTCGTTGATTTTCGTCGAATATTTGAAATAAGTATACGCGTCAAAATAAATATCGGTGATTATTTATTTTTTTATTTTTATTTTGTTACCAGCGTGTTAAAAAAAAAAAATCGCGTCGTAAATATAGTTCACACCATGCTAACAGGGCGAACGGTCCGGGAAACGCAATAAAGTACGGAACGCGTTTGACCGCAGTCATGTTTGGATTAACGGAGACATGTCTGCAGGGTTCACAGAATTAAGAAGTCCATTATGTTGTCATCCTAAATCCAAATAAACTTTGTTTAGCAACAAAAGTACTGGAAATGAATGGTTATATTCAGCAGTAAATCCGACGAAAGTTTATTTGTTATCTACGAGTGATGGATGCATTGTGTAAAAGGAATCACTGAGTTGTTATAAAGCTTAGGTTCTGAAAATATTGAAAAAACTATTGACGGCAAAGAAAATAACTTGGATTTATTTGTCATCGGTTGGGGACGATAACCGAGTTTCATCTCTCGGATGGGAGCATCTAACGATCGACCGTGAAGTTTACAAATACGTCCACGATATCGTTTGCTCGGATTGTTGTTAGGCGCGACAGTTAACATCATTATAATACGCGGTAACATACACGAGGATCTCGGCGGACGCGTTCACGGAATATTGTGTCTCGACAGCATATGCGATTATGAACACGCATTGAGGTGGGTGTCGCCACCGTGCGAGTTACACGTGTAATTCAATTGCGATTTCGTAACAATGCGAATCAATCGGGGTACAACGATAGAGCGACGGTCGGCAGCGGGTTGGCGTGCCCTCTGCATACGAGTTGCCGTACGAACGAATTTCAGCGAAAAGCGAAATCCAATTACCTAAAACTTCAAACGTCTGTTCGCTGTACGGTCGCGGGTCGAGGAGCGTAGAACGTGGGCGCCGCGTCAGGCAATAATCGGAGAAAACTGCCATCATCATCGTCGCCGTTGTTGTTGATGCCGTCAGAATTTCGACGAAAATTGACTGCGGAGGACGGCCACCGAGGAATTCGATTACACGCCGCCGCTGTATGCACGGATACTTTTAGACAAATGCGGATGCTCAGATGTTATTTATGCTTACGAGTATATACTATATTTACGGAACGATTGAATAGACATTAAAGCTTATGTTTTCTCCAAATTCTCACGTTCTCGTGTAGTATTGTTACTCTGCAGTCATTTCAGCGCTTGTCATCGGTGTCTAAATCATTTATGAATGTTTATAACTTTATCCGTTATAAAGCGTTGGTTGTTATCAGTCCTGTGGCGAATGTTATGCGCTTTTTGAGATATGTTATATAGTTATGGGTAAACGCCGTTTTGTTCGTCAAGTCGTTACATTCGTGAGGCAAATTATTAAAACATTACATATGACGGACGGTGATCGAGAACTGCGGAAAGGAATTTCAGTGGAATGAGAGTCGGACAATAATAATGGACATTAGTAGGACGGTGTATAGTCGAAGTGGCAAAGAGCCTAAATAACACGGGAAGCCAACGAAAAAAAGCAATATGGGGTTAGCGATATTCGACTTCATAAAATTTTAGTTGTAGGCTGTTACGGTTAACTGACACCGGCGACACGGCGAAATTACCGAGTTACCTAACTACTGATGTTTATCGAGTTTCCCTTCTATTCATTGCCACGAATAAACAGAGGCTATTTATAAAATGTTAAAACCTTCATTAACAATTATTGGTTATTCTTATTTTCATATATATCGAAAAAAATGGATCGCATTGTTTGATTGGTAAATTTTAACACCGATATTAATTTGGTTAATAAGAAATATCGAAATTTATATTATACTCGTAATATCCCAGTAGCCAATGTTTATTCAATTAGTATTGCCGTGACTATGTAGATACAACATGTCACAATAATAATCGTCAGCGTTGCATTTGCTGATACGTTTATCATAAAAATGAGGAATGGTCATAATGATTACACACTGACAAACTTATTCTGTTATACTATTTGATTAACCATCATTATTTATGGTTTTCATTGAAATAATAATACTTCAAAAGCTATTGTTATTGGATGGTAGATACATTGATTTTATAAATACGTTACCCTATCGTTAAAATTGGTAGTGTACTTGGTAGTGTAATTTGTAGCTATTTGACGCTGCTCTGATCATTTTAATTTAATCTGATAAAAATAGTAACAGAATTAAAAATTCAATATGAATTAGCAATTTAAAACAAAAAAATGTTTTTAACCAATGTTGAAACATAAAATGCTTAAAAACCCTTTTTAAGCGAAATATTAAAATTACGTGAAAAATGAATAAATATAAGATAAATTATACTTCATTATTTATTTTCACAATTTTTTTTTATCGTGACACTTTGAATTGCATAAAATAATATTTTTTTACAAGCGCATTTATTATTTTTTCATCCTGTTTTATAAATACATTTAGTATATACGTACTTGTGATTCCGTGATTTTACAGCTAGCAGCCTCACGAACGGTAACATTTTTAATTTAATAAATGGATTTTAAAACGCCAGGCAGTTTCAAATTCAATAAACAAATAATTGATTTAACACTTTTATCAATAATGTCTGAAAGTCCGGAATTATCGTCATTACCTAGAAAATATTTATAAATGCGTCATTGCCTGGAAGTAATGGACATTAACGTTACTTCCTAGTCAATATCGTAAACTGTCTAATATGATCGGAAACGTCGTTATTGGCTCGGCGTTTACGTTAATTCCTTAATATACGCCTTTGCCGGTAACATAAATATATATATGAGATTTATTCTATCGGTTTTTTGAATTAAATAAATGCATAGGAACTTAAAAACATAAAAAATTCGATCAAAGTTGTATGAAATATAATTACAGTAGAAACTCGATTAACTGTCACTTTCTGTTGTATCCGTCATCACTATTACTGAGGGAATCGTGATAAATTCGTTGCGGAGATTATCAAGCGTATACATTTTTTCAGGGTTTTTTCTAATATCTAATATATGCGATAAATGCGATGTGAAAGAAACAAATTTAATTATTTTTATTTTAATCAGTGACTGACGAGTAACCTGGTCTTATGGCTACGTAAAACACGAAATATTGTAACTAAAAAGCTCGAGCGTCAAAAAAAAAAAGAAAAAGAAAATAACAGAATTTTATCTGAAATTGTTAGTTTTAGTTTAATAGTGTTTAGTATGATATGCAATATGTATTATATATGTGTATTATTTTTTTTTGGAAATACAAACGTTGTAAAATATATAAATAAATACATTTATTACAAAAATTTTTTTAACCGCCTCTTCGATTAACCTTTATGGTCTCGGTGTTGGCAGTGATGGTTAATCGAGTTTCTATTGTATTACGATTTCGACGTACTGTATTATTAATAATTAATTAATCGTAGAAAAATACATGGCGTTATGTTATATAGAATAATTTAATTGTTTTCTTTTGTGTCTACTTATTTATGTTTAGTTAAATTAATTTTTATTGGAATCGTCAGGTTCATCAATCGAACATCAAATTTATACAATGTATATGTAAATCGGTGACCCGATTCATTAGTTTTTCATTCGACTGTTTATCATCACCAGGGATAAGTAGTCGTGAGAAAACTAATGAATCGGGTCGCCGATTTAAATATACATAATAAAAAAATAATATAATATAATACTTTTTAAGTAAAAATATCGTTAAAATATATTCTCCACCATTTGATATGATTTTTGTTTATTTTTTTGTTTATTAAAGCTACGAATATAAAATGATTACAGCTTTACAATTACAAGTAAAGATACATTAACATTTATATAACATAATATTTAAAAAACAAATTATAACAAGTAAAACTGCTAAAAGAAAGAAAAGAAAAAAGAAGTAAACAGACTTTGAATAAATTTAAAACAATATAATCAGATTGAGAATCCAGCATTTTTGAAAAACTTCAATATATTAATAATAATGGCTCTTGAAAAAGAATTAAGAATAATTGTTGGTTTTAATGACATAATATTGTTATGTCTTATGTAAAAAGTGAATTGATCGGGAACTAGATAGTGATGGGCAATTGGCGAGAATGCGAGAGAAGTTGCAAATTGTTTCCTCAGTACGACAAGTACACCAAGGGGAGTCGTTTAATTCAAGGTGAAAGGCATGTGCGAAAAGTAAAATATACTCAAGCCTGAGTCTAGCAAATCGGACGATGTGGGACCTGTCTAGGGACTGCTTAATGAATCATGGGTGTCGTGGAATTTTAGGAGTAATGGATCTATACCACTTAGCAAAATCAGGTGCTACTGATGACCATCTATCTTGCCAAGTTTAGTTGTAATTAGTTTATAAAATACAGACTTTAGTAGATGTAGCGAGGAGATCAGCAACTTTGTTGCCTGAGATTTCAGAATGGCCTGGGACTCACAGAAATTCGATTTTTACCATGTGAATATAATTCAAAAAGCGAAGCTTTAATATTAAGAATAAGGGGAGACGTGGCTGCAAAAATCGAGATAGAATTAATAGCGGTAAGAACTGCTTGCGAATCAGAGACTATCAAGCATTTTGTAATGTTTAAAGATTTGATATACTTAAGATTTCCCGTAATCGCATAGTATTCTGTCGTAAAAGAACATGTGTCATGAGATAATGTATCGGAATATTTGATCATCTTTTCAGGGATTAAGAATAAAAAATCTACTGACTTGGTTGACAGTGAGCCATCAGTATAAAACATATAGTTATTATGAAAATTTGTTTCTATAAATTCATTGAAAATGTGATTAACAGAGAAAGTATTAAGATATTAACACTTGACATGATATACATTTGTATTCTGTTATAGGTTGTCCGTTGGTAAATTGTTATATCTTATCATTTTATTCAATATACGTGATTTTATTAAAAACATACATTTCAATAAGTTTTTAATCGTAAATCAAAAATTATTTTACTATTAAACTATTATCATGTTACGATATTGATAATGTAACAGTGTCCATTTTTACGAGCTCATACAAAAGATGTTTTATTCGAGTATGTAAATTTTGGACTGCATTTTCGCATCAATTCAGTCATGGTTTTGAAATTCATCACTTGGGAATTATTTGTTAAAAAACGTTAAATATGTATTTGTGTCTAATATCTGTTACAGTTATACACCTAAATTAAAACCTCAAGTAATATTAATCTGTAGATAAATATTATAATGAATCTAAAAATAGTCCCTAAGTTGATCAAATCCGATCTCAAGATAG
This sequence comes from Sipha flava, assembly GCF_003268045.1. NCBI lineage: Eukaryota > Metazoa > Arthropoda > Insecta > Hemiptera > Aphididae > Sipha > Sipha flava. Next base: position 80,093 of record NW_020273108.1, read on the forward strand.
ATATTACACGAACAAAATTGTATATTTAAGTTATACAGTATAAGAATAATTTGTTTATGATTTATATTATGAAAACTATATAGTTATAAGTTTTTAAATTTTTAATAAATAAATTGATTAAATATACATAATTGTACAATCATGCGAGTACTTGGTTTTAAAAAAATGTTAACGATATTTTTCAATTTTTAATTTTAATATTCTTAAATAACGGAATTAAATAATGTGATAAACGTATACGTTTATACTTAAATATATTAATATACATGTATGCACTTAATATATTAAGTTGAAACAAGGACAGTGGCGTAATATTTGTGAAGAGTGTGACTTGATCTTAATAAATGCGAAAAAGAAATCATTAATTTTTTTCTTCATAATTATTAATAAGCCGACTCCAAGAATGTTTCTATGAATATGGAACGGTTGTCATGGCCCCAAAAAACCCTTTCCTTTTGAATAACCTTAGATTACCATTAATAGTTAAAATTATTACTATTTAATTATGTACGCATGCGCTTGCGATGCTAATAACGAAGGTATAAAATTTATAAAAGAACTGCGTTCATATACATATGAAAAATTATTTTTCTTATGAAATTTTTCAACAGTAGTTACTTAACGATTAATAGTCGTTTTTTTCGTAGTCAGTCGAAGTTCATATAAATTGCTGAATAAAATGGGTATAAGATTGTGTACATTATTAGGTGAAGATATAAATTTAAAATAGTTGTAATGTAAATTTATACGAGTATAATACAAAATATATCAGTTTTTATAAAAAATAAATATATTTTAAATATGTAAAAAATGTCTATAATTTATACCAAGCATTTAAAGTGTTAGGCACTTGTCACTGTACTTTTGAAAAACAATGCATGTTAAGAAACAAGAAAAAATTATGAATCGTACACTCAAAATTTATATGCCATTTTTACATTTGTACAGGAATACATACTTCACTTTTTTATCAACTAAGATTCACATAATACTATATTTTACACAAGTCTATGTAGAAAAAAATATTTCTTTATTTTTAATTGTGATAGTTTTGTACTTTATAATAAGAATAATAAGTTTATTGCAATATCAACAAATTTTAAATATCAGATTTTTTTAGGTACAATACTCGACAAGCAAAACTTGTGCTGGAGGAACAGTTCTCAAAAATATAAATAAGAAAACAATATAATATAATAAACTATGGTATGGTATAATTATAAAATAGTATTTAAAGATGAATATAGGAATAGAACGACTTTCCGTTTAAAGTATTGTTTAAAAAAAAAAAAACAATTATAATGTAGTAAACAGAATAAAGTAAAAATTACAAAAGTTGAAATATCAGTGACATTATAAAATAATTAAATTTATGTATGTACTAACTAAAAGTGTAATATGTTTCTTAAACGTAATTAAAATCACTTATATTAATAATAGAAAAATACATAATTTTAGACAAATATAAAATATCCTTTTTTGTCCAAAAACTATTGCATAATTAAGTAAACGTATATTAATATTTTGCTTAAATCTAGTTATGTTCATGATCATAAATAGGAATTAGGTGTTTATGTTCACATAACTCGATCGAAATAAAGAAATTATGAATAAATTTAAAATTGTTCACATTAGTACTTAATATATTATTTTTGTATTAGTTAAAATAGGTAGATTTAGTAACTATTGTATGATAGATTTTTTAAGTAACAATAAGTCTATTTAAATGATTATTATAAGTTCCTCCCCAAAAATACATTTCCTGTACTTCTTGAATATTTATACAATTAGCAAGTCATAAATAATTAAAATTTAATACACAATTCAAAAAATGTTAAAACAAGATAGTTAATTTATAATTTATTTGGATATTTGATGAATTTATTTTAAAATGAATAAAGTTAGATTTTTATGAATTACATTTTAATTAATTTTTACAGAACCTAGAATACATAATATTTAGAATTTTATGAGACTCATTAACTAAGTTATCAATTTATTGATTTGCTAATATTATAGTTGTATCATCAGCAAAATTGAATAATTCTGAATTATTATGTTTGTATTTTTCAAAAAACATTTGTAAAAATAATGAATAATAGAGAACCCACTATTGTGCCTTGGGGAAGTTATATTTGGCATTCCTCAAATGCCAGACTGATCTAATTTATTTAATAATAATAGTTTTTTGTATAATCAATAGCTTTTTGATTATCAAGAAAAATTCATAATACTTCATAATTTGTATCCATATTTTTCTTAATAAAGCCACTAACTTTAAAAAATGTATTGGTAGTTAATTCGGTTCTAAAACCACATTGTTTATCTGAAAAAATGCATTTTTATTTAAGAAATTTACCATTCTGACCTTAATACATTTTTCAAAGATTTTAGATATAGTTAAAGATAAAGTGATTTCCCATAAAATCATTCCCATATAATAATTTATCTCCTTTAAATAAAAAGGTAGGTACGTACATTTTTTAAAAGTTGAAGGATATTTTCCAGTCAATAATGTTTTATTAAAAATTAAAAAGACAATGGTAAAGAAATATATATAGATATTTTTTAAAGTAAAAATTAGTTAAATCATTATAATAAAAGAAAGTATAATTTTTATTTTTTGCAAGAAATTTAATAATTTCTAGAATTTCTATTGATTTTAAAAATATGCAATAATTGAAAATATTATTAGATAATAATATTTTCTTACGATTAAAAAATAATTATTTAGTACATTAGCAATCTCAAATTTCGATTCAGTAATAATATTATATTTGTTAACAATTTTATATACATTATTTATATTATATATAAATAATGTACCTATATAAAATTTTTTTATTAGGTTTTCCTGTTTTCATTTATAATATTCCAAACTTTTTTAGTGCTAAATTGTGAACGCGGTGTCTTATTTGATAGTAATGGTATTTAGTTTCTCTTAATAATGGATTTAATATATTTCTATGGGATATATATTATTGTTTAAAAAGGTCAAAAGGCTTAATTTTTAATTTAGTTGATAACTTTTCTCTATTCATAATAGAAATAATAATTTTACTTAGTTATCCATTATTTTATTTTAAAAAGTGATTTAGGTCTTTAATTTATATTAGGAGATGATCAATAGGTAATAGAATCGCTCATTTTGGAATTGAAAACGCCAACTATAGTATCAACAATTTCACAGTCCAAACATGAATGCCAATCTCCATTTTTTTTTTTAATTCAAATTAGAGGTAATGATTATGTTTATTTTTAAAAATTTTGAAGGATTTTTATCAATTGTATATAAATCGGATAATATTAAATTTGTTGCAAAATGATCAGTTAAATAAAATCTCAATATATAATAATTAATTTTATTGGATTCAACATTTTTGATAAAAATATAGTCTATGCACATTTTAAAATGATTCTTTTTCTAAAATTATTAATGCAAAGTAAAAAGCAATTTTTCGCCATTAAATTTAAATAGTCATTGTAATTATTTGAATTTTTCATTATGTTAATATGAATGACTCCGCAGAAAATAGTTAAATAGTTTTTGTTAATATGTGATAAAAATAAATCTAAACCTTGGATAAAACTTTCAATATAATAATTTGGTAACTTATAACCAATGAAAATATTAGGTCACCCACTTTAAAAATAAGATTAAGAATTACAATTAATTAATATATGCTTTTTAAATTGTAATATACTCTAAGAGTTTTTTAACAAAGATAGTAATACCATCACTTTTATTTAAAGTTCTTGAAGAATTTATCGTTTTGTATCAATTAAAATTAAATTCAAAATAATTTAGTAGTCATGTTTTATATTAAATAATAATATAAAAAAATTATTTTACTGAGCTACGTAAAGAAGCCAATTCATTCAAATGTGTATTTTAATACTGCTAATATTTAATTGAAAAATAGATAAATTATTATTATTTACTATTTATATAAGTTTTAAATGTGGTAGATACTTATTGACAGATATATTTTATTTTAATGTTTGCTGTTAATTTAGTTGAAGTTTAACATTGCGAATTAAAGTTTTACATATCTATATTTAGTATTGATAATTTAGTCATAATTAGACTTTGTTTAGAAATAAAATAATTAAATTATAAACTTTAATTATATTTAGGTATCTCTGAGTTTGTTTCCTATAATAATAATAATATCTTCAACAACTTTAATACGATGTTTATTTGGAATACCTGTAATATCCACTATGATTCCTAGGTTTTGTTGTACAATATCGTTGACTTTAGATTTTAAACTTCATCCAATTAACGTTTGTTTTTAGTTACTTATTGTTCATATTGTAATTTTATGTTATTAAATTAAATTATAATATTATTGATTTTCTTATTAAAAAATTATCAAATTGTTCACTAAAAAAAGAAACATGTTTGATTAGTTTTTCAATGTTTTTATTCATGGGTATTTTCAGATTTTCTAACAGATATATTACTATTAATTTTCAGAGAATTTGTAAGTATAATTTTACAGTTGGAACATATAAATCTTTTTTTGTGTTGTTTATCATTTTTTTAAAACTGTGTTCCGAATAGCCTAACATTTATAATGTACTAATATTTTTAACACCAAGCATTCAAGTATATCTTCTCTACGAGTAACCTTTTCATAACATTTAACACACAGTGTTGACTTATATTGGATGGATAACTTATATTGAAATAAACGGAATAGACTTAAAACAAAAAATACTGTAAAACTATAAATACTATAATATAATAATTCAAATATTACTAGAGTGACGATCAATGACTTAAACCAATGACGTACAGATAAGAACTGAAATTATAAACTATAAAACGTATTAACTTATTATAGAAACTGATTCAAAATGACAGTGAAAAGTTCATATTTTTGAATATATAAATAATGCATTTTCAGTAATCCGGGAGAGAAAGTCTGCTAAAAACTAAAATTGAGTTATAAGTTTTAATGTAATATACATATTTGCATGGTATGAATTATTTTATAATGCCGTATTCATCCAATATATTCATCACATTAAATTTCTCTCTGTGAAATTTCATCAGATTTTAATTCTTCTATTAAATGCATTGAATAATAAAAAAATCTAACACTACGTAAAAATTAAAGTAAAAACTGTAGTTTTAAAATTAATTTTCTCGTTTTAGAATCTGAAGGAAGTATTAATTTAATAGTTAATAATAATTAAAAAGTATTAATTTTATGATAAAGTCTAATTTCTTAAAAACTTGAAGAGAAATGAAAGTTCAAAACAATTTTGATATAGAGTCTCATTTGAAAGAAAACTGAATTCTAAAAATAATTTTTAGATTACTTTAGATTATTTATTTCTTAGTTATTTCCTTTTGGCATTAGGAAAAATTGAAAGCAAAAACGTAAAAATGTTTTTGTTTTCATTTAATTTTTATTTATTTCAATAAATGAAGTAATTTTACATTACTTTTTTGAATATTGTCATGAATAATGTTTAAAATGATTGACTTAAATTAATTTTTTTTAATGTACATTTCAATTTTGATAAATTTGACAAAAACGAATAGTACTCACAAACTATGTTAAAATTCAGTTAATTTCTTTGGTATAAAGACTTGGGCACGAAACACTAACTATATTATATAGATTTAAATGTCTAACTGAAACTTATACATATACATAGTTTTTACGTTTGGGAAATATATTATATTTTGATATAATGAATATTCTTCTATTTAGAAACTTGATGTTTGAGTATTATAATTATTATTATATACTAATAATATCTAAAATATTTTGAAAATTGCAATATATAATTTATGTATTATTAAACTAATCCATAAAATAATTTTTTTTTTTTTTAATAAATGATTTTTTCAATTCTGATATGATATTTGTAACAACTATACTGATACTTGAATGATGACTCACAAAACAATTTTTTTGAAATTATTATAAATTAATTGAAGTATTTACTCTGTAAGTTATATTCTAACATTACACATATGTGTATACGAGTATTACTAATATTTCTATTTATTATGTATATTACGATTTGTAGTTTCAATTCATTATTTAGAAAGTAAATATTTTCGGTCAGCTCCAATTTCGCCGAATTAATTTTTTGAGTAACTCAGTTAAAAATTACTTACAAATTAATTATATTTATGTATTATATATTTATATACAATAATCATATAAATAAATAAATATATAAAATTATATATAAAAGTGTTTTAAATTATTTTAAATTATTTATTGTATTTAGTTAAACCATTAAAAATGTCCAAATAATCAATCCATTTTATCTGTGGAGGATCGTTTATCACTCTATCCTTAAGGCAGCAAATTCTTTGTACCAGTTTAACGTATTTATTGTAATTCAGATAGTATAGTACTATATAAGATCGTTTTAAATAATAAAAATTGCATTGTGTCTATTTATCACTTTTTAAATCACAAATTCACAATCAAGTTTCAAAACAAAAATAATTTGAGTATTATGCGGTGAAATGGGTCGGTGGCGAAACGGGATATGACCATATTTGTTGAAATGGAACAGCAAAAAAATGAATTTGGCGAAATGAGAGCTAACCATTTATACAGGTTTAATTTGTGTTCTATATATCTATATTTCTTTTATCGATGTTCTGTCCAGGAAGTAATATATACATATAAAATACTAAAATAGTATAAACTTTGAGTCTTATCGTTTTTACAACTTCATTATGAGAATGTGTTGTAATTCATTAATAGAAAATAATTACATAAATATTTTACATATTATTCTTCTATACTTCTTTCAATTGAGTATAATTATCCTCAAGTTATAATTATACTTTAATTTAAATACTTAATTAGTTGAGTTCATGTACTGATTAATATGAAATATTTAGTTAATAAAATATGGAATGTATTAAAGAGAAATGCGTTAAAATTACATACATACATATATAGTAAATGTAATATGTAAACAAATTATTGTTTTCAGATAAAAATATAATACGAGTAGTTAGGTATAATTAGAAAATATATTTTTATTTTATCCATTTTTTTTAAATTCCTACTCATATGGCTATCTAAGTAAAAGGTATTGTGAAATCATAAAACAGTGAAGTTAAATTTTGGTATGTGTTGTATATAAATTCAATAAAAAATGGTAACACATAAACGACAAAACTTTTCCCATACTTTTTTTTTATACTTTTAATTAATTTAAGTATAAATTGTTACCATGAACAATATTTTTAATTAATTTATTAAAATATTGATGTTTAACTTTTTTTTTAATTTATAAATATATATTCGGTTATTTAAAAAATAAATAATGTTTTTAAATATTTTTGAATTATTTAAGGAGCTATAGGATTAAGAAGCAACTACTACGAATTATTTTTCTTCAGATATCTCTAATAGAACTTAGCATATAATTATCAGGTAGAAGGGATGAGGAAAAAAATTGAGTATTGGTGTTTAGCTTAATATGCATTAACCTATGCCCAGTATAAATACTTGTAAATTTGTATTCAATATTTTGTGCACATTTGTTATATGAACTACACATGTGTAGTGACGAAAAACAATTATTATTTTTTGAAAATGTAATATTACATATTAGTAGTATTCTCAAAAGAACTAACGAAAATCCGTGCTTATGTTTGAACTTTTCTTTCCACTATACGATTGCCAGCGGCGGATATATGACGAGTATTTAATATTGTGCATAACGACATAATGACAATATAAGTCATCGAAATAATATTTAACTTGAATGTATTTTGCCGTCAGCGAAATATTATTACTAAAATAGATATTACTTTATATTGCGGAAATGAAAAATATTTAATACACTAAAGAACAGCATAGAAACTGTAATACAATTTACCGACGTATATTTATCAATTTGTAATCGCTCATTTTCTAGTTCTAATAAAATGTGCTCAAGAAAATGAATATATATTTATATTATTATAGATTATCAGGACCAAATTAATGAAATTAGGGCCAAGTGCACCATCTTATTTGAAGCCTTCAAATCAACAATTTTCCTGAAAAATTTGCAGAAAATAGAGGAATAAACTAAGGATAATGAAAATATAATACTAATTAAATAATATAGCAAAATTATGCTTTATAAACCATTTACTTAAAACACTTATAAAATACTTTATAATTTTAATATAATTTAAATTAAAATAAATTAATTTGTAGTCTTGCATAAAAATGAAAAAAACAATGTATTGATTTAATACTTAATATAATTAAAATGAAATAAAAAGAAAGATACTTTTATGTTTTTATAAAATTTTATCGTAAAAAAGTTTTAAAATTAAAAAGATTTTCTTGCTTTTTCCGTTGCAAAAGTTTCAATTATTCAGTATACAAATATATTATATAGTATTCAATTATTCAGTAACCTAGTATTTAGGTACTTGGTGTTTTGATAAGGAATCTATTCAGAAACATAGATAGATTTTTATTCTGTATACCTTTTTTTCAATTTTATTTTACGTTTTGCCGCTCCTCTTAAATGTTGCCTCTATATATTGATAATACTTATCAAACTTCAAAATGTGTATATTCGAAACACAATAAAAGCAAAATGAAAATTATTTTTTAATGACAATTGTTAGACATTTAGGTTACTAAATACTAAAATATCATAAGTAATAAATATAAGTTATAAGTGTAATATAATTCATTTTTATAGTCAATAGAAACTGTAGCGTACTCGGTTAAACAGTCTTATAATTGCCATTATAATCGATCAAACGCTGAATTTTACATGTACTCGTATAACGCCAAGGTGGTCCAATCTGCGGCCCGTGATCCACATGCAGCCCTTGAAGCCTTTTTTTTTTTGGTTCTCCGTCATAGAATACTTATAAAAATAGTCTTAAAAAAGTCACAAAATATTATAACAAAATCGTTAAATGATTCAAATTTTTTTTGTTTTTTTCTATAAAACATAGGTATACATGCAACTTCCAAAACCATGATTTAAATAACCAAAAATTCAGCTCACTGCATACGTATGCTAGTATCGTATTTTTATAGCAGCTACAATGAATTTGAATCTGATTTCTTGTGGTGGAAAATCGTAAATGTCATTATTATTATTATAGTCATTATTGGGCGGTGATTATTGACTGTAGGTTTTACTAGATAATAATATAATTTCTTTTTTTTAGTCGTCCTTAGTGTTTTTATGAAAATGTAAATAGATCCACCAACTACAAAATGTTGGATCACTTTGGAATTATTACGCCATATGCTGTTATATTACTGATATAAAAATACTGAGAAAATACCGAAAAGTTTTTAAACGGTTAATAAAATTCAGTCTATCCGAATTCGATATCAAAAATACCGGTTGCTATTAAAAAAAAAAAAATAAGTTGCATTGCGTATGCGCGTACCAAAAGGGTTAAACATTTGATATTTATCTGAAAATGTGTATTTATTTACCATTAGCTTGTAAAAAAAAAATTCGATATATTCCAATATAATCCGGCTGAGAAATTCAGTGTTTCCTAAATTAGTAAACACATGGTATATATATAAGTATACGGTAATTAAAAATATATATAAGTATGATATTTGCTTTTGAAAGTGATAATAACTTTATTTTATGTAATTTATATTTTTAAATTATTAAATAATGTGTTAACATATATCAGAGGTGGTTACATCATTTATTATAAGGTATAGTTTTTTTTTTTTACAAACTTATCACATAAAAATTAATTCTTTTTAGAATAAGAATTTTTAAAAAATACAACATAATGTTTTTACATTTTAAATAACATATAAATCTATAATCTTAGAATAAATTCGAAATATCCAGTATAAAATGACCATGAGCCTTATTTCAATATTTTATTTTTTTCACACTGCTTGATTGATTAATTTATATTTAACGTTATTAGGATTGGAGAAGCATGAAATATGTCCCCTACTTTTTTAAACAGTGCATTAAAATTTATTCTGTAAAATTAATAATTGAAGTAATTTTATAGTATTGTATAATAATCAAGAAATAATAAGAAACGTGTTTAAAGTATCATTGTTTGTCAATAAATATTTATGTTAAATACTATAGAATTGTTTTCATAATTCCACTTATGAGTTGAAATTCATGGACAAAATATACAATTTATATTTAGTAATAAATATTGTTATTTATTTTTTAAATAATAATCATCAATAAAATAAAAATACAGTAATAACAATTCTATTGTTAATGGATTAATTTTTTTCATATAATATAATTTAAAATTTGATTTTGATATTAAGTATAATTTTTGATTCAAGACTATCAAGAAGCATAACATATAAATATCATATATATATATATATATATATATATAGGTATATTGAAAAATCATTCGTTTTGACTGTTACAAAAAATTGAAAAAACAATAAGAATATTACATAATTTAAAATTAAATTCTCAATTCTTATAAAATGTTGTATCTGTTTATGTTGTTAATTATAAAAATATTTTATTTTATAGAAAAAGGCATGTTTTTCAAATGTCAATACTTAAAAATTCGTGAGATTTTATGAAATTTTCACAAATGTTTGTATTGTTTTGGCCAATTTATATAAAATATATTCTGTAATAGTAAAAGTTATCCGTTTAAAATTTTATTGAAGACTATTATTTCTAATTTGTAAAGAATATCGGATATACACGTAAATTAATTTTCATTTTCACCCGGAATCCAGTTAAGTTATTGTTCTTTTGTTCCTCCTTATTAAGTCGATATTTTAATAAAAAGACGAGTATAATTAATACAACAATAAATTATGTCTTGCGTATGGCAGTGACGACCTCAAAAGGATTGCATGCACGAAGGCGTGCACTCGTGTATGCGAAACTGGGTTAAAAAATATCGATTTTCTTTGTAACAAGCCATGTGTTCTCGCAGGGGAATTCGAAATATATACACTTTGAATTCTCTCAAGGCTTTGGTGGGAAGAGGTGACAAATAACAAGATGATATATTTTATACCACCGACAATGAGCGGAGCGAAGTGGACTTGTATACAACATTTTTGTCTTTTTAATAATAATTTTATTTTATGCAATGAAAGTCTATATCGGATAAAATGTTAAATTATACGATCAAAATTACATGAATAAATTATTCAACTTAATTTGCTTTTGTATATATATATATAGCTATGCTATTTTAGCTTCTATATATATTCTCTTTGTGAGATCCCTACCACGCAGATATATGTTTTCGAATACATAAACTAATAAACATGTAGTTTATACACATAAATAAATAAATAAAAATATAAATAAAAGTTTTGCCTTGATTATTATTATATTTTTAAAGTATGGCCGCATTTGAATTAAAAATTCATCAACAGGTATATATTAAGTTAATAAAATTGTGACTGAATATAAAAAAATAAAGGAAGGAATACATTAAGAAAAATTAGTCGTTTTACATAGAGATAATTTATTTTAATCAGAGAGATTATTTAAAATGAGTTCTTATTAGACGTAAATTATTTAAAACTTATTCTTATTAGATACAGATTATTTAAAATTAATTCTTATTAGATATAGATATGTTAAGAAGTATAAATACTTTGGTTATAGTTATTTATTATTATCTAAAATTTATTGATATAAGACATTATTTTTAAAATAGGTTTATACATTTAAAATATTACTAAAATTGTTTTTCTTTATTTCATTGTATATGTGTGACTCTTCTAAAACCGAATTAATGTAAATGTTATTTTAGGTATTTAATATTTTTAAGTCTATTGATATTAAAACATATATTATGGTTATTTTCTATAAGTAAGATATATTTAGTAAACTTTGAAGTAGGGACGGTTTTTTTTAAATTTTATTTCAGATATGTGTTCTTTAGATCTTATTTTAAAATTTATATTTTTGTCTTGTCTTTATAAAATGTATGAGAGTTATATTTAAGTTTATATATAGCAGCATTTTCAAAAAAAGGGTTTTTGTGATTATTATCATTATAAGTATTATTGTTTAGAATTTTCGTGAATTTGTTAGTTATATTACTTGTATTTTGATATTTCATAGTACAATAGTCAAAAATATTATTTGGTGAGTTGTGTTTTATTTTTTCTTTAATACGTTAATGAATTTTTTTAATAATATTTAAATTTAAATTATTGTTATGGGATATACTATAGATAAAGGGTTTCATGTCGATAGTTAAGTTTATTTAATGAAATACGTTCATGTTTATAAAATATTGAATTAAAAAATTATATTTCTTGGGAATATAAGTGATTAGAAACATGTGGTATTATAGAATCATTTTGAGTAGGTTTTCTGTAAATATTAGATTTAAATTATTTATCTATTATGGAAATTTATAGACCTAAGAAATTTAATTTATTTTTTATTTGTACTTATTTCGAATATAAATTGAATGCTTTTATTATTTATTTTGTTGAATCTTTAACTAAATTTCCTGTTTGTTTACTTGAACCTCTCAATAAAATGAAAATTTCATCAACATAAATCATCATTACAATATTTTTTTATATATGGCTTGTATATTTTGTTGTTAATAATATTATCGGTTTCATAATTTTGCAAGTAAAATTTAGGTAAAAGAACACTTAAAAGTCCAATCTAACTATCAAAAATACCCTTCTTGATTTAATAATTTCTTGTATTTCTTGACGTTAAAAGTGTATACATATCCATTCTTAAACACGAAACAGTAAATGTTTTAAAAAATAAGTTTATACACAGTAATAAATTTAATACAAACGAAATTTAAAAAATTATCCAATCAATAAATATAATTAAATCTATTCTAATTTGATAATAAATTATACTCTCAAAAATAATGGTTAGTTATGGGTGTACCTAAAATATGAAAAATTATGAAACCAATAATATTATTTGGTGGAGTACAATTGCATGCGTTTTACCTTTTTGGATTTACTATTCTGCGTTGAGCCGAAATAAAAATTGACATGATTTTGACCCTTTAAAAGCGTACGACTGCGCGTGAAATTGGAAGCAACATTGCCAAATTTCTATTACAAATATTATAAATATATTAGATAATTATTTTTGATGTATCGGATTTTTAATAATTTACTGGCTATAATTCAATTAAGATAGGTATTCAAATTGAATATTTTATGAATTTTTAACCAAAAATGTTCTAAAAAAACTTGACGGAGAGTGACGAATTTATGAGTAATTTATATGAGAAATATATGATTTACTTGCACAACAAGATTTTAGGTTCACATACAAAGCATAATCCCATTCATAACAGTATCGAGGTTTGTACAAAAACGAAATTAGGCTTAGATTATAATTCCCTTTGGGGTGAAGCTTCGTTTCCACGAAAAGTGCCACACAGTGGTACTCGAGTTTATGAGTGGAGTCGGCATGCATGGCGAATAGTGATGATCGAAATTGGTCTTGGTCTTGCGGTCTTGCAAGCTGAGCCAAGCCATTAAAATTTGGCACTCAGGGCAAAATTAAAAATATTCGCCCCCTATTTCGTTTATCATTATTCATAAATCATAATTTTATAAATTTTTGGCACCCCTTTAAACTATGCGCCCGGGGCGTATGTCCCCTAGGCGTCCCTCACGGCACGGTTCTGTTCGCAACACTCTTGTTGCAAGACCAAGACCAAGACCAAGATGGTACTGGTCTAGCAAGATCAAGACCATGATTAGGCTTACAAGAACAAGACCAAACCAATACTGAAACTGCAAGTCAAATACCAAAATAAGACCAAACTGCAAGACTCTTGCAATCTTGCAAATTTTTTTTTCCCCGAAAACACATTACTTGTGTAAATTTTATTAACTAATAATTTATAACGAAAATAATATGAAATTATTTGTATTGTTATTAAATTTGATCATTATTCGAGGAAATGACGAACTATTGAAAAAATTAATAGAAATAATTGGAATTAATATTACAAAATAACGTAATATAGTTGTTTCATACTTAGCAATTACTGAAAAATTATATTTTTTTCCCAAAATCGATGAAAATGTCGAAAGTTGTCTTACTCATAGAATAATTTATGACTATTAATATACTAATAATTGCTGGAAGTCATTACGGACTACGGTAGATATCATCTTGATTGGAAGTACGTTTTTATTTTCGTTCGTACCTTGCATGATTTTTCCATACTAGACATTGCGTACTTAAACTAGTGTCTTATACAGCATATAATTTCATTACTGTCATAAACTTGTAGTCTATAATATTGATATTTATTATAAATATAATAGGAACTTACAAAGTTAATTATGCTGGTAAATTAATTCATCAATAATTCATCATCAATAATATAAATATAAATATAATATTTTACAATGCAAAGTCTAAAACGAGTACCTATAATAAAAAATAAATTGTTGGATTGTTTCATATTATTAATATACTACATAATATATGGGACTTAAGTTTCATCTTAGAAGTCATAGCAAAAAACTTACACAGCTATAACAGGTTGATTTAGTTTTTTTTTTTTTATATTTTGTGAAAATAGCTAGAGTCTTGCAAGAGTCTTGCGCAAGACCAAAACCAAGACCAAGAATGAGTGTGCAAGATCAAGACTAAGACCAAGATTAAAGCGTATATACAAGACTAAGACCAAGAACAAGGTTTTGAAAGTCTTGGTCTTGATCTTGTTTTGATCATCACTAGTAGCGAGCGGGGCTCTAAAATTTTAAAAATTGAAGTTTTGTTTTTTTTTGAAAAAAATTTAAAAAACCAGTCGATAAATATATTACTGCTATGCATGACAGTATCAGTTTGAGGTAAAAATTAGTAACTAGTGGAGTTGATACTGACGAAATCAATAGGTCCTCTTAAAAATATATGATCTCAATTATAGCCAATTACTGTAATAGGAAGTAGATAGTTGTTAGGTATCGGCAATAATCATTACAAGCCGTGTCAATATTTACTGTGTGTATAGTGTATATTTGGTAACGTAATAAGAAAGTTAAGATTTGCAATCATACGCCTAAAAAGATACCGCCGATAAGGATCATACGCAATCGTATGATGCCCATATTATTAAACAACAAAATATACAAGTTACTTATAAAAGCATATTATAGATAATATAGTTTTGACTGTGGTAAATGATTGTGTTCATCATGATTGATTGTATTTATGTTTTATAAAAGTTATGTTTTTTATTGAGTCTACCATTCTAAAATCCTTTGTTTAAATTAAAGAAAGTTTTTTTGAAGTCAACATAAGAATAAAAGTTATTTTCAATTAATAATTTGCTTTATTTAAGTCAATATAATAAATAATTAACTTAAAAAGTAGCGTATACAATTGGGGGATGTGGGGCTAAGATTCCCCCTAGGCCTTTTTTTAAATGTTATAAAATAATGTTCTTAATGTGAGGGCGTTAAACGTAAAAAAAAATAATATTTGTTTGCAAATGATCTCCGCCATATAAAAGTTATGTATACGCCACTGTACATATAATTTACGGTGAAAGCGACATGTATTATTAATTTACCAAAAATTTACTATAAGTTCGCCATTTTGTTACCTTGTAATATATATATTGATGTGCTTATTTTGCAGGGCTAATGGAACCAACTGCTGTTGACCCGGACCCATTGAGCCTGGATTTAAGCCATCTGAGTGCCGAAGAGCGTGCCTTAATACAGAATGTAATGGCTAAAGCTAAAAACATGGAGGCTAGTGAATCTGTTTTACCGGTGGCCCCACAGCCTGCAACGAGGTAATAAGAACAAACAACACTCTACATTTTTTTTCCTGGGATAAATGTTTAGGTTTGTCATCATTGCCGACGATATATATTCGTCGTATGTAAAGTATATGTGAGTATGTATGTATGTGTGTGCGTGAATGTATATACATTTATACTCGTACATTCGAAATCATGGGCAAACAAGACGTTGTTCCATGATTCTCTTGTCGTTATTTATCACGCTTAAATGTTTGAACTAAAATAATTGAGGCGACGACGGAGCACTCATTTCTTTGTCATCACTTTTCGAATCATCGAATCATACTTTCGAATCATCTTTCGTTAGTTGTTGATTTGCGTGTAAAAACGATGACATTGAATGGTAACGTGGTTTTTAAATAAAATATTTTATCCCCATACATGTTTGTTTTTAGAAAATCTGATAAAATCAAACTAAACCTTCGGATGTTAGAGATTAAAAATAAATAATATTATAAAGTAATTTTAGTGGTATATTCAACTGTAAAAACTACGTACAGTGTTGGTTTTGAGTTTACTGTTACTTTTTTTTTTTGTAGAACGTCAGCAATGACATCATCTCGTGATAATATCACCGCCGTGGATAATGTCCGCCAAACGTACACCGTTAATGGAAACTATTCGTCACCCGGCCAAGACACTACATCCTCATACTACGGGAACACCAACAGTGGAATGCAACCACAGCAACAAAGCGCGTCGTACCAAGATCGTAACAATGTGTACCAGACGCAACAGAAGCAACACGCGACGTCTTCATCTTACCAGCAACCCACCGCGTCTACGTATCAGCACAGCGGATACAATTCAGCCGCGGCCGCGGCGGCCAGGCGACACATTCAGCAGCGTAGTTATGATGAGTATCAGCAACAGTTATCGCCGGAGGAACAGCTCTCGCCCGTGTCGCCAGAAAATGAGGTGTCCATGCCATATGGTATCGGTGGTGTCGGAAACACGCAGCAATACCACCAACAGCAACAGCAGCAGTTGCAGCAACAACAGCAGCAACTGCAGCAACAACAAGGGGAGCGCTCTGGTTCCGACTCCAGTGACGACGTGAGTTTGGCAGAGTGTCTGGCTGGCGGTGGCGTTGAGCTGATGAATTTACGTCCCATGCCTCTCTTGGACGAAAACGGCCAAGTACTGTTGGACGACGGCGATACCACTAGTAGAATGCATCAGCAACAGCAGCAGCAGCAGCAACAGCAGCAGCACCAGCAGCAGCAGCAGCACCAGCAACATCAACAACAACAGCGAGAAGAGCAGTACTGCAGCGATCAGCAAATGTACTACGGCGGAAACACGGCAACACCGACCTCCTCGGATGTGTACACTATACACGAAGACGAAGATGAGCTGAGCAGTCCGACTGGTGCCGATGGGGTGACCAGTCTTAGGAAGCGGCAGATGGCTAACACGCTGACCGGTCAGTAGTATGCAGTGTTGTGGTATAGAATAAGTTCTTTATAAGTATCTATATAGATAAATACTCCGCGATGTTTTCACAAATGTTTTTAGCCTTATAACTACATACATGTTAAATACAATAATTTTATTGCACGGATTAGACCGTTGATTTGGTTCATATTCTGTGATTTCATAATGAAATGTTAATAATCTGTACATGTAAACAATACTGTCCTGAGTGACTGATTCATATACAACGCAGAGCTGAAACTATAAGAGCTATCGATTTGAAATGCTGAGAGTAGACTAATATTATAATTTCACCGTGCGCTAAGAAAAGATTTTTCAAAATTTTGATTTTGTAGGGGTCGATGAGTTGGCAAAAAAACAAAATTTTTCGTGTAAATTATATACCTATATCGATGAGTAAGCGCTTATAGTGAGCGGCTATAATCAAGGGCTATAAAAATATATAAATCATATATTTACAGTAGAAATGATTTATAATCAAATTTTTAATAGGAATTATGTATATGAGATAATATTTCGATAAAATTTGTAACTTTATTTTTTTTTAATTTGATGAGCATTTGTCAATAAAGAATTATGGCATTAAGAACAGATATAAGTGAGTTATTAATTTAAGTGAAACTTAGAAAGAATTTCGATAACAATGTTTCGATTACAGAAACATAAATATTGTTATTTGAGAAACAAAAAGGGCATGTGCGTAAGAAATGAGTTTAGGATTAGTATGATCGTCTCATTACAAGGCAAATTTGTCTGGGCAGTTTATATCTTTGATACACTCGAAAGTGAGGTGGTCGTCATCATATTTGTAACAACGTGGAAATGGCCGAAAAACCGTTATGTAAGGCTATAGGCTTGGCAATTGTGGCATTGAGATGGGTCTTAATTAACTTTATAAGGATTTTCAATTTTAATCATAGTTTTGAATAGAAATAAGATATTAAAAATTTCGTTGTTATTTTCAGGGAGTCTTAAACCCATATAAAAGAGTGGTAGAGCCAGTGCCGGATTACTCATTAGGCGGAATAAGCACCCGCATAAAGGCCTCACTCATTTAAGGGGCCCTGTGAAAACGGAAAATTATATTTTTTTTTATTTAATAATACCCGTATTTTATTTAAGAATTTACCGGACATAAGTCATTAAGAAATATAATATGTATTAAGTTGTAGGTGCTATATGCAGTAATAATAATAAAAAATTTTGAAAAATGTAGAAATAATATAATAATTAATTAATTTTTCTCGCGAATAAAATAATGTAATATACACGATTTTATTTATTAATATTAGTCGGTTATAATTAAAGCTGTTTATTTTAACTAATGGATAGTAATGTTACAGTTGTATGTAAATATAATTTTGTAGGGCCCAAAATTTTAATTGCTTAGGGCCCACAAATGTTTAATCCGGCACTGGATAGAGCAACGTTTAATTTTAATATATTTGAGACTCCTGTGACTGTATGACCGAAGAATGACAAAGCTTAAAAAATATCGGAGGTAGGTGTCGTAGTTTATAGGTTCTTGGTTACAACCTGAAACGGGTGTAGATGTGATGGAAGAAAGGTGTGGTACTTAAAAACTAGTTTCCCTCAAAAAGATGATTGCGTTGAAACTCTCCAGTCTTAGGGATGAATACATGTCTGACGTGGTAGCTTTAAAAAAATAGTAGATTGGTATTAATTGTGCTTGTTAACAATTTTTTTGACTATAGTAATTAATACCGTTTACATTTTTAACTTGGATTGGAGGAGGGAAATTAGTGATTTAGGAGGGCTAACGTGTGGTTGATTTGAGATAGTATTTTGTACAGCAATTGTTGAACTGTTATCACTTAATCTAAGAAAAACATCGTAATTAAAATCATCTTTAACTAATAGAGTAGGGTGACCATACGTCCCGTTTAAAACGGGATTGTCCCTTTTTTATCATTATATCCCGTTGTCCCGACAAACTTTGAACGGGACGCTTTTTGTTCCGTTTTTAGAATAGGGTCCAGTTTTAATCCCGTTACTTCCATAAAAATTGTAAACCGAGAATAAAAAAAAAAAAAATAAGACATGTCATATAGTGTATATATATTATATATATGTACTTCGAACTCATGTGCGAGACTTCTAACGAGATCGATATTAATACGAATAGTTTACCAATATACAGTACTATTTATAATCAACGATATTTGGTATAATAGGTATAATAGGTATATTAATCGAAAAATCGAACATAGTTGTGCAGTAACGTGTGTACATTACAACGATCTTGTGTTACTAATATTATAACCACTGTGTATCAGTTCTTTTTATTTAAATTGTTGTGAGTCGTTAGTGTTATCACTTTTATTGTTTTTTTTAAAATGCCTAAAAGAAAATATACGTTTACTGCACCTTTGCAGATTAACTAATGCAGTAATAGAAAGAATATTTTCAATCACAAATATTTTATGAACGGACGAAAAAAAAATCGTTCTATCTTACCAACTGTCAAAGCAATAATAGTTTTTAAAATAATTTAAAAAAATATTCCTGTAATGATTTTTATGATTTTTTGTTAACACAAACAAAATTATTAAATACAATCAGTTCATCAAAAAAATATAATGTCAAAGGATGTGATGAAGAAAAATATGAACAATTGACATCAAATCAATAAAAATAAAGAATATTTTAAGTAATTTTTTTCAATTTCACAGCAAAAAAAGAATGCAAATAAATGTTACATTAAAATATTAAACTAATTAAAAATTATTTTGATTGCATATAATATTGAAGTTAAAAAAAATATGGACTTTTTTTTTAGAGAACATATTTGTTCCGATGTTTTTTCTATAAATATGATCACCCTATAATAGAGTCACAATCCGGTTTAGTGACGCGAATAACTTCGGCTTGTTGTGTGATGATCGAGGATAGTATATTATGCTTGAAATTTGGAACATAAGCAGTCGTATGTTTTTCTTCCATATTTTAAGTTTTTAATCATACGTGTTGGAATATAATAACCATATATTTTATAATTTTGAGGTCTTTTTTCCATAGCGTATCGTGCGCATAATGACACTATCCTTTGAAATTTTGACTGACAACGGACCATACCGTATATCGACATACATGCGTACTTCACAACTGAGTATACCAGACTGATCCGTACATTTTCCACGTAATTTTCTTCGGTGGCGGTATACTAAATATGGTTTTATACATTTATAATGAGTTGTCTTAAAATCTCTTTTAGTCCACGTAATAATACGAGTATATACTGTATATCGATTATAGTAAATACCCTTATGGTTATATACATTTTGTATTTACTTTTTGTAAATGTATTTTCATATCGTATTAATGTAATATGGAAAACTCAGTATTTACTTTTTAAAGATATATTTGCCTTATATTATATTACTTATATTTAACTTTATTGATTTTTTGTCAATCATCTAACAATAACAATTTTAATTATTTATTCCAACACCTACAACGTTTGCAAGAGTATTTGCTCAGTATTTTATCAGTTTATATTTGAAGTCTTCAATTTAATATTTATTTATGTGAATGTCCATAGTAATAATATTATAAACATTCTTTGAAATGTAATGTAAAAAAAGATAATTTTATAAAATAGATATATATATGTATTTTTGTTAATTCAGTTGATACAGTATTTCATCGATTTTAAATTATAATGGCTACTTCCTCGACATCTAGAAATTCGCAGTAATTTGTTGATTAAATTATCATAAAACATGAAAATTCATCATAAGTTAAAAAATATGCTTTTCCTTGCTATATTTTATATTATAAGCTATACAATTTAAATACATTTTACCTGCAGTGCATCACAGGAGATTACATTTATTATAATATTATAATTTACCGCATCGTATATTTCAGGGATTGGCAACTGGCGGCTCGCAGGCTGTATCCGGCCTGTGTAATTTTTTTATCTGTCTTGCGTCATTTTCAAATTACTTCATAACATTTTTGCGTTTATCAGTATTTAATTTTATCACGTTAATCGTAAAATATATTACTATGGTCCGTCAGATTTTAAAGTTTCAAAAATTGGCCCTCTAGTTATTTTAGGTTGTCCATTCTTTGTATATTTTAAAAATGTTTGTATAGTTGTTAATAAGTTGGTTTGGCTTAAGTTTTTATTGCAGGGATTGTAGTTCAAGATTGATAAATTTATGAGAATTACAGAAGTAAATAATAAACTGGTATAATATATCAAGTAGATAATAGTGCAGAAAAATTATAACGTATACATAGTAGTAATAACATACGTTAGTACCTGTCGGATTATTCTGTCGAAAATAAAGCAAATAATTTGTTTGTAAGATCAAAACATCTAGAGGATGGATTTAAGAATTTTTTATCCGTTTTATCTTATAATAACAAACCTTTTTGGTTGTGTTTTAGCAATATCTGGGTTGAACAATGGAAGTAGTTACAGTTCAGCCGTAGCCGACTTACAACATCAGATCGTAGATAACGAGCGATTCATGATGAAATATGCTGCGTCAAATACAGGGAGTTCAGATTCTCAGCATCGATCAAAGCTGCTGAACGACGAGTCTACGACATCATCCGTTTTTGCCGAACAAATCCGATCATCAAAAAAACTTAATCCATCGTCCTCTGTACAATCTGGTACGTTTTTCACAATAGTAATAATCTTTATAATTTTTTATTGTTATTTTTTTTTATCATATTATTGTAGTTTTACTTTGTACCTATAAGTTCACGCATGGATGTTGAGAAAAGAAAAAAATCGGCTTTTTATCTACTATATATATTGCTTTACATTCTATTTCGGATATTTCTTAAAATTTCTAACGGACCCAGAGGTGGATTTATTTTTTTTACGGCTATAGGCACCAACAATTTATCGTCCCTATAATCGGTGAAGAAGTTATATTACCCCTTCCAAAATACCTAATCTAAATATTAAATATATAAACATTCTATGTCCTATATCTTTCATACATTCTATGTATCTATATCCATTTGAATTTTTAGACTATTTTTTTGATTTTATTAATTTGTTTATTTTGAAAAAATTTCCACTAAATTTTAATAAAAACAGATTTTCATAATAAAATCGTAGGATTATTAATCTACAGTCGAATTAGTAATATAGTGTGGCAGTGTGAGTATTTATTTTCTCCCAAAATTTCTACAACATATTAACAAAATGCACATATTATCATAGAATTATTTTTCGTAAATATAAAGTAATTAATTTTTCAATTTTTTTTTCATACGAATGATGTTCTTTAATAAAATACTACAGAATTTTCCGCCCCCAAATTTTGCCGCTCTAGGCAGCTGCCTACAGTGCCTAATAAGAAATCCGCCTCTGAACAGACCAATATGATCTTGGATTTTTTTTTGTGATCCTTATATTTATATTTCGATAAAATATAATACATATTTATATTATATTATGGCATTAACATGTCACGTGATTCACAATATTTAATTTCATAACAATATTTTGTTAGTACGTATTTATAATATTAATTTCCCATACATTTTATAAAACTGTACGCGTGATTAATTACCATATTACATACATTTTTACGTAAGAACTGTACAAAATCATCAAACGTAATTGGGTTATGTTAAGTTATAAAAACGGAATCGTGAATAAATAAGAGAGAATAGAAACAAATATTAACATGTTTCAATAGGGAGAATATAGCATAAAAATATTTTGTAAAAAAAAAGACAATAATGTCTTTAAATACATAAATATTAACGTTTCCAAAATGTCTTCAATTCAACTCTAATAAAGGAATTACATTTTTTGTTGAACATAACATTTTAAATTATGCCAAATAATAATTATTGTATTATGTATAATTAATATCTTAAATTCAAAAGAAATAAAAATTTATTTTTACATAATTTATGAATTTTTTTTATTAATGGTCTAAACTCAATTACATACTTTACAAATTATTTATGATTCATACACTAATATTATTATAAATAACTCTTGGTCCATAGAGCATAAATTATTTAAAAAATATATTGATAGATAATCATTATCATCAAATTTGCCACTAATGCCTTCTTAAAATTGATATCATGATTTTTAAAATTAAGGAGTATTATTATTTATCATAGTTAAATTATCATTTAAATTTTTTTAATATATTCGTTTTATAATTATGATCATTAAAAGCATCAGACAATTTTTATTAAGATATTTATAATAGACTATTATATTTATTTATTTAAAACAATTTATTTGTTACAACACTTTATTTCCAGTGAGAAAATCTTATCATAGCGAACAAAAGTTATAAATTTTACTATTTTTACTTGTGTCTTACAACAACTTCATATTTAGGTGTCTTACAAAACAATAAATTTCGAACTAGTGGCATAGAAAACCAACACTCTGCTGTTACCCAATCAGCTGTGGCATATACTCAAAATTCGTCACCTTATTACAACAGTAGCAATTCCAGGTAAACAATGACGTTTTATTTATTTTTTCAGGAAATAATCGATAGTGATTAACATTCATATCTGTATATTATTTTTAATAAGGGGTTTTGTTGTAATTTAATTTATTTTAAATTTTAGATATGCAATTGCTGATAGTGACCACAATAATGTATCAATCGCATATGACACAACTGCTGAAAACTGTGTGTTTCAAGACGACGTAAGTATATAATATTTAAACAGTAATAAAATAAATTTTCAGTAGAAAATATATCAATATACATTGTATTATTATAAACGTAAGTAAAATTGTTATATGCGTTTGGTATGGTAGGTATCTGCTATAAATCATGACATTATTGATAATACTGGATTTATCATATTATTAAAATTCGGCTTATGAAGCCTATAATTTCGCGATGAAATTATTTTAATATTTCTAAAATCTATTCTAAATAAATTGATCAACAATTTTACTTATATTCGTAATTATGACGGCTAGTATTATAAGTTATTGATAATACAGAAGTAAGTGGTTTGATAAGTTATTATTTCAAATGTGTGACATTTGATAAGTGATGTAAAAATGTCAATACATTTTGAACAGGAAAATTTTAAATTTAATATTGACTATAAATTGATCGGTATTATAGTGATGTCATTCTGTCTATAATACTCGTACTAATCGTAAATGTAGTTTTAGTATACATTTTAAGTATATCTGATTATCTTCTTAAAAAAATTAAGCAGGTACATTTGTCATATATAAAAAATGTATAAGCATTTTTATTTATTTTAAATTAAATTTGTATTCATTCTTTAAATTCTAAAAATAAAATTTCAACCAAATGTATAGAACCAAGTTGGTTAATAATGGAGAGACTTAGGTTGTTAAAAAATATTTTTCTTGGAAATCAAAATGTATATATTATCCTGTTTTAACAATTGAAGAATATTTATTGAGATAGCTCTCCGTGGTGACGAACTGGGTCGTTGATCTATCCGGACTGCATTTGATGTAGATCTATTTCATAGTTAAACATAGAAGTCATGGAATTGATAATTTGTTTCATCTACTATATAAGCTACTTTCACGGTATGCTCGGCCTCATATTTTTATGTGCCAAATTTACTAACTCACTCGTTCAGTGTGTATATTATTGTTATACAATGATTTCACTCTTATACAGTTGGAAAAAACTCCCGAATACGATCGAATATGCAAGCTATTGAATCAGCCGATTTGCTTGAGCAGTGGTGTGCGCGATTCGTTTTCTACTCAACAACAACGGCAGTCGACTAACCCTATGTTGGGACAGCAGAAGCAGCAACCTCAGAATCAACAGAATCAACATCAGTTCAAACAACAGCAGAAACGACAACTTAAGCAGCAGCACAAAAACCAGCAGCAGCACAAGAATCAGCTGCTGCAACAGCAGTACAAAGTACTGAACCGCAACGATCGAATGTCGTCACAACAAAGTCGATCGACAGCGATCGGTAACAACACATTTGGAATGCAAAATACGAATCGTCGATCGGATTTCCGCGTAAGCATATGTCATGTTGGTCGTCGTTGTCATTGACATGTTCAGGTAGTGGACGTGAGATGACGAAGTAGCGCCTGTACCTTTCGTCACCCGAGTAGTGGTAGTGTTGAAGTTGCGGCGGACTACTATAATTATACGCGTATTATAACTACGATGTTGCGGACGGTGTTGGATTAGTATACTTCGTTACCATCGTTATCGATGCATAAATCCTAATATTATATGTAATTTAGTTATATAGTTGCTTATGTAGTAGATATTTATAATACAATTTACATGAATTATCACTTGACAAACATTCTCACGCACACGTTTAGATTTACGACCACCTGACCAGCTATAATATGACTGCATGTATACAACTATATTTAATAATAATAATAATAATAATAATGTTTATTTTACGGAATAAAAATTTCATTTTCAATTATAAATAGACAGTGATATAATAAAGTTTTTTATACTGTTTTATACATAGATTTACAGTAAATAAATAAAATTAAAACTTAATAAAATAATAGATAATGTCAATCCGATTTAGTGTAAGAATATAATATTAAACTATGTGACTAAATATAATTTTAATACACAATAATGTAATTATAGTTAAGACAGTTATAATAATTATATGATTGTAGAACAAATTCGTTAAGAGAAATTGAAAAAAATCTAAATATCTTCTACTTTTACCTTGGGATATTAAAATATTACATAGAAAATTGAATAGGTAATTTTTCGTTATGTATTTTAAATAGAACAAAGATTTATTACGTGATACTATTTGGTTTGTTTTAAAATGAATACGTTCTAACAATTCAGGGCAGTCGATTATGTTATTTAATAATTTAAATAAGAATTTTAATTCATTTTTATTGTATACAATTTTTATTTAGATAGATTAAAAAATCTTTTAACACCTGTACACCCAATGTGATATTATTTCGACATGGAACTTAAATGATAAAAATTAGAAAGGAAATTATTTTGAATTTTATTTAAGGTATTTGATTTACATACAGATTTTGAGACCCATATGAGTGATCCATGTTCTAACAATTAGCGAACCAGTGAGCAGTATAATAATTAAAGAGAAGTCATATCTTGAAAGCCTCTAAGAGCCTGCTTTAGTAAGTCTAGCTTCTGAAATTATTTTGTCCTTATATAGTAAATGATAACTTTAAATCAAAATGAATACCAAGATCACTAACAATATTTACCATGTGTACGTATAGGTTTCATAATTAGACCGATACATAAATTTTCTAATTATGATTAATTAAATAAGATACACGAAAACGTGACTAGTATAGTCGTGTGCAAGGACAATGTTTACACGGTACTAAGTATAAGTAGAGTAGGAACGTTGGGTGATTGTAATGTTTACACTAATATTATATTGTTTACGTAGTGAGTGTAGTTCTCTATTATGTGTATACAGTATTCAGTATCGTATTTTATAACGCGTTGTGTTGTGGCTTCCGATGCCTCGACCATCTACAACGTGGATAGTGTTGACTTAATTCCACGATCGAATTCTTGCGATTATAATATTAGTATATATATATATATATATGTAGATAGTGGTATAGCAGTAAAATATATTAGTAGAAACTAGAATAAATCAGCAGCATATACATATAGAATCAGCAGTGTATATTTTACATAAATTAATATCATAAATCATATAGAGTAGAAGCAAATATGCCTGGAGTTACTATAATGAAATCTACAGTGCCATAATGCTCCAGTATAACATTATATTGCTCTGTACCCTATTCCTATTACGATTGCTTTTAATATTTCTGATTATTATTAATTTTAAGAGTGTGATTTTATATTATATAATATACAAACGATTTCATTGAAGACTAAAGGTTAGTTTTCATAATGAAGTATTTAAACTAAACAAAATCAAAAATTGTCATGAATTAGAAGTTATCAACAATGTAATGTATAGGTATGTAAACGTAGGTAGTCAGATGGTATTTATACGATGGAATATAGTATTGTTATAATCGTAGATATTACGTAGATTTATTTATGCGCGATATAAAAAACAAAAACACAATTTTTATGGAATACTATTAAATTAAATTATATTTATTTATTTTTTTTTGTGTGTTATTAGTATGATGAAGAAGACGAGGAAGACGAGTTAGTAGATCACACGCAGCAGTATCAGCAGCAACGGCACGGTTACGCGCTATCACAGACGGAAACTGTGGCAGATAAGGATAGTAGTGGCACCATCAGTGGCATGTTGGCTGATTTTAGCCGGTCAATAGGTAAACTTTGATGTTCAAATCTTTATAACTCACATTTAACATAATTTGATTTTATGTTATTATTATATCATTTTTGATTTTGTCTGTTAAAATGCCTTAGGAGGAGGTAGAGCTAGATTTTTGTTTAAAAAAAATTAACTTATAGTAATAATTATAATTATAATTATTAAACATATAATTCAGAAATAAATAATTACTTAATAAATAATTGAAATGAACTGTACTTTGTATTTATAAATCTTAGTTAACTGTATTTAGTCCAGATGCTTTGTTCAGGGTTTCTATAAAAACCTATAAGCATATAAGTTTGAATACGTGCTATTAAGCATACATAAGTGTGAGACTCTATTACTATATAAAATTTTAAGGGGTTTTCTACGACCGTGCTAACCGAGAAAACTACTGAACCGATTTGGCTGAAATTTCTTACTGTTATACCTGACAGTCTGCTGAAGGGTTTAATACCACTTTTGTTAATAAAATATAAGTATAAAGTTCTTGCATAATTCAAGAACAGGCCTCTTTTATACTGCTATTTTTTGACAACATTATTTATCTAAATTACAATTTTTGACGGTCGTCAAGATTACAAACATAGTTTGATAAAAGATATTCCTAAAAAATAATATTCCTCTATATATAAAGGATCAGTTTAAATTTAGAAAGATGGTTAATATAGAGCAGCGGTTCCCAATTGTTTTTATCCAATCATGACTTTTGAACAACCTAATTTTAATCACTAAAATTTCAGTTTTAAATGAAAATATATTTCCTAATTTATACAAAACTATGAACGTTTTACAGCAATGTGTGAGAGATGTTTCTCCCTGCAAGTGAGGTTAGAATACATTTGCGGTAGTCCAAGCCGGTCGTAAGAGGCGACTAAATAAACAATGGACAGCAGTGTTATTTGTATTAAGCATAGATTTATCTATGTTTGGATAGCACCTATTAGAAATAAGAGGTGATACTGCGTTGCAGAAGGCAAGGGGAAACTACTGCATTACCATTTCCAACACAACCATGATCTCGTCTAATAATAATACAAAAGCTACTAATCATGAACTCAGATACTCAAGATTCGACAAGAGAAGTAATGAGGCTTCTCAGGTTGTCAACTAGTGAAAACTTCAACATAAAACGGAAAATAAACAAAACATATTAAAAATCGGAACATGGAACATAAGAACAGGGAAGTTAGAAAAAGTAAAAAATATAATAATCGAAAAGAACATCGATATTTTAGGTCTATGTGAAACCAGATGGCAAGGCAATAGTAACTTAAATAGTGACGAATTCAGAATTATAACAAGTGGCAGTGATGTTCAAAGACAGAGAGGCGTAGCATTAGTAATGAAGAAAAAAATTAGCAAATAAAGAATAGAGAATATTGTTAACACATTACATGTGAATGATAGAATATTGCTGATAAAGATAAAAACTTAGAATGTCAGTCTAATAATACTACAAGTTAATTTCCCAACATCAAATATCACAGAAGAAGAAATAGAAAGCATATAAGAAATAATTGAAGATACCTTGAAACTTAATGGGACAAACGATGAATTAATAATTATGAGAGATTTTAATGCCATAATCGGTGAAAAGTATAATGAAAGGGGATCAGGAAAGTTCGGTTTAGGATTCAGGAATAAAAGAGGAGAGAGATTACTTGATTTCTGCAATCATTACAATTTAGTAGCACAAAACACAATGTTTGAAGTACCAAAAAGAAGGAGGTACACGTGGATCTCACTGGGTGGCATAAACTGATACTAAATAGACTATATTTTAACAAAATCTAATTCCAGCACTTTAATAATCATGCCATAGCTACCCAGGTGCAGAAATTGAAAGCTATCACAAATTATTGATAGCCAAATGTTACTTAAAATGTTCAAAGTATAAGAAACAGCAAGTAAGAAGTATAAACCCAGTAATGTGGAACCTTCAAAGTTTGAAGAATATAGAAATAAAAGAACTGTTCGCCAAACGTACAAAGGAAAATGTAAAAAACAATAGATGATCAAAATGATTGGAATTCAATAAAAGAAGGTATATTAAATGCAGCCAACACAACTGAAAAAGTGAAACATTGAGGCCTAGGAAATCGTGAATAACACAACAAATACTGAATATGATCAAGAAAAGGAACAATTATAAAAAAAAGGAAACTACCAACAATACCAAATAACAAAAAACTACATAACAAAAAAATGTAGAGAAGCAAAGGAAATATGGATAAAAGACATCTCAAAGGAAATTGAAGACAAGATAAGCAAAGGAAAGATGAACAGAGCATATGACATAGTTAAGTCAACATCGTTTCAAAATAGAACGAAAAGCAGTATAATTAAAAATAAAAGGGGCGAACTATTAATTGATACGGAGGATATAAGTGATAGATGGAAACAATATATCCAAGAGTTATATAATGGAAAAAACATCACAGAAGAGACCGATTACATTGAACAAGAAGATAAAGTAGAAATAGATTTTTAAAGGATCGTTAATCATTAGGAAGGAATTTGATATTGCATTGGAACAACTTAAAAACAATGAGGCAGCAGGACCGGATTTAATGAAAAGCGAACTATTAAAGAATGCCGACGAAGAAGTTAAAAACATCATCTATCAAAAAATACAAAACTGTTACGTTACAGGAATTATTCCAAATGATTTTACGATTAGTAAACTAGTCATGATTCCTAAGAAAGGTAATGTGACAGATTGCGCTAACTATAGGACTTAAGGTTTAATATCGCTTATATTGGAAATTTTACTAAATATAATAAAAAACGGGATAAAAGATAAGGTAGAAAACAATAATGATGACGATTAATTTGGTTTTAAACCTGGAAAAGGAACAAGGGAAACGTTACTTGCATTGAGAATATTATTGGAGAAAAGAATAGATATGAATAGAAGCACTTATATAGTGTTTATAGATATTGAAAAGGCATTCGATAACGTCAACTGGAAAAGTTTATTTAAAATAATGAGGCAAATAGGCATAGACTGGAGAGATAGACGTATTATCTTCCAACTATACAAGGAACAAAAAAACACAAATCGAAATAACAGACGTTAAAAAATGCGCATCGGTTAGGAAAGGAGTGAGACAATGTTTCTGGGTGTCACCTTTGCTGTTTAATATATTTATTGAAAGTGGCATTAAACAATTTAAAGAAAAAACGAAAAGTGTAAAAATAAATGGAAAACGAATACACTGCATATGATTCACAGACGATATAGCCTTAGTAGCTGAGAGTGAACAAGATTTGAGTAACATTTTAACAAATTTATCAATAGCACTAGAACAAGTTCAATTAAACAAAAATTGTCAAAAAAAAAAACGAAAATTCTAATAGTAGACAAACATGGAAAAGAAATGTGGAGAACCATCAATTTATAAGGCACATCTATTGAAGAAGTCAAATAATTTTGTTACTTAGGCAACCATATAACACAGGATAATAAATACACGAAAGAAATAAAGAGAAGAATAGCTTTGGCTAAGCAAGCTTTTACAAAGAAACAAAATCTTTTAACAAGCAGACATTTATCAATAAAAATTAGAAAGGTTTTTATTAAAATGTATGTTTGGAGTGTAGCGTTATATGGTAGTGAGACATGGACCTTGAGCACTCTAGATAAAAGAAGAATAGAAGCATTAGAGATGTGGACATTGAGAAAAATGATGAAGATCAGCTGGAAAGAAAGGAAATCGAAAATAGAAGTGTTAATTATGATAGAAGTATCAAGACAAATTATTAAAATGATGGAAATAAGAAAAACCAAGTTCTTCAGACACATTATGTGACATAACATGTTAATTACAAACATTATGGAAGGGAAGATAAATGGGAAAAGAGGAAGAGGACGGCGGAGAGAAACAAATCTGGGAAATATAAAGAAATTAAATCTGTACGGAGCTATGTAGAAATGAAGAGACTAACAGAGAATAGGGAAGATTAGTTGAAGCGACAAGGCGATATTGTCTTTAGATAAAAAAAAAATGTATACAAAATTATGAAAGTTGTACAGCAATGTGTGAGAAATCTTTTTTAATTATGAAGTAATTATTATTATGTTCTTCAATGACTGACGACTGTTTCACTGACTTATACATTTTAAACATTGAAAGTGAACTAGTCTCAAATACAGTAGAACTTCGATTACCAGGGGTAATGATGGAGAAGAGTAACACGGATGAAAAACACGTTTAATCAATACTTTTTATTAAACGAATTATGAAAAAATGTATAATTTTGTATGCATATTAAATTTGTATAATGTTATTTTCGAAACGGCTATAGCAAATGCTAAAAATACAATAAATAGTATAGAACAAATTCGACAGAATTGAAAATTTTCTATATGTATTAGTTATAAAGCGATTAGATAAATATTATTGTTGAAAAACCTCTATTACTCTCTATTAGTTTTAAATAACTCTTTTCAACCTGTGACATATACAACCATATTTTTCTCGTTGAAAGGTCATTTATGTTATTCGATACCTAATGAGTATTATGTATGTAATGTAAAAATACGTTTGTCTAACCTAATAAAACTTTTCAGACGAAAAATTTCGAAGGACGATTAATTTGGAAAAGTGAACACGGTTAATCGAGGGTTCACTGTATTGATATGAATAAAATTGTTGATATATTTGCTGAGAGAAACAATAGAAAATTAAATTTAAAATTGTTCATTTAATTCAACTTTTTATTGTGATACATAATGTATTCATATAATGTATCCTGTATTATGCTGTATACTTTTAGTTAATTAACCGATTAATCGAATAAAATTACAATTAAACCGATCGGCGTTCTGGTTCAACCGTCGGATGTGAATAGAACCTTCGTTTTACTCTCGAATCGTACGAATCGTATCTGATTTATTGGACGTTGGCCAGTGGTAAAATTTTGTTATAATAATAATTAATGATTTCTTATTTCAAAGTGTAGTACGTTGCGCCAGGTGAGGATCGTGGTAATGAGAATTTTATACTGTATTTATATATATTTATAATTTATAATCACAGACAGGCTGGAAGTGGGTTATTATGTTATATTACAAATTATTGCCCAATATACTATAAAAATGTTTTAAAATTCAACATACAGTTCAATACAATATTATTATAGTTCAACTATTTCAACTAGATATTTAATAAATTTGTTTATTTCATATTAATTATTTAATTTATTATACATATTTTTAAACTAAATTAATTTAATTAACATGCATTTTTGTTAGCATATTTTAAAGATAATCAGTACATAATTGCATGCATATTTCCTATGTTTTTAATGCGGATAATTCCGGGCCATATTTATTATATTCGTAGATTAAACTCAGTATGTATTCTGTGTATCGCTTGAAAACTCAAAACTTAACATTTATTTTAATTTATACATTGTGAGAATTTTTCTTATACTGATGTTGGTCCATCAATGTTGAGTGACAAATTTGTTCGGCATTGCGCCGTAAAAAAGCGGTTTATCTTGATAACTAGATAGTCTTGTCAATTGGTTTGTATGACAAATTGTTAGTATCGTTCTTATCGTGATACAAAATTTTCGCTTATGATTATGATACTGTTTTGTTTAGGAATATCCAATTAGAGGTCCTTCCCATGTTTCTTACCATATTACCTTCAATAGTGGTTTTAACGTTATCTAATACAAATTAAAATGCGAAAAAAATGAATGATAATTAATTGTTTTACTTTTGTTTCAGCTCATATGAATAGTAGTGGATCGACGGCAACTCCTTTGATTAATGGCAGCGGTAAATTCACTGAAAACAGCAATAAATACGAAGCTCCGTCGGTTTCGGGCGAAAACGCGTTACTCGAACAACAAAAACAGCAGTATCAGCAGCAACCCATGCAACAGCAGCCACAGTCGCAGTATCAGCAGCAAGGTTTTGTCGAAGGATTTTCGAACGGAAGTACGACGCAGTTGCGACGCACCCAGTCCATAATCAGTCAGAGCCTTCGGGACCAACAGTACCAATTATACTGCAGCAGCTCGTCGCCGCCGCTCCAGCAACAGCAACAGTTGCAGCAACGACCGCATCAACAGCTACAGCCTGTACAACAACAGCAATACGTGGGAACGGCCGTTTCTCAGCTGCAACAGCACCCTGTCAACAATGCTTATGGTATGGCGGAAGATGCCGTAATGTACGGAAGCGGCGGCGTAGGAGTTGGACTGGCAAATATCGCTAGACAGCAGCAGCAGCAGCAGCAGCAAGTAATGGCCGTTGGGCAACAGCGCCAACAACAGTATTCCATGACAAACAACTTACAGGCCGAAACGAATTACACGTCGAGTGGTACCGGGAATACTACTATTGCGTTACAACAACCCTACAACAAACGGGACGGCAATGGGTACGACAGCAATACCAGTGGCAGTGCTCGATTCGACTCCCAACCGCAAACATATCAGCAACAGCAAGAAGTTTTGTACCAACCTTATCAACCAGAATACGCCACATATCAGCAACAACCACAACAACAACAACAACAAAATCCCTATAATCAATTACCACAACAACAGCAAAAGGCTCAGCAACAATATCAACAACAACCGTTTCAACAAGGCCAGCCGCCACAATTTCAAAGATTTCCCAACCAAGATCAACAACAACAGCAATCAGCTATGGGTGATAATTCTCAACAGTATATCATGGGATCACAACAAAAAGAAGACAATAGTATTACGCAAAATGCCATAGGTCTGACTCAAAATGGTGGAATAAAGTATAATACTAATGATGTAATGGTGGTAGAACCTAGTTCTACATCGCTTAGACCACTACAACAGCAGTTGGTACAAGTAAGTATTAAATATTAGGTTTGTTGAGCCATGAGGTAAAATACACTTTTAAACATGTAGTTACAACGCGCTAAATAAAATTAATAGAATGCAATAAATATGGCATAATGTCAACTTTTTTCAATGCCAGATTAGATATTTAATCATAGACAAGTTAAGAAAGAAATCAATTTTTTTTACAAATTATTCATTTAGTATAATATGTATTTGAAAACCTTAAAAATATGCTCTTTTCTCCTGAAACTGTCCAAATATCCAAAATATACATTATTGATTTTTGATTTTTAAAATAACCCTTGTATAGTTCAAAGGTCTTGGTTGGTTCATTATAAATTGAGAGCATATGGAAAAATATGTAACTTCTACAACTTTCAAGTCTTAATTGTTAGCGATATTAAACTTTGACATTTAACACAACGTGGAATATACATTATTCTTAAGAACCATATTGAAAGTTTTTCTCAAAATCCTATTTTATGCAGATAAATTTTCTACCCACACATTTACCAGTGTAACCAGTTGTTGTTTACCTTATTTTAACGTGCTGACAATCCGTTAGCGACCACAATACAGCAGCAACATTATATTAATGGCAACAATTATTCACAGCAGCAACATCAGCATCCGAACACTTTGGCAGCTAACGCTGGCATTATTACAAATAGAGCCACGGTACTAATCAACTCTTCTGCTGCCACTGCGGATCAACAGCAAGTCGGAATTAAACCTTTGACGGTATCGGCCGCATTAAAATATCAGGGCTCGACGCAACAGTCACAGCCGCAGCAGCAGCAGCAGCAGCAACAGCAGCAACAACAGCAGCAACAGCAACAGCAACAGCAACAGCAACAGCAACAGCAACAGCAACAGCAACAACAGCAGCAACAGCAACAGCAGCAGCAACAACAGCAGCAGCAACAACCACAGCAGCAAACATCACAGACGTCTAGTTTGCATCGTAAGTACAGTGTTTTATCATAAAGTCTATTGCTAATTGTATCTACATGGTAACCGTGAGAGCTACTGTTTGCATAATTTACACACTTTAATATTTAGGAATAAATTAAAAAATAAAGCAATAACGTGATAAACGATAAACTTCACAGTAAAAGAAAATTACATTTACATAGCTTTTTACAATATATGTTTAATTTATAATACAGTTACCATAAGTACATTATAAAACATTCGCACTTTTTTTAAGAGCTTTTTATATTTATTATTATTTTTTTTATGTATTTGTTTTAATTTATGCATATTACGCACATATATGTACTATAGGATAACGATAAAGTTGAAACTATAATTAATAATCAGTAAATATTTACATTTGTATCGAGTATTTTATTTTAATTTAGAATATTAAAACTTTCCTATACTTCAAGATGACAATTTTTAAAATACTAATATGTATAATATGATATTATTGAGTTATCGAATATATTTTAGTTATAAATTCAAATTTATTATCCACTTATGACAAACTATAAAGCACAATTAAAAAAGAATATATTTATCCAATATAAATCAATAATATCGGATTTTTTATGATCTTAGTAAAGGGAAGCTAATTAATAAAAATATATTTTAAAGAAAAAAAATAAGCAACCTTTACATATTCTATAGCATTAATTTTAAATTAAACAATGGCAAGAAAACATTTTCTCAAGGATAGATGAATATACAACAATAATTTTTATAAATTTATAATTTTATCACTTCATTACATTGTATTAATAAGCACGACGACGTATAATATAGGGAACTTTATCAATCAAGTACTTTTGATTTAATAATAACAACCAATTACTAAATAGTACCCAATCTCTTATGAAATAGAATACCTAATCGAACTTTGATATTGCCTAATAATATTTTGAAGGATATTTTATATTAGAACTACATATATGAACTACATTTGCAGTTCTTAAATACTATATAAACTTGAAAAAAAAAATGTTGATTAAAGGTTTCAGGACCTAACACTAAGAAAATAATTTCTTAATATTTTAGAACTAGATTTACTTGTATTCAAAATAAGTTGGTTGCCTTCAATCGTTATTTCATTATTTCTTATGGTTTTATTAAAAATAATTTGAACGGAAAAATTTAAATATTTAACACATTTAATTTCCACTGATCAACTTTTAGGATTAGTTAATTCGCATTTTACTGTTGAATAAAAATTATGAATTATTATGATTGGTTGACATAAAAGTTTTGAAACTCTTACTAATAAAATGTGGTAATATTTATCATAAATAAAGTAAAAAACTTTACTATAAAATCAATACATTATTGCGACTTCATTAAAATTGAAAATTCATATGTTAAACATTAAATAGTTAGTGATAGAATATTAGTTCTCATAAATATAAATATTATAAGAAATAATTAGATATTATAACAAATAATGTTTGTTAAATATTTTCAAAAGATAAATTATAAAATATTTAATTTATAAATTGAAATTAAAATTTTTGTCATAAATTAAAGTTGCAGCAGATGTAAATTCTTAAATGTTTATAATAAGAGTGCAAATTTGTATGCACTTAAAAGTATCGAAATATGCCATATAATATGCAATAAAAATCATGAAAATATGCAAAAAACATGCAGTCAAAATCATGAAAATATGTAAAAAATATGCAGTCAAAATTATGAAAATATGTAAAAAATATACAAGAATTTTTTATTTATTTAAAATATATAATTAACTTATATTAATTAATTACTTAAATACTTAATAAAAAAAAATGTAGGGAATTTTCTGAACAATTTATTATTAAAATTTTATTTATTATTAAAATAAATAATCACATGCATTTCAAGTTTATCTTCTGTGAAGCTGTGTCGTTTATCGGTTTACATATTTTTAAAGACTGAAAACGAAAGTTCGACGTCAACCGAAGTTATTGGGGCA
The DNA here is from genome assembly GCF_003268045.1 of Sipha flava. Classification (NCBI taxonomy): domain Eukaryota; kingdom Metazoa; phylum Arthropoda; class Insecta; order Hemiptera; family Aphididae; genus Sipha; species Sipha flava. The sequence continues at coordinate 117,373 of NW_020273108.1, forward strand.
TATTTGAAGCAACTTAGTATTGTCGGATCTTGATAAAAATCTTCGAGCTGAACGTTTTTGCTTAATAACACTGAATTAATTTTTCGTAGAATTTTCAGACCTTCATTTTTGTTGGAAAGCTCGTTTAATTTTGTTGTAAGTGTTGCACCTTTCGATCCTAGAATAGAATGCATTTTTTCTTTTGTTTCGTCAATTATTGAAAAGCTTTCATGTAAAGTCATATTTTGAGTTTCCATTTTTTTTATGACTATCACTAAAAATGCCAAATGAGTAGATATAAATGTCAAATCATTGACAACAGTACCATCTTCAATTATATCCAAAACTTTTCTAATAATTTGCTCATCTTCCATTGCCAGTTTCTCGATGACTGTTTTATATTTGGTAAAATAATCTGCGTAATACAACGCAGCATGTACCTATATTCCTCACCTTGTAAGAACTGGAACAGGTGGTAAATTGATATCATTTATTTCTTCTTTAAAAATAGAGATTCGACTAAGAGCTTTTAAAAATATTTTCTTCCCATTATTAGTTAAAGTATTAACTTTTGGAAATAACTCCCTTACTTTTTCTACAAAACGGTTACAAAAAAGAGCAGTAAACGTTACATGGATCATACCATATTAATATAAAATATCTTTAAAGAATTTCCTGCTTTCATCATATATGTCACCGCGTCTATTAACAAAAGTAATACACGCCGTTCCATTCCCATATCTGTCCATAATAATTTTAAGGAGTCATTGACAAATCGTGTAATCGTTTTATTGTTTGTTTTCTCCAATTGTTTACATTTTAAAAGATATGGTTTCTCAGAAAAGTTTTTATTCATAACTCCTACAAGTAAATTTGCAATGTATAAGTCCCGTGCATCAGTTGTCTTGTCTACAAAAATATATATAAAATTTTGCTTAATTTTTTCTTTAACTTAATTCATTGTTGTATTTACATGTTGCATGTATTTACATAGCTTTTTCGTAATGTGCTTTCATCTGGGATAGGATGTATTTATTCAAAAAATTACGAAACTCTTCGTTTTTTAACTTGTGTAAGTAATTATATCAGAAGAGACCATAGCAAAACATAAATCTTCAAAAAAAATGTTATTGGTAGAACTTGATCTAAAACTAGTTGTAAGTGATTGTTGTTTTAATAACTTATTTTTAAGTGCAGACAGATGTGCAGATAAAATATAAAATTAAAATAAAAAAATATAGAAAATAAATAAAGAAAATCTATTTATATTTGTATATGTACTGACCTGTTTTTATGTGTTGATCTACCTGAGACTTTCTCTCACAAACAATAGATTTTCCACAAGGGTTGCAAAATATTATTTTTCCGTCAGTAGTCAAAACCTCGGTGTCTGTGTTTGTTGCGGAAATCCATTCGCGAATTTTGTTACAAATTGAACTCCTTATTTTTGGCATATTTACAATTTACGGACAACAATAAGCGACGAAACTTAGTTGTATATTGGTACGTCGATAACTGACTGATACAGCAAGAGCAATTAAGATTATAGGTAGACACACGTTTATTTTCGGCATTTTCGCGATTTACGGACAACGACAAACGATGTAACCAAGTGCCGAGTAGTATGTCAATAACCGACTTATAAAGCAAGAGCGATTAAGTTTAAGTCGTAATCGATTATTTAAATTTTCGCTTCAATATGCAATAAATTTTGAATTTTGCCAAGATATGCAAGAATATGCAATAATCTCTAAATATGCAGAAATATGCAAAACAAAATTTCACCTTTATCTTCAAATTATGATGATTCGTGGAGATAACTGACAAAAATCCAAAAATATTTAATTGTATAGAAATCCGCGCTCTATTTATAATATATTATCAAAGATGAAAGAAATAATTATCCTTAATAGGTAAAATGAAGAAAATAATTTTCAATTTTTCTATAGTTAGCTATCTTTAAAAGTATAGACAATCTAATAAAAATGTAAAAGACATAAAGAAGTGTAAAATAAATACACTTAGGCTACAATAGAAGTTATTTTATTTTAATGTTTTTATAAGATAACAATGCTCAAAGAAATATTTAAGCGCATTTGCGCTTTGTGGTTATTGCTTACTGCTTGATTATATTATTTATTTTGAAAACATGTTAACGAAATCATCTATTCTTATTGGGAAATAAAAATGAACTATCCTATAAACTTCTTTCTGCTAAGAGATAAAAAAAAATCATTTGGAAGACAAAAACTGAATATATTATTTTTTACGTGTACACAGTTCATAATACTATCGTTCATAATATAATTTTTCACAATACAATTAAAAAATATTTGTCGTAGAATTAAAAAATGAACTGTGTATAACAACGTACAAACAACAGGACATATATTTTTTTCAATAAAATGAAATGTCTAATGAAATTAGATCCAATGGCAAAAGTAAACGTGAAGCTTTCGACAAACATATAACGTATTATTATTTTTCTATTTATTAATTATAGATTTATTGTTGCATTTTTTCTTTCTGTACTGTCACAGTGACACCCCCACAACAAAACACGCCAGTCAGTACACCCAGAGGCCCGCTGCTATTGACCGGAGGCACCCTTGGACTCAGAGACTTGACCGCGTCACCGTCGGACACACAAAGTGAACCGGACTCGATGCGATCGTCGTCATTGCGAGGCAGTAACGGCCGCGATGGTAGACGACGATTGCCGGACTTACCGCCACCGGATATGGAAATGGCCGGCGTGCAGTGGCCAGCAGCCGCGAACTCAAAGCGCCGCGAGCGCATGGTGCGCGCCATGATGGACAAGTTCAAGTAAGTGATATTGAGAGATAACACGTTTTTCAAACGTTCAAGTGTTTAACGTGGTCACGTCTGGCACGCAGGCCGTTCTCCTCGTCGCGGAACGTTGCGAACGCGGACAGCCTGTCCATTGGTTTTGGTTACGGGAAATTCGCTACCAATCGGCCTGGCAGCATGAGCGAGACAAATCTGTTAAAATATCGGTTTCAGAAAGATGGAGGTCTGGCCTCAACGGTGAGACCGGAATCGGCCTTGGGGCTACTGCAAGGTACGTAAAGAACGCCGTGACATGTAAATAGTGCGATAATAATAACAATAACCAATAGCGATTGTTATTATTAGTTTGAATGTTCGTAGCGAACGTATTTTAGTGGCTTTAATGTTTTTTATTTTTCATTTACAACACGCTTCGACGATAATAGTTTGATGATTTGATTAATGATATTTTGCATAAAGAATGTAGACTAATAATATAAATTGGCTTAAACTAATAGAAATATACTTGCAAAGACACATGCTAAACATTATAATAAATTGTGAAAGTATACTTTTGTCAATATATGTAACGACGTAACATAGGAGGGCTAAATTGTATTACATTGGTGAAAAAAATATTTTTCAACTTATAGTATATCATATAACAATAAATAAAATGGAATAATAATAGAATAATGCCAAGAAATATTTACGGAACATGATCAATTTGATAAGAACTCTACGCATTTTCTGAATGTACCTGTATTAAAATATATAATATTTCTGGAGAAGAACCAAGAATTAAAATAAAACTATAAATAGTTTTATATTGAAATATGATAAATGAAGCATAAGCTCAATCGAATGGTATACAAATATTTAAATATGAATAAAAATGATTTTACAGGATGTTTTTCTATATTATACATTAGACAAAACTGAACTGTAAAATTATACAACTCAACTATAAATAAATAGTTTATTTAATTTGATAAGAATATTATTTGTAGTAAAATGATTATGATAGAAAAATGCTTGCCTAATTGAATTTACTAAATTATAAACATTTTAAATGAAAGGTGCATTTTTTTATTTCTTTAATATTCATAGTGGATCAAAGAAGTTATTTTTTTTTAGTTAAATTATCATGAAAACATGCAGCTTTCATTCCTGTATTTTATTATTTAAAAACATTTTGAGATAAAAATGTTTAAGGGTTTAACTTATAGTATTATAATATTGATAAAAATTAAACATAGATTTAATAATATACAGTTACACCATGATATTGTTAAATAAAAGCTTCGAGGACGATAGAAACTGTTTATAATGTTGAATATATTTTTATCAGATTGAATCGAAACGTTTACAGTATCGTTTGTGGCTACGTCCACATAGGCGTTACCAATTTTAATAATAGTATGTTGATTTTGAATACTTTAATATTCATGGAAATACCTTAGAAAGAAAATGAAAAATATTCTTATATGGTAGTTAAAATTAAAAAAAATATCCGAAGTAGAAAATCTATTGAAATTTATAAATAAATGCATTTTAAACTAAGATATTAATTGATATAATTTTATTTAAATAAAAACACTACAATATTAAACTTTAATATTTTATATTTATAAATAAAATACGGTATTTTTAACACATTGCGTAATGTCAATGAAGTGAGATTTTTTTTGGTTGAAAAATATGATATAGATATTATATTTATTAAGACACGTGACAATATAGCCTATAATATATGATTATACGATTTATAATATTTTATTTTTATATAATTTTTTATACTTAACTTTTTTATATAATTTTATATGTTTATTTATTTGATAGAAATATTACAATTTAAGACTAAATAAATAAAGAAAAGATTATGAAGAAAATTAGAAAAATTAAAGTACCAAAAAATAAGAAGTTTTTTATCTTAATTTATAAGAACTATAATATAATATTAAGCATATCAGGATTTTTATTAAATTTGAATGAACGATGGAAATAAAAATATTTATTGATATTTAAAAAACATAGTAAAATTTTGATTTGATTTTTTATGAATTATTTATTAAATGTACTGATTATTTTATCATGAAAACAAAAATGCTAAAATAGCATATGTTGCCAATTTAAAAGTTATTATGATTTTAATATGTTAGATATATCAATTCCAATATCAAATTTTGTCATACATTTTTAAACATCGGTAACAACATGTGATAACAATGAGACATTTTTTCTGATGCGAAAATTCTTACATAACCATTGAGAATATTTTATTCATTACTATCAAATATGTAACGTAAAAATAAAGACAAAGAATCACTGAATCGCTTGTTAAAACTTTCAATCTTGTACATCCTAAACCTCCGTAGTAAAAATAAATATATATTTTAACAAAATAGTCTCGTATTAGTATTTATTTTGATATTAAAATGCCCACAATGTAACTATTATTTTATACGAGTGATGATGGTATTATGACCACCCGTGCATACATAAAAATACGCAAAATAGTTTGTTCGTATACGCGTTAACGATTTAGTTAATTGAATAAATAGGTACATTTTGTATATGATTACAATATCTGTAATACCTACGATCATATTACGTTATACGTATTACAAAACGATGATGGTATACTTTTCAAACCAATTTTATTTTAATCACCGCCACTTTGGCGGAAGTCGATATGGGAGGAAAAAAAATTAATCATCGGAGTCTCCGAAGCGAGCGTGGTAATAGTGGGTAAGACCTCGTCGAGTTAAATCTGCCGCCCGTAAAGGTGTTCTCCTACCTCGCTAGGGCACGACGGTAAACGAGCATAACGACATCGGCCGTAGTGTGTATAAACGCCGCCGACAAACGTTTCACAAGACCATCACGCACAACCGCTGTGTATTATCCGCGTGCGCGCGCGCGTGTTACCAGCAGCTGTATACACACGTACGTGTACTCTAACGTACGAGCGTGCAGGCGGTCGTAGAGGCGCGCGGCGCGAACGTGTAGGTCAAACGACGAAGACGACAAACGGTGTGGGTCGGACGAGGTGGCGCGGTAACGGAAGCGGCGGCGGTGGCGGCGGCGGCGGCGGCGGCGGTGTCTGAACGATAGAAGGTGGTGCCGCGGAAGAAGGGTCAAAAGGTTCCGCGCGCGATTCGACATCGGCAACGGTGGCCGAGGAGGTGGTATTGATCATCGTTGCGGGTTCGGTGTAGAGCGTAGGAGGCGGTATCATCGCCGTCGTCGCGGCAGACTAGGAGGCGCTATACCCGTCGCCGTCGTACATACGTGTATTATACGCGGCTGGTGAGCGCGCACGCGCTCCAAGTGCTCGCGGCAGAGTGGCACAACCGCCCCGCGGGATACTCGCGAATAATAAAATCGTTAGCCGCTCGTCGCTAGTGTACGTGTGCGAACTAGTGACCGCTGCCCCGCGACTAGTACCGCTGCCGTCGTCGTGCGAACACGTCCGCACGTCGAGCCCACTGCCGAGCACCGCGGTGTATCGTACACAAACAAAATCGTACACAAACACACGCGTTTACGTTTGGCCGGGGTCATTGCAGTAAACGTTACCGTCGTGCGCGTATACATTATATTGTATCGAACCGCGTGCGTCCACTTCTCGTACGCTGTGCGAAAATTAAACGACGCGCGGACTTTATTACCGCGCACGCGACCACATGCCTGCCGCCGTAGCGGGCGGCGGTCGCACCGCCGTCGGATCGGCGGCACGAAAGACGCCCCTCCGGTGCGCTCGTCCGGGACGCAGGGCAGGCGACGTCGACGCGCTTCCGTCCCGTCCGCACCGACGGTGCCTTTGTCGCTGCGGCGGCCGTCACCGCAGCCCACACCACTGCCTCGGTTGAGGGGTTCGCCGCGTAGACCGTTGGGCGCCACGACGACCGCGCGATGATGCATTACGCCACGGCCGCCGCCGACAGGTCCATGCCGCCGCATTACTCCGCAGCCGCGGCGAAGCTGCACCAACTGCAGAACCAGAACCACCGGTCCGGCGGTGGGGTGCCCGCCAGTTTCGGATTGTATGGTACGTAGCAGCACAGGACCTCTGCTACAACGCCGCCACCGTCGTATACCGTATCTCCTTTTTATCACCCCCCTCCCCCCCTTATCCGCGCGCTTTATGGCACATTCGGTCGTCATATCATATTTTTTTACGGGTGTGCGCGGGCATGTATGTGTCTAATAATAATGCGTGGCGTGGAAAATCGAGTTTGGAGATGTACAACACTTACGATAATATCATGTTTTGCCAATCATAATCGTAATAAATGTATAAAAGACCCGACGACGTTGCTTTAAGCATTTATGTTGCTGCTACATAGTGGGGTACGTGGTTGGTCGAATGCAGTACTGGTAGCTGTCCTTCTTACTAGATATTTTTATTTTAAATTCGTTATTTTTTTTTATTTAATTATTACACTACACGATGATTTAGTTCGATATGGTATTATATTGTTTCTTCTGTCCAGAATGTTTTCGACCATCTACGAGTTGGATGAATGTGACGTACCGTCACATGTGTCCATAAACGCTTTTTACTATCATCAACTGACGTTTAAACTTGGTAGGAAAGTGGTAGCACGGATAGCAATTTAGAAAAATGGTATATACGACAACGAAAACTAAAACCCGAGTTTGAGAATAAAGAGGGTGAGATAGTTTTGCAAACAACCGCGAATGGATATGTTTGTGTGTATACGAGATCGTGTGGGTGTATGTGAGAGTGTTACCATGATACGTGATGACCATGATTAACACACATGTGGAATATGCTGTTGTTGTCGTTGTTGCAGCTGTAGTATTCGTAGTAGTAGTAGTAGTAGAAACAGAGTAGATAGTGTTGATAGTATAGTATAAGTCAGTAAATAGTTGTTTAATAGTGATAATAGTTTGAGTAGTACAATAAAGGATGTGGTAGCAATAAGATTAGAATTTATTTATTTTTTAACGGTTTCGCTCTGTGCTTACGAATTTTAGGTTCGAGCCTGGTGAGCAGCACGGGAGAAACGACTCCGTCGATGGCCAGACAGTACGGAGGTCTGACGAGGAAATACGCTTCGGACACTGGCGGTGACGAACTGGCTGCCTGTTTGCCACCTGACCTCAGGCATCTGCTGTCGGCCACAACGGCCACGGCACCGACATCACAACAACGGCAGACAACGTCACAACGTCTACAACAACATGGACTACTGCGGAGCTCCACCGCGACAGCCGCCGCCAATTCTTTGGTAAGTCTGGCCCGTGGTGCAACCACCTATTGTGTTCGCTGCAGACTGCAGTTGTGTTTACGGTGTGCCTTTGGTCCCCAGAACAATGCGGCCGCGTTAAGCATGTACGGTGGTGGCAGAAAACCATGGTCGTCCACGTCATCATGGTCTTACCACGACGATACTGGCATTGGCGGCTATCCGTTGTCCATCGACCGCCGTATAGGTGCCACCGGCAGACATGCCGGTCTATTCGGCACCATGGACTCGCAACATTACCGAAGCGGCGGTAGAACGATTGCCACGGCCAGATCACTCGGTGGCGTTTACGACGGTAACAGCCTGTTGTACCGGTGTTCGACGAGTAACGTGTAAGTTTCAAACCCAACCATTGTACATGTATATGGTTTCGCGCCAATTCTAAATGTGGCGATGAGTCCAGTAAATGCCAGTTTGATTTACAACGGTAAAATTAGCTGTCGGTAAAATGTTGATTCCTATACAATTATTTCATGTGAGATAATGGGAGTATAATTGTTGCTGTGAAATTTTTAATAAATTTTCAATTAATTATTTTCATAATTCAACAATTTTACATTCCTTATTACATAAATTATAATTGTTGCTATGATTTATGTAATAAGTAATAAAATTTTTTTGTTTTCGAAATATGAACACTTTATGAGGTGAACTACTCATAAGCCTTTTAGAATAATTTACATTCTTTCAATTGGATATCATATTTTCACTTAGTATCACACAGTAAAATTTACCCGTATGCATACAGAGATTCAAGTTAGTAGGTAATAGTTGTTTAAGTTGAAAAATTTAGGAGTTATTTAAGTGACACAATTAAAATTGTTTAATTGCGATATTCTGTGTATAAAAATATTATAATACATATACCTATATGTATTTGTATTTGATTTTTAAATATATTATGTTATCTGATATTTAGTTATTGTAAAAAAAAAATAGTTTTTTTATTCGTTGAAATAATTATTGGTTTTAAATTAGTTTTATAAATATAGTTTAACTTTTTATTTAAGATTTTGGTTCATTATTAAACGTTAATAGTTTTGAATTTAATTTGTTTTTTTTTATAAAGAATCTATGGTTCCAATATTGAAATGCATTAGATTCAAATTTAAGTATATTCAACTATCGAGATAAATTAAATAACTATTGAAATAAATATACATAATATTGTGGTAAAATGGTAATGTGGTACCATTATTATAATGTTGTGAATTTATAAATATAAATTTACATTATAAATATGAAATTTTATTTAATCATCAAATCTTGCATTGGGATTGTCTTTGAGATTGAAATTTTTTAAAAAATAATAACCTACCGTAGAATTGTATAGATTTAAAACGAAATGATAATACATTATACTCTTATAATCGGAAATAATAAAAAAAAATGATATTAGTACTTATATTAATTTTAATATACTTGTATTTATACATTTATGCGTAAATGAGGATGCAGTCCATTTCCTTACTGACTTTCTTAACTGTCTATTTTCTTAACTCTTTTACGCCCTCAGATTTCCACCTCATAAACTGATATTGAAAATAGGGTCACCTGTTATTTTAATGAGAAATTCGAGCCCATCCAGTCTTTACTACGGTTCAAGTCTACAAATCAAAAAATTGAGAAATTTATTTGTTTATTGGTCGAGTGTATAATACGAACGGGCTGTGATACTGGAGAAACTATTTTAATACCAAGAATATCAATTATATCCTCAGATTTAACTTTTCAGTTTAAACGTAATCAATTTCCTATTAAATTAGCGTTTGAAATGGCTATAAATAAAGCACAGTAAAAAACACTTGCTGGAATTGACCTAGAAGATTAATGTTTTTCTCATCGTCAATTTTACGTTGCCCTATCACGTGAATCATCCAAATCAAATTTGTTTGTTCATTTTCGCCCCCAATCCGGAAAAAGTCGACCAATTAGTTTACAAAGTCATTTTTTATATTGATTAATTATCAAAATACTGGTATAATTCATATATTTTTCTCCGTCCATATTTATACCTACAAAATGTTCAAACACGAGCGCACGATTATGCCCTTATTAATTAAATCTATTCAAAAATTAAAAAAAATTAGCAATAAGTATCAATTTTTTTTACATGTTATTACGTTTAATAATATAAATGAAAATTGAAATGGTATTTGACTTGCAATTATTTTTTTAGGCGACACCGTTTGAGTACTGCTAGTAATGTATATTATATTAACTGTGGCTCAGTGTTTTTTTTTTCATAAAACATTGAAAAACTAAAAAAAAAAAAAGCACTTACTCAAAATTACTGTTACATCTAATAATATAAACATATAGAGTATAAATAATTAAAGATTTAAATTAAGTTATTAATTCATCCATATACACGCATTACTGATGTTTTGTCAAACAAGCAAAGTATTGAAAGTCAAAGGTTAACTTTTTCTTTTATGATTGTTAAGCATTTTTGATAATTTTACTATTATTGTGTATCTGTTTATATCACTATTGTGTATACACCTATATTTTACAGGCCCGATCACCTGGAAAGACGTTGGTATCAGAACCAGCAGCAGAGGCAAAACAGTAGTGGCGGCAGCAGGCTGATTAGAGGATTGAGTGGCACCAAGCACATGTCCGATATGTATGACAACGACGACTTGATGCGACTGCAGAATGACGACGGTACAGTGGCTGCGTTAATGTTGGACGACGTGGTCCTCGGAGGGGGGTACAGTGGAAGGAATACGGTAAGTTTACAATTTCCGCAGTCTAAGCGAACCGGTAGCGCCAAAATTAAATTCCAGTAGAAACGTTACTAAAACAAAAAACTAGCCCGGATACATATCTTTCTGCAACAAAATATCTGTAGTAAGATCGACCAAAATATTATATGGTTGTTGTAACGAGAATCATCTCGAATGTTTTTTGTACGTTTATCATAACCATATACCGACTTCGGTGCTCATTATACTCGAAAATTGGGCAGCGGACGATGACATGTACGTTTGTCTGTGTCCACAGGATTTCTTGCCCACCAGACCAAGATCCCGGTCTTATGGCGGTAGTGAAGATCCGTCGTCCACGACGTCATGGCGACATTGGCCGGACACTGGCAGCGGTGGCGGTGGTTCCGGATATTTGGGTGGTGCATTGCGCGAGACTGCCATCGGCTCGTCCGCAGCGATTTTCGATCATAACGGACACCGACGTGGTACGGTCAACTCGATGAGTTCTACCTCGGCCGATCAAAAAAGGTGAGTACCGTGAGGTATATAAACGTGATACCGTATAGTTTACATTCAAGTACGATATCGTTGTTTACCGTTGTCCGCTGATATAATTATTCAGATTACATATATATATATATATAAACCGTAATTGCAAGACATTGAGTCGGTGGGTATTTCGTGTCCAGATGGGATGTGCGGCGTCAGCACCGTCGGCAGCGGCGTTACAGCGACGGTGGCGACTCGGATCCGCGCCGCTCGTACGACTATCACTCACACCTGCAGATGGCCAATCCGTCCGCGGCAATGATGAAATACGGCGCGGTGAGCCGGCGGTCGCGATCGTGGGACCCGTCGCCGTCGCCCACCCCGACCGCGTACCTGAGCGGCGACGACGGCTACGGCGGCGGTTACGGCGAGTACATGGACGACTACGGTGGCGATTACGATTCGCTGGCCGCCGAGGAGGAACACGACGAGGAGTTGCAGCGCGAGGAGAAGAAGGCCCGGATCAAGGCCGAGATAGCGCGCCGCCGTCGGCAGATCGAGGACAACGTACGATTGCACGAGGAGCTGTTGCGTTTGGCTCGGATCCGCGAGAACGCCGAGCACGAATATTCTTCTTCGATGCTGCCGTCGCTATCCGCTGCAGGTACATAACATGCACATGTGTACGCACGCGCACACACGCGCGCGCGCAAGTACATTTCGCACGCACACGCACACGAACACACACGCACACACACGCACGCACACGCACACACACGCACGCACCATCACACAAACACGCGACACGCTCTACGAAAAAAAAAAAAGATAAAAACATCGCGTTCGTTGATGACACCAACGCTTGTCCATACTACACTAGGTGTATAGATCAATTAAAAGCTTACTACGTTGCTCGGTCAGCTTGATTGGCAGTATGTTTTACTGTGCGCAGGGATAAAAGTTTAAAAGTACATTATTATAATTCGCATTAACAGTTGCGCCGAATTCGGGGTAAAAGGTCCGATCGTGACCACACCATATATTTAGGTTCGCGAGTGGTGCCGTGGTGCATTAGTGTACGAGTAATGAGCGAATGAATCCAATTAACTATAAATCATAACGCTTCCCATTTAATGATTACCGTGTAAGACGTTTGAGTGGATAAATTTTACGCTAAAATAGGTAAAACGTTATTGGGAGGGGCAAACTTCTAATCCTTTAAGTATATCTTTGCGTGGGGTAGGATGTAGGTTGTAAATTGAATGACTATTGACCGGACCATTCAACATTTTGTTCGGTGCCACAGCGTATTGTAGTACTGGAGTACTTAGTAGCCTGGGAATTCTTAAGATAAGTTCCTGATTTACCGAGTCACTGTCAAATCCAGTTCATGAAAGTATTTGACGTTTAGATTTTATGTCATTTATTTGAATTTTATTCGATAATATTTTCTAAAATTGTTTTTCTTCATATTTTTTTTTATTTGAAACCCAAATATATTCATTTGTATCATATTCAACTATGAAATTAATGCGATTTGTGAAACTTGTTTCCATATTATTAATGAACATTGATCATAAAACTTCTACTACAATTTTATCATTAAAAATGTTAATTGTCCATTAAATAAACATTAAAAATATTACTGACATAACAATAACAAATAACATTGAGATTAGATAAAATAAATCTTTTAATTATACATATATTTTGAGAAATCTTAAATTTTTACTTAGTATAATATTATAATATAAACATATTTTTTTCATATGTAATAACTGATAAACTATCTATCTGAGAGCTAGAGAAATAATTATTTAACTATAACTAATAATCCAATAATCACAGTACATCTTGAAATTTCGCTTATGTAACGTGTTAGGAATGGTCGTTTAGTATCGATATATAGTACTATAGATTTTTAAACTATTATAAATTAATAACAGTTTGTGAATTGTTATAGATAACTTTGGATGATAAAAATATAAATAAATTGTAGTTAGTTTATTTTTAGTATATATAAAATGTATTTTTATTGGTATGAATCAACAGCAATTGTTGAATTTTTTAAATTAAGAAGAAAATTAATAATGGTTAATTATCGAGATGCATTGAAAAGAGTGAATGATATTTTATTAGATTTATGTTTAAATCTTACTCGAAATCTTTTGATTCGTTTTAAATATTTTTTATATAGCCCGGGGAAAATATCAGATTTGACCAGCCTTGATCTAGAAAACTCAATAATACCATCTCCGATGATAGATATAATACATCATATTATGATTAAGGCATTAAATTTCTTTAGTTTTTGATCATCACAAATTTACAACAAATGAAAAGATTAACTTTGGCTATATATTACTTTTTATTTTTATTATTTAGTGTAGTATAGGAATTTGTGTTGTTATTATATAATATTATTATACGATTTGATATTAATGGTGTTGTATTTATAGATAGTACTAAAAACCATGGTATAATTAAATATAATAAAATGTATTATATGATGCCAAATACATTATTTTTTATCTACGGTGGTAGACTATATAGTGTATTGATGCATTTTGAAAAAGCCGCCACCCTAAACTTTGTTTATATCATTATGGGTTGTGCGCAAAGAACACTCATTATGTTTGTTCTGCGTTCACTTTGTTTAAAAATAATAGAACTACAATAGTTACCTATGCAATAAATAGTATTTAGTATGTATAAATGGGTGGCGGATACTAGGTATATACAGAATTGTTGCATATAGTAATTTGTTTGATATCGTTACAGAATTATTATTTTTAAAGAATTATAAAATTTGTATTCATTTAAAGTATTATAGAGCATCTTGTTCTTATAAAAACATTAAATGTATCAGTTGTACAAAAAAATCAAACCATGTGTCATACATAAAGAGTATAATACATTTGGTACACTATATATACGAGTAAACATTTTAAATCCGTAAGTTATACACTTTAAATCTGATATAATATATGGACTTGCTTTATTATATTACTGTTTAAGTTCGTTAATATATTTTGCTACAAACACATATTTTGAGGTACTTTTCGTCAACTTTTAATTTAGTTTGAGTTTCATAGTTTTAATGATTTCAAAATTATAACAATATGTTATTATGTACTGATCTATATTTGACTACTTTCGTTATCGTCATTACGAAAAAATATTTAATTTAAAATTTCAACTCTGATAAGACCAACCAATTTATTAAAATGCACAGTTAATGTTTTTATTAGTATGGTTAAAAATTCTCAACAACCGATGAATTTGCTTTTAAAAACGCTGTATGTCAAAACGTATTGGTTTTATGAATTTGAATTACTATGTATATATGTAACATATTAACAAAATTTTAACAAACTCAATAGGAATAAAAATACATTAGTTCAATGAAGTTAAGACCCTTATTGGAGTTGTTGTTATAGTGCATTCGTATGGGAAGTATTTATGGTTGTATTTCACGACGCAATTTTATATGCTAACCACTTCAGCGAACATTAAAATATGATTAGGCTCACGGTATAAGCGGAGTTTAGACTGGATTGAATTATGACTACATAATGATATTCAATCGGAGGAGAACATGTATATAAAAACTAATAAAAACATATTTTATAATCAATATGATGCACTTGAGCGTAAAGATATAATCTACTGTTGGAAAACTTTTTTTCACATTCAGAATATGTCGTAGCCAACTGGTTTACTCCTGTAGTTCTATGACTATGCACACAAATACACACACACGCACACACACACGCACGCACGCACACAAATAAATATGTATATACAAATATATATATATATATACAAACAGACACACATCTGATGAATACGGGTAAACGAGATGGCGGCGTATGTATACATGTATCATACAGGTGGTTGTTACGCGGGACGGAGGCCGATGACCGAGGACGAGTGTCTAGTGTTTGCGCGCGCGGCCGAAAAGATAGCCGAGGAACGATCCATGGAGCGGATCGCGTCCACATTCCGGACCGCGGCTGCGGCTGCGGCCGAGGATTACATACGGCGCGGGGGCGTTTACGATGAGTTTGGGCCTGCGATCGCCGTTGGTGAATACACGCCCCCGCATGCCATGCCATTATTGCCGGACATGCCGACTAGAAGCAGGAGACTGCTGGAGAACTTGGGTAGCTCGCCCATCACGGATTCCGTGCTCTTGGACGGCGAACAACAAAAGGCCTTGCAGAAAAAAGTCAACTTTCTCAACGTCCTATAAAGAATCCTCTGAGAACAACACGCACGCACAAATATTGAGTGAAACAACATTGACGCGCACAAAAATAATATTTTATAATCGATAACAATAACCGTTAATAGTAATCACGCGATGATAGTTAATTAAAAAATACCTCTTATTATGTTCATAATATAATGCGCACGAAATAGGCGTGTTTTAGGAGGGAGTGGGGAATTACAAGACCTTTGCTCCCGGTAAATGTTGTGCCTTTAGTGAGTTTTTACCCCGTTCAGAAAAAAAGTTATTCTCTGTTTTTATTAACAAATTTTGTATGTAAACCTCAAATGAAAACCTCTGGATTATATAATTACCTGCCCCTCTAGCCACAAAAGTCTAAACACGCCTATGACGAGTACATGTGTACAAACTACAAATGTTGTACCTATTTTCGAATTTATTACCATTTTTTTAATTATAATTGTAATCAAGGATGTGAATTTTATACATTCATTATGCTAAACATATGCTAAACATTAGAAGTGCCTGCAATATAAAATTTTAAAATAAATCCCGAAAACTGCAATAGTGAGATATTGAGCAGAACTTGAATTAAATTAAAATAGCTATGATTATGACATGATAGTTTCAAAAAAACATTATAATTAATAATGCCTTTAATAAATATTACATTAATACTTCTAATTTCCTAATTTACGTTTTGTATCTTATATCTTTATATATCTTTTAAATATTTTTAACATTTAAAAAAGCAAAATAATTTTTTTTTTTTGTGTAGAATTAGAGTAAATAAATTAAAGGTTCTTAAAAAGTATTATTGATCCGAACAAATTTCAATAATTCAGTTTCAGATAAAATTTAATATTTCAAAAAATTCGAAATTAAAACATAAAGACCTTAATGTATTTTCATTACATTAACAATTAAATCATGCAAAAATACGAGAAGTTAATTTTCTATCTTATTTTTGAATACAATTAATTATTATACTAAATTATTGGTTATTATTAATTTTAAGTCCTGCTTATAACTAAACTACCTTGCCATTTGATACGACCATCATTTTATGTTTTTTTTGTTTTGAAAACGTGGTTTTTATAATATTGAATAAATATTTTTAATGATAACCTAAAATCGACGTATTGAGTGATTAAAATTCATTTTAAAAGTTAAGAAACGTAATAAATTAAATCTGTTACAAAATTACTACCTACTCTGTAAATTCAATTTTCTCTAAAATTCGTAAGTAAAAATAAAATTTATTGAAAAATAATGAAGTTTAAATGGTTTTAAGATATTATTATAGTGGATTTATTTTATTCAACTTGTTATTACAATAATATAGCAAAAGCATTAATATTATTCGCAGAATTCCCTGTAATTTTTAAATGATTTCAAATAAAATCGATATGTCTCAAAAAAAATACAATAAACACATTTTAAATCACCAAAATCTTGTGTTTTTAATGTACACAATATATTAATTTGTTTAAAAATTTGATATTGTGGGCATAAATATTATAATACACCGTATTTAGTATTCATTAAATTATAAAGTATCGAAAAACAATAATACAAAATAATGTAAATTCATATTTGTATGGCACCGGTTAAGAAATTCCCGCATTTAAAAATAATTTGTATACACAAAAATAAATGCACAGACTCACGTTAGAGAATTTTTCAAATGTTGATTTGTTTTAATCTCCAACTTAACGAACAATAGTAAAAATATTCGTAATGCAAAGAATATAAAATATTATAAATGATGTATAATTATATTGGTATACATTATACAATATAAAATGGTACATTTATTAAACGAATTATATATGATTGACATTTTTCCTTTAAATATTTTTGATTATTTTTATTATATAAGTACTTGCAATAAAAAATCTCGTGAAATCTTGAAAAAACGGTATAAATTATTGCAAAGTTAATATACATAATAACTAAGTAATTATTAATCAATAATTTTTAACAGTGCATTATTAAGCAAACTAGTTAAATTTCATTAAAGAATCACGAATTAAAATATAGTGATTTACCTAATCAAAATCGAATAGATTAATACATTCACCCATAGTATCCTATTACTGTCTAGGTACTTCCATATTTTTGGATATGATTATTTAAAATAAATGACGAAATAGATAATTCAGTCCTTACCACTATATAAATTAGTAAAAAACATGGTGCTGTAAGTAAACATTGTATTATATTACTCGAACAATTAAGCTTTTTTTAAAAATTTGTTTCGAAAAATTGAATATTGAATTATTCTATAAAAATTATTATTAATTTATTATTGTTTTATTAAAATAAAATCTAAATAATAGCGTCCTTATAATATAAAATAAACGGATTAATTATCCATCTAAAAAAATATTTACCTACCTATTGTGCTCAAAAAAAAAAAACACTGCAGTACCTGTTGGGTAGCATATACGTGGGTTACATAATGATTAATATATGAATTCAGTGTAGATCACTAGGTATTTTTGTAGATGTAATTATGTGAAAAGTTTAGTATTATATAATACCTATTATGAATATATTACGTAGATATACATGTATCGTGTTGAAAATAAATCGAATTAAATACTGTTTAATTATAATAGATGAAAATGAAACATTTATACTACTGACTAGTAACCGGTCATGATTCTAAGTCGTTTTAATAACTTTTTGAGGATATTGCGAAAATGTATTTATTTTTTATGTGATAGCGGTTTTCTTGGTCATCACATATGGTTTTATTTTAAACATGTTACAAGCGTTTTGGTCAAATAACCGTTATAATGAAAGACCGTTCGTTTAAAATTCGAATTATATTTCACCGAAAATCTCGAGTAACATAAAAAGACTATATAATATTAAGTATCTACCTAATTTGTTTACTCTAATAGTAAGATCCAAAGCTGATACATCAATATATATATATATAAATGTATATATTGTTATTTTAATGTCAAACTATGATTAGTAACATATCTCATGCACAGTGTTTGGAAGAAACGAGTTCCAACAAGAATGGATTCATGGATTGAATTATTCTTTTAAAGAACCACACTTTGAACGAATTCATTTTTTTAAGCTTAATTACATTTTTTCTGTGTGTGTATTGCAAATTAGTGATCGTTATCGAGTATCAATATTAATCGTTACAACTAATTAAATTTAACCATTATTCTTTTTTCTATAAAGTATAAATATATATATATATATACGAAGGAAAAAAAATATTTTATAAGAATTTTTATTTTATTTGGAACTAAAAAAGAAACTCGTGAATTTTCCAAATGAACGACAAAGCACCGAATTTTTTTTAATGAACAAGAACGGAATTAATTATTTTTAAAAAGGAACTTGCCATATACTCATCTTATATATTACAACGAACATACTACGCAGGACAAGTGCATTGAGTTATAACAGAGCGTTAATGATTTTCATAGTTAACCAAAAAATAGTGAGAGTACTAAACGAATCATGTTGTACATTTATTTAATAAAATATAAAACTACCTTTAGTAATTTAATTAAAATTATTCTATATGAATGATATAAGAAAAGAGAACATAGACTCAATATTATTCTTTTAAAGATTCATGACTTTTA
The DNA here is from genome assembly GCF_003268045.1 of Sipha flava. NCBI lineage: Eukaryota > Metazoa > Arthropoda > Insecta > Hemiptera > Aphididae > Sipha > Sipha flava. The sequence goes on from NW_020273108.1 coordinate 136,481, forward strand.
TCGTTAGCTTTGTTCCAGAGATGATACATGTGTTTTTAACAAATGGTTTTGTGATTAATTTAAATGTAACAAAACACTATCCTTTTTCGGTCAGAAATTTTCTATTACTATAAAAATATTTTGACCTGTAAAAACTAACCTATATATATAAAATATAGTTACGCACTCAAACGGTACAGCACTCTGTAGAGAGTTCATTTTCAAAAGTGTAGTATCGATTATAACATGTACTTTAAAATGTTGGTTCATTTAATATCATTGTTCGTAACGTTTTTAGGATTAAATACTTAACCACATCAATTATTTCTGGTAAATAATTATTCACAGTTTTGGCACGGACAAAATGTTCTTTAATTATAAAAAAATAATAATAATTCAAAGTATTACATATCTATTCAATTCTATAAAACTTGTTATTTAAATATGTAAATACATAAAATTTTAACATGTATATTTACGGTTATTGTTACCATTGTTAACATGTATTCGCGATATTATACCTCGATGAATTCAGATCGAGTTAAAAATATTGTTTTGTGTTACGTATTACTGTTACTGTGTTATTTTAATTTGTTTAAAAATATTAGTTATATGATAATGAATTTTCTTACCTACTAAATAATATTATGTTAATTATGTGTTTATGCTCGATATGAGTGAAATGTGTAGGTAAATATAACAGAGTAAACTAACACCTAGAAATACTATTCATACACACCAATTAAAATATATTGTTCATGTGTTAATAATTTATGGTTTGATATTGTTACTTGGTGGAAATATTATAATTAAATAGAAATTAAATTTAATAAATCAAAACACGATTGAAAAACAAAAAAATTTTGCTTTCAGGAAGATAGAAGAATAACATAACGAATTTGGACCGCAAATGTCAACATGATCAAAGTACTACCAGAGAATTCTAGGAAAATATCCGGTTTGGGAGCTTATCATAATAGGATACTATTAAGGTCAAAAGACTGATATTTATTACGCGTTTAAATTGTCAGTTGATGGGCACAATTTTTGGTATCAAAATTAAACTTCTAAATATTTTTACGAGTTATGTTTCATACCGTATAAAATGTGTAGGTTTAGAAGTAGAACTTTAATGGCTACAACTTAATTTCCTTCAATATTATATTATTCTATAAATAATTTTTAAAATTAACTACTTGTATAATTGTTTTTTTCTTTAAAAGTTTTTATTCATTTTCTATTCTATGTAAGCAATACTAGAACTATATTTATAAATATCTATCTAAAATGAGAATATTTATGATAAAACAATAGATTGTCCCATTCATTTTTCGCACTGTTATCTTCCATTTATGTATGTATTAGAAAGTTTTTTACCTATAACGTAAAAACAAAAAGTGTGCGATGATTTTTTCATAAGTAATATTGTTATTAAGTACTATTGTGAATATTTGATTTATACATTATTGAGAGGTTAGAATAATTAATATTCATCGCATTTGTTCGTGCACTTTTTGAGTTTTACTTCAGATTTAATAATTTGGCTAAAAAAATTATGTGTATCTTACTTACCTATTCTACAATAATATTTCAAATTTTATATTATTGCACGATAATTATCAGTCATAACTTAAAATCGAAAGTTTAAATACACTTACACATGTTAGTATTTAACATTATTCATTTTCGTTTGCTACTATTAAATACAATCAGTGGCGCATGCAGGGGGGGTTAAAGGGTTATAACTCCCTCACGAAATTTTCTCCGAGGTCTAGGTTAAAATTTACAAATTTTACAAGTTTGAAGTATGAAGGGCTAGTATTGAATACCAAGTATCATTGAGTATTGAAAAGTATATTCTATTATTAATGCTATTATATAAGCCAAAATATATAAAGGATTTGCGTAATTTTATTAATTATAAAATGTGTTATATTTTTACCTTGACCCCCCCCCCCCCCCCCCAAAAAAAATCCTGTGTGCGCCACTGAATACAATGCTTGTTGTTACGTAAAAACAATGTATTTGTGTACGTCCAACAGCATAAGCATAATTGCGAGCATGTAATGATATTATATAATTACGATAGTCATAAGGTCTTTTTTTTATGGAATATTTAGTATTTAGAGAAAAAAAATTATGTTTGATTAAAATTAATAAATGTATAATAATAGATACTTATCCTACGTATTATGTAAACACTATGTATATTTATTTATATACAATGAAAAAGAAAAAATAATGTTAAAATTTGTTATTTTGTTTTAGTTTTGAACTATAACATTTTAATAATAATATTCCACCAAGTAATATTAATTAATTATCTCAAATAATACATTTTTATTGATTCCACTTGATTAAATTCATAAATGTAATTATTTTTGTTGAACATATAAATTATAATTATAGTTCTGAGTATCATTAATATAAATTATTTGCTATTTATTATTTAAGTAAGGTTTGTCGTAAATGAAATAATTAAAGTTATTTTGATCTTTTTGTTCCCACTAATAATGTTGTTTTTTTGTTGAATTATTAAAATTTAAAATATTTTGTTTTCTTCAACGTAAGCAAATTAAATCATATTTGTATAATTTGTTATTAAAAAAATACACACAAAGAAATTGTATTAAATGTATGTATGTATGTTTATTTAAATGCTAATGCTATTATATTATTATAAAATATTATATTATAATTATTAACAATATGCATGAAATTGTATGCATATTAAGTATCTTATATTTGTTAAATTCCTTTAAACAAATCATATATTTCTGACCTATAAAATATAACTAGTTTCATATTTTGTATGAAAACTATTTTAATTACTTAGTTTAAAAAAAAAAAAATTAACAATGTGATTCAAAGAATAATATTAAAAAAAATATAAAAAATGTTGTGAAATAAGAACAAGAAAACTTTGAATGTACGTTAATTATTTTTACGTGCTATTTACCATTGTTATTTTATTATGATGCCTTATTATTAAGAATTTATACTTAATTGATATATTAGAATTTATAGTTAATATACTTGTTATATTATACATAATTGCTAATCTAAATATAAACTTATTGATGTTTGAGAAAAATATTAGTTTGAAATGATTTTTAATATATATATAAATGGTTATATTAATAAAAATAAACAAAATATTTTACAATCATTATCATAAAATTCGACTCCAGTTTAGATTAAAGTAACTGATATTTGTACTTAATACTAAATTTACCAGTATTTACAATTATAAAAAAACAAATAAATGAAAGAAATATTAAAATATTAACAATAATGTATTTTTAATAATAATTTTAAGTATAAAGTTTAGTTAGATTAGACTAACTAAAAGTGTAGATTTTGTTATAAAATAATTGTAATAGAAGGAGCATTTCACATGTCTTCTACATTTTTTCCTGTTGCAATGCTTATGTATTTATCAATTTCATGAATTTCTTCTAAACTCGAATTCAATTCATCAATAATTTCCTCAATGCTATGCCTAGGAGCGGCGTTTGGGTCACGGTGTTTAATCTCATTTACATCCACACGATTTCTCATTACTATATTTTGTAATGAGTAAGCACATATACATAAAGGTGGATAGTCTGAATGATTTAGTTTTTTTTTCTCTTTGTAACAATAATATACCCATTGGGGTGAAACCAATGGGATATTCAGTTTCGCAGCCACTTTTTTTGTTTTAAGAACACCTTTGAAGAATATAATATGCGTAAGTTTATTACTTAATGTTTTTTCAATTTTAGCGCCTAATTGAATTAATTTATCGTTTAGAGTATCATAATTCGGAGCTAAATCTCGTCCAATGTCAATAAAAACAAAACAGCCTCTTAAGATCATATGTAGTGGATTGAGTTGGCTTGATGTTTGACTTGAAGAAGCTTGAACGACACCTAAAAATAAAATGAATACATAAGTTCATACAAATAAGGAATAAATGTAGACAAGTTTACAACCACAAAGAAAAATCTGAATCATGATTACTAATATAACGGAGTATATTTTTATATAGCTCATATTAACATACAATTATAATATTTAATACTTATTGAATTTTCAAAATTATTTTGCATAAAAAATTTGAAAATAATTTAAATTGCCATAACTTATAAGACGGGTTTCTAAACTTTTTCACTCGAGGGCCACATTAAGTATCAAAAGCTCTTAATGGGTCAAAATGTACACATTTAATTTTTAATTGTATAGAAATACTCATAAATATTTTAAAAAACTTTGGATGCTACATATGATTAAAAATTAATCGTCGTTTTTTTATGGCCATTAAAAACTTGTTCGCGAGCCGTAGTTAGGAGAGCTTTGATTTATAATATACAGATTATATTCAAAAAAATAATAAGAATTGGTAAAAGCAGGAACTGCATTGACAATTAACATAATACTTTTTAATAAGCCATTAATTAATAATTAATTAGGTTTATTGGTTATATACTTGGTGATGACACGTGGGATTTAAAAATGGAACTAAAAAACAGATTAGAGAAAATATGACAGGTGAAATCAATGTTATTGTTTAATAATCCTGCAAAGAAATGAATACCTGCTGTACGTTGAGCTAAGGAAGACAGAACAAGTTTAGTAGCGACCGGTGTATAATTATGAGGTGAACAAGTCATTTTTAGCATAAAGCTAGAAAAACGTAGAATATCTTTTGAACACATTTAAGCGATCTTAAATTATCAGTAGTATGAAGCATCCAAAATACAACACCATACTCCAAAATGAGACGTATAAGTGCACATATATAAGTTTTTATCGATGATTCTGGATGAGATTTTTGATAATCACATGATAAAACCTATTATCATTAAAAAAGTTTTATGATATAGGTAGAAACGGGATTTAGTGAAGGTCATAATTTTGCATTAAAGAAAGTTAAATAATAAATCCAAAGTATTAAACCGATCAGAAAAACGACTCAAATGAAATTGAAGTGTTGTGCAATTATTAGGTGGCATACGCGTAAAAATAATTTAAGTCACCAACAAAGCAAATAAAACGGCGATACTGTAAAACACGATGAAAGTTATTAAAAAATAAGTGAGAACAGTATAGAAATTGAAGACTACATTGAAAGAAATCTGAAGGAACTAGAAATAAAAAGTATTTACGATAATAATTCTATATTTATCGAAAATAATTTAAATTAATACACAATTGTATAGTAAATTACTAACTGAATGATTATAAGAAATACATTTGGTGAATTAACTTCGCATTTTCGAGTGTAATACGAATGAAACTACAAATCAAACATCACTTGTTAGTGGTCAGTTTTTTCAAATTTTATTTCAAATTACCTAAGGTTAGATTTCTGATTATCTTAAGTTTCGAATGCACCTAAATTAATGGATTTTATTCGACTTACCATGAGATTTTCAAGAAAACGAAAATTTTCTTCGAATTATGGAAGGTTTGATTTATCGAGTCGACTATATATTAATTTTTAGAATTATAAATAGATTAAATGTTATAGGAATAGAAATATTTGTGCCAAATTGTTTATTAAATTTAGGAATGTTTTTTTCGATATTTCTTTTGTACTTAGTTCCGTATTCATGAGTGCCATTCGATATTATATCACACACACACACACACACACACAAATTTAGTTATTACTAATACTTATTACTATATTAATACTAATTATTTTCATATATATATATGGAAAATTATTTTGAATACATGCCACCGACGCAGCGTTCCTAGGAATATTAGCCGACCAATACTTAAAAAAGTATTTAAATATTAAAAAGCTATTTTACGCCTATACGTGTATAATTAATTAAAGAATGACAATTAAAAATTTGCCTACCAGCTTGAGATAGGTACGACTGTAATTAAAAAAAATACAGTACTTCACATCAGGTATCGTTATAGTCTAAGTGTGTAGCTGAGCTCTTAGCCACACCCAGCGACCAATCACAAGATATCACGTGCGTAAACCACGCCCAGTGACCAACCAGGGGAGACATATGAAATATCTCCATAAATAATTGTACCAGACATTCAAGCCATTAACGACCGTTCAGAAAAATAATGGTTTGACGATGGTTATGACTAGACTTAGGGACTTATAGCTCTAAAAAATATACAAATATGCATGCAAATATACTTCTAAAATCATTAAAATATGCATTCATATGCAATAAAAAAAAAAAAAAATGACCAGATAGTACACAAAATAAAACGTATCCATCGGATTTAAATATATTTTTAAACTTCGAAACAAAATTTTGCAGTCGACTACTCGTGGACTGTTGTAATTTCGGCATAACATTATGTTACAAATTATCGCGTACGACGTTTTACGTATGATTCAACATTGTGTGGTTGCGAGACACAAAAACCGACGGATAATAATCGACTGAAATAGTGGCGTATTTGAGGGGGGGAATGGGGCAATCAACCCCCCCCCCCCCCCGATAATTTTTAGACCAAGACAATTTTTATATAAGCAATGGGTATTTTATTAAGAAACAAAAATTAAGATTTATTTTATAGTATTACTATATTTGAAAACGTCAAATCAAATCAAATTTTACGCTAATTTAAATAACACAAAACGCTTAATTTTTCATAACGTTTTAATTGTCAATAACGGTAAATGGAAATTTTTTTAAACGTTTAAACGCTTAAATTGAATAACGTTTAAATTATTTATAGCGTTACACGCTTATAACGTTTATATGTCCCATAACGATAGATAATATGTATTATTTTGATTGAAGATCCAGTCCATACTCAGTAAAAAATTAGATAAAAAAACAAGCAAAACTTTCAAAACACAGATAGGTGTTTAAAAAGAACTACACAAAGTTCATTCTAAGTGGATCCAGCATTAAATTAAAAAAAAAAAAAAACACAAATATTAAGGATTCACCTGATATAAATATTACCAAAAATTTAACTTGTAAATTTTGAGCCTGAATTAAAGAAAAAAATTGAGTCATCCCCGCCTAGAAGTAAGTTTAAATACGCCCCTGGACTGAACTGAACACTAGACAAATAATTTATTATTCTATATCGACTATTATCTTTATCGACATCCGGACAATTTTCAGTGGGTTATATGGTCAATACGGGTTTATAGTATTATCATTGATTATAAATACTAGTATTTGTAATCAATGGTTAGGTTAGGTTAGACTAACCTATTTATAATCAATGGTATTATTCATATTTACACAAAAATTATAACGGGATATGGGAGGTAGTTTGCAGATAGCATATTACTAAAAGTCCTTTTTTCGATCGGTTGAAATATGCATATATAGTTATATGTATCTATAGTTTTTAATTTTAAATAATAAAATTTGAAAAATTTGGTCAAAATATGCAACATAAGCATAATAATGTTAAAATAAACACTCTGCAAAATCTATCAAATATGCAAAAATATGCACATTCAAATTTTAGATCTGATATCATGGCTCCGAGAAACGAATTTATTTGGCATTCCGCTATATTTAACAATAATTAAAAAAAGTATGCAAATGCAAGAAGTCCCTAAGCCTAATTATGACGAATTGCTTGACCTTGTTGCGGATAGCAAAGAGTCAGCTGATTTATGTGAGAATGTAGGTAAGATTATTTTTAAATATTATATTCTAGTTTGTATTTATATATAAATAATGACAGAATAAATTTCTTTCGTAGGTCTCTTTAACTATGTTACGAACGAAAATACGACACATAATAGACGAAATAAAAGGTCACAGCTAGATTTGGTTGGTAAAGCCGTTGGGTTGTTATTGTGGGATTATCTTTTAATAACTATATAACATGGTGTTATAAGAAAAACACTAATAATCATTCAGAATTTCTCAGCTCTATAAAATCCGAATTCATAGAAATATTAAAATAAATATCTCTGCCTATCAAATTGAATCTTAAATTGGAATATGTTTATAACAAACTTAATATTTAAAATTCGTCCGTGAACAGAGCTTTCAAGATATCGGGATAGGGCGATTTGTAATAATACTGATGTAAAGGAAATTGTCGATGATTACAATTTTAACTGAGGAGGAAGCTTATCAGGGGAAAGGTAACGGGTTTACTCTGAAGTTGATAGATGGAATATTATTAGGCGTATATAACTATACTTCATTAGGTGCAACCTCTTTTATTGAGTTACCTATAGATATTGCCAATAAAAAAAGCAGTAATTAATCATTAAAATTTAGATCATCAATGTTTTAAGTGCGATATATTATCAAAACATGTAATTGGGGAAAACAAACAACGAATCGGAAAAAATTATTTTATTCGTGAACATAAATATAATTTCACTGAAATATCATACCCAACACCAATTACGTTAAAATATTTGAAAAAAATATCAATATTTCTGTCACAGTTCTGCGGTGGCAGTCGACTGATACGCACATATCTCGCACTCCCTTTCTTCCTAACTACCTAATTAATGCATGTCTTAGTGTCAATGCAAATAGTTGCGTTAAACTTCTATTATCAACAGTGCTAAACTTACCGTTAATTTATAAAAATATTGTTTTCTATAAAACTTTCCATGCTTAATGTTTATTAGGCAGTCTGTATATTGCTTAAGTCTCAAAACGCTCTATTATTTGGTTACACGTAAGCCACAGTGTAATTACGTAACTGTTTCATTACGGTTATCTTATCTGCTGACCGCCGCCAGGTGGTCTAGTTACTGTTATTATAATCATAACTACCCACTACCACTCGCTCATTAATAAATTATGCCGTCAACAAAAACCAAACAAAACACTAATGCTAATCAACAGTTCAAACCCAATACAAATACGCATAAACAATAATACTCAAACCTATCCGATGCATAGCATTTCGAATATGGACGTAAATTCAAAATTTACCCCCTTTACCCTGATTAAAAACAAAATAATTCTCTTTTCCTCCACGCAAGCATCATCTGTGAGTGCTACTTCCAAAACTCCTCAGACACATAATTACAAAAAAACAAAATTGTTCCAATCAACAATTCGTTTTCAAATCCTTTCTCAAGATGTTGAAACTGGTCCTGACACAACACTGCCTCCAAATTTGGATAACGACAACCATAATAATGTTTTCAAACCTCCCCCTCCGATCTTTGTAAGAGGTATAACCAACTTCTTACACCCATCAAAAGTATTCATCGAACTATAGGTGTGAATAACTTATTTTGTAAAGCATCCGCCGACCGTCTGAAAATTCAAATAGCTAACCCGGAATCCTATCGATCCCTAATTCATTTTTTAAAAGATGAAGGCGCAGAATTCCACACTTATCAACTTAAAGGAGACAAACCTCTCCGTGTCGTCATACGAAACCTGCACCCAACCACTGATCCAAACACAATTAAAGATGAACTTGAAATTCGCTTGTTTTATGTCAGATGTGTTATAAATGTGCTTCACAAAGTGACCAAAGCTCCACTTCCTCTTTTTTTGTTGACTTGGAGCCATAAATCCAATCAAATTATATTTTCAACTTACATCAATTTTACACACAAGTTAGATTTGAAGAACCCAACAAGACCAAAATCCTAAGTCAATGCAATAATTGCCAAGAGTATGGACACACTAAAACCTACTGCGGCTACCCTCCGAGATGTGTTCATTGCGGTACCGATCATAAGTCACCTAAATGTCCAAATCCACGTTCGGATCCTTCAAAATGCGCACTCTGCTCGAGCGATCACCCGGTAAGTTACAAAGGATGTACCATCTACAAAAACCTCCAACGTGCCAAAACACCATTTTCTAAAGATAACTTTGTACCAACATACACGAGACCAAATTCTTCAAATGTTAAAGATAGTCATTTCGAATAGTCACTTCTGGCAGAGTTACCAATAACAAGACTTCCGAATCAACTACTGATTTAAATATCACTATCATTAGTTTCCTTGAGGAATTTAAATCTGTAATAAATCCTCTCTAGTCCCTACTTACCAAAGTAATAAAAATGCTACTTATCAAACCATAATGCCTTACAACTCAATTACAAATAAATCTCTATTAATACTACTATTTAATGCTAATGATTTAAAAAATCATCGAACTGCAAAATGCTCTATTAACAAACGCATCGACATTGCCCTAATCACTGAGACACATTTCACTAAATATTCTACTATTCATATCACCGGATACAAGCTTTTAAAAACCAACCACCCTGACGGTACAGCCCATGGTGGTGTTGCCATTCTAATTATCTAATTAAATCAACAGTCCTTTTTGAACCCCTTCCAAATTTTTATCTTGATCATCTTCAATCATGGAAATTACTGTATAACTAAATAATATTCCAATTACCACTGCTGCTATCTACTACCCTCCAAAACATAAGTTCACAGTAAATCATTACGCTAATTACTTTAACATAGTTCGTAACAATTTTATAATTGGAGGTGACTTTAACGCAAAGCACCACTCCTGGGGCTGTCGCGCAAACAACCCCCGTGGTTCAATCCTTCACAACTTTGTATCACGAAAAAATTTCAAAATTTTTGCTCCACCTGACCCAACATATTGGCCAACCTCAGTTCGTAAAAATCCTGATATTTTGGATATTTTTGTGGCAAAAATTCCAAGCAATACTCATGGTAAAATTGTTAACATCTTAGACCTAAATTTCGATCATTCCTCAATAATTTTAACTCTAAATGTCTCTCCACCTCTACGTCTTGTTTCTCCAAAGTTATTTAATTGCACCACAAATAAACTCCCATTTCACGACCTTGTAGATCATCGTATTAAGCTTAATGTCAAACTTAAATCAAAATATGACCTTGATTCAGCTGCTAACAATTTTACAAACATTATCAAATCGTCGGCCTGGTCATCATCAAAACCAACTACTCCCCCTTCAAATTCGTTTCTCACCCCGGACTACATCCGTGAGATTATAGTTATAAAACACAGGGCTAAAGCGCTTTACCAGCACTCTTAGCTTTCCTTCCATAAGCAAATTTATAACAAACTGTCTAATAGTCTCAAAAAGTTACCAGCTAAACAAAAATCCAACTCTTTTGACAGTTACATAACAAACCTTTCTCTAATAGACGGTAGTCTATGGAGAGTAACAAAACGTGTTTGCAAAACTATAGCCCTAAATATTCCAATCAAAAAACCTGATGGTAGCATGGCAATTACTGATTCGGATAAAACTGAAGTATTTAAACAACATCTTTCTGATATTTTTGTCCCTCATTCCGATATTTACTCTCCTCATAAGTTAAATACTGTTGAAGAATTTCTTAATGCCCTTTTCCCAGTATGCTACCCTGTCAAACATTTCCCCCTAAATGAAGTGAAATATAATATTGACAAATACCCACCTAATAAATCTCCTGAGTTCGATCTTATCACAGCTGATGTTGCCAGGTGCCTATCCAAAAAAGCAATTACTCACCTCACACATCTTTTCAACGCTATTCTTAGACTTTCCTACTACCCATTGATTTGGGAATTCTCAATCATTATTCTGGTCCCCAAACCCTATAAAATTTCCGACTCCACCTCCTCTTCTCGACCAATAAGTCTATAAATAGTAAATTCTATTCTTCCTGACTCCCAGTTTGGTTTCCGCAATGCCCACTCAGCAATTCATCAAGCTCATAGACTGGTAGACTCAATCTTCTTTGCACTTGAAAAAAAATTATACTGCACGTGTGCCTTTCTAGATATATCTCAGTCTTTTGACAGCGTCTGGTATGACGGGCTCTTTTACAAACTGAAGAAATTTTTACATCCGGTCTACTTTCTAATCATCAAGTCTTATCTTTCTGACAGATACTTCAGCACTCGTTTCGGTGATACTTTTTCATGCATAGCCAAAATCTCTGGAGTGTCCTCCAAGGTTAGGTTAGGCATTCTTTCCCCTTTGCTCTACAATATATATGCCTCAAACCTTCCTATCACACACCACACTCAAATCGCCGACTATGCTGATAATAAGGTAATTATTTCTATAAGTCCTGATCCAATTACAGCATCTAGCTACCTACAAAATCATCTATCTCTCATAGAAGACTGGTACAAAATGGAGGTTAAAAATAAATCAAACAAAATCTGTGCATACTACGTTCACACATAGGCTTTTACCTTGCCCTGCTGTCTCCATCTTTGGCTCCCAAAGTCCCAATTCACAAACGGTTAAATACCTCGGTCTACTCCTAGATCGTAGGCTAACTTGGGCTCAACATATAAAACCTAAGCGTCTAAATCTTAACGCTCATTTTCGTTTGCTGAAAACACTCATTAATAAAAACACATATACTAACCTAAATACAAAACTACTTATCTATAAATCCCTAATAAAGCCAGTATGGATATATAGCATCCAGCTATGGGGTAATGCTAAAAAATCGAACCTTAATAATATTCAAACCTTCCAAAACTAAGCCCTCAGAAAACTAATCAATGCTCCACTGTACGTCTCGAATAGCACTATCCACTGTGATTTAAAAATTAAAACTGTCCAGGAAGAAGCTAAAGTACATTATAAGCGCTTTCAAAACCGTCTGTCCTCTAACAGTAATCCACTAATTCGCGATCTCGCAGTCCCGACCATTCCTGGCAATCCTCCTAGGCATCTCAAATGCAAATGGGTCGTGACCTTCTCATCCCCCCTATCCAAATTTAAATAATAAAAATAAAATAAAATAAATTGTAAAAAAAAATTCGTAGTGAGTGTCCTTGATGGCTTCTCACATCTCGTGTTTCTTGTAAATACATATGTTATGTTAGTTCTCTTTTTTAGATGTATTAATGTAATGTGTATATATACTCATTGTGCCTCTAAGGCAGAGTTTCTTAAACTTTTTTATCTGTGGAACCCTTTTTGATGTCCACATTTATCGTGGAACCCCTACTTTTTTTTTAGCTTTTTTTAGGATTTTTTGTAAATAAATTATAATCATATAATATTGTGTTAAAGGTATTTAATTCAAAAAATGTTTTAAAATTAAAATTATAATAATTAAAAAATATCTAAATATATAATAATAATACTTTAATAATAATTACTTTAATTAGACTAAATATAAGGACGCACCGTAGCTCCGCGCGAAGAAAATTATTTTGTAAATCAGCAACTCCGCATGCACCGTAATTCGGCACGGTTAAAAAAATTAAAGTACCGTAGCTCCGCATTCTAAAAATATTTTTATTACCGAAAGTCCGCATAGCATAAAACTATGTTTTGAAAATTACTTTAAAAACGACCAACCCAAGATTCACGAATTAAAAAAATGATCACTTACTTAGAAAAAATATACATAAAAAACGATACAATATTTCCACCCAGTATTTGAGCCAAAAAAGAAGCAATACTGGAGAGAACAATAATTGACTATGAGTCTTTTCATGCAAAATTTGGTATTTTATTTACTTCAGTACCTACATCTAAATATTGCAGTTTTCATTAAAAACTTATTAGCTACACAGACGGATTCTTACATACGAATTAATTCTGCTAATAATAATGAAGTAGGATAGTTAGAACTAAACAAAAAACTAATATGGAATTTATAAATAAAAACATAGAATTATATAACAATGGCTAATTGATAGAATACCGATTGTTTTTTTTAAATTATGTACAAAAATATATACAAAAATGATGTGCGGAGTTAGGGTGTTAAAAAAAAAAAAAATTATGTGTGGAATTAAGGTGTAAAAAAAAACCTTGTATGCGGAGTTTATGTGATATATTACAAAATGGTAACGATGCATGCGCAGTGATGTGCACCGAAATATAAATGTAGACTATTCCATATCGCTTATACATGTTATTTAATATACAAAGACTTTTTTTTCTATAATGCAAACAGTTTTTCAACATTGCTAACCTTAAGTTGGAAATTTTAAAGTAATTTTCTTAAAATTTTTTAAAAAATTACTTAAGCTTCGCGGAACCCTGAAGTGATCTTCGCGGAACCCAAGGGTTACACGGAACACAGTTTAAGAAACACTGCTCTAAGGTATAGATTGTATATTTCAAATAAAGAGAAAAAAAAAATAAACAAAAATATTTTGGTCAACATATACGGTTTAAAGAAGAAGAAAGATGTTATCATCTTTTCCATTGCGAGTAGTTGAGGAAAAGACAAGTCACTTTGATTTGTTGTTATTAAAAGATAATGATAATTCGCATTATACTTATTTCAAAATAAAGAATAATGAAATTATTATATTATTATATTATTTGTCTTTCATTTCATACTTTGTTTAATATCCTAATCGCTTGAAATATCAAGCTCGAATAAATGTTTCAGTGGAATACACCCAGAAAATTTATAGTCCGTCATGAAATCTTTATTGTTTTCCTCGGTCATATCCCAAGCACCGTTCTGAAGTTCATTCAAATCATTGGGTGTATGTGAACAGTAGCCCTTCAAACACGACGAATCTCCAGGGTATTTTAATTTTTGTTTTTTCCACACCATTCAATTCATATCGTAATTCGGAAAATGCCGTGGGTTTTGGTGGGGGGGAGCCAGACGTAGTTGTAAAGGTTGTGAGGTGAGAGTCTGCAGTAGTGGGTGTGGGCAGCGGTAGCAGTAAAGAAATCGGCACCAGGGTTTAGATGTTCTGAAGTTCAGAGGTTCGGAGTGTGTGCCAGATGCCCCCAATTTATCCTAATGAGTTGCATTTTCTAGACGAATGTACCTATTAACTACTATATTCGTACAATTGGTAATTTCCTTTTTTAAGTATATTATATTTTCTTCTCCTTTACCTTACTCCTAGCTATTTGGAGTCGACCACTTTTGTCCTGAATCTCCACTAGTTTCGATATTCTACATCTACTTATACACCAACGACCTTCATATCATTCTTAATAGTATCAAACCATATATATTTTGGTCTTCCTCTACGTCTTTTTCCTTCAACATTCATAAACTCTTTTACTCTATTGTTTTCTTTCACATCATCACATATTCAAACAATCTCAATCTATTTTCTCTCATTTTGACCGCTATCGATACTACATCAATACTTCTTCTCACATAATCGTTCTGTATTCTATTTAATCTTGTTACTTCACTTTTCCATCCTAGCATTCTCATTTCCACAACACTCATACTCTGTTATATTTTCCTGTCAACCACCCAACACTCCAAACCATACAGTAGTTGATCTCACTACACTCCTGTACAATTTACCTTTCTACCTTATTGGAATTCTCTTATCACATAAAACGCCCGATGTTTCTCTTCATTTCATCCAACCGCATTTAATTCTGTTTTACATCCATGTCAAAGCCTCCGTCTTTTTGTACAAATTATCCTAAATATTTTAAGTTCTTGGCTACACCTATAATATCATCGCTTGTTGTCATTGGTCTCCTTATTCCCTCAACGTCTCGATGTCTTCTTCCAAAGTCATAGTCTACGTAAAATAAAAAATAGAAATACAATAGCGTTTTATTTTTCCAAAAAACTAAATAAATCTAGTGATGAGTATTACCTGATAATCATACCCAGGTGAGAATGACTAAATTATACTATATAAACTACACATTTTTTAATTTTTAGATGTAGCGATAATATAAAATAATGAGCTTGATATTCAGGACATTTAAAAAAAAAAAAAACCAAAAATAAATCTGAATTACATTACATCTTTATATTAGATAAATTTACAATAAATAATTAATAACATTATAATAAAATATTGACAGTTGTTTTAGATCGACAGCTTAAAAGCACTTAATCGCTTAAATAATATTGGTTGCTTTGCAAATAAAAATAATTTATCTGATGCTGACACAAACATTTAGTGAGCTTGCTTTTCTTTTAATTAATTTTTATTCAAATGTGCTAAACGATAAATATTAAGAAATATAATATATTCATTTATAGAGGTTATTATATAATTTTATTCTAAATAAATGATTTTTTGTAGGTTCTTACGAACTTGTGGATATCATCTGCTAATTTTACTTTTCCATCAAATAAAAAAAAAATGAAAAGCTCGGACTGCGATTACAATATATGTAAATATATTAATATAATAAATACAATATAATAATACAATAAATGGCTATTTGAATTGAATAAGTAAGTTACTCAGAAGTGAAAAATGATTTTCGTTAAAAATGGTTGAATAATTGGATAGTATTTTGTTAAAGGGTTACGATCTGAGTCGTTTTTAAAAAGTTGAATATTGGCAATTTGTCACATGCGTGCAAGAACGACGTGAAAACGTGTACAAAGTAAATGATTACTAGTGTGTGTAATTCTACCACTCTATTTCCTCATCTAGTATGCTACGTCAAGCCGGTGGCGCCGGAACAATTTTTGAACCGTGGGGGCTGAGCACAGCTACACATACAGAGGAAGGTATAATACTATACCTATATTATTATATTATAACGACTGTGTCCAATCACATCGGTTGTTAGTAATCAAATGATTTTTGAAATATATTAGATTACAAATCTATTGTACAGTCGCGATAATGGATTTCTTATTCTAAAAGCTAATCTGTTTTGGGTGTTGCTGTTAAATATTAAATCGTTTCTATTTTCTAAATAAGGGGTAATTGTCTCCATGTTATCTTATTCTTATATACATACCTCATATATTACATAAAATATTAACTACTACATACGTAGTACATGCAAGTTATTTCTAAATAAAACTATTAATTTACCGAAAGTGTTTCCCAAAGCGGGCGATATCGCCCCCTTGGCGGCGCTAGAGCTATTCAGGGGGCAATGGAAGTTACAAACTTAATTGGGGGGCATTTCACTACAAAAAGGGGGCGACATTCTTAAAATAGACATACCCAAATGGGTTTTAGATCCATTTTCAAATACAAAAACCATAAATTCTGCAAAATTAGAAGAATTGATAGAAGTAACTACAAATAAGGAATTAAAATTAAAGTTCAAGGAATGTTACCAAGTATTCTGGCTATAAAAGTAGATACCTATACTTTATCCTGGATTATGGGCTGTTTACAAATATTTTTGGTCGCATAAATATCATCCTACTTAGTTGAACGTGGATTTAGTACAGTAACCAATCTACTCACTAAAAAAAGACAACGGTTATAAATAACTTATCCTGGGGATTTAAAAATTCTGCCTACGAAAATATCCTAATATCCTAATAAAACCTAATAAAAACCCAAAAAACCTAACTTCTAGCACAACACCAACCATATCCATCTCATTAAGATATTTTTTTTCATTTGTACCTATACTATATATATATATATATATATATATAGATGTATAAACAATAAATTTCATTTTTCATTGCATCTTTTGTAACAATATTTTTTTAAGTGGGTGACTGTCAAATTTTTTTTTTTGGAAGTGGGCGGTAAAGATAAAAAGTTTGGGAAACACTGATTTGCCGTATGTTAATACTTAAAAACAGACCGTTTTTTAAATACATCTGAGTTTAGTTTCTATATTCAACATAAAAATTAATGTAGAAGATAGCCTATGTATTTTAGTCACGGGAGCGTAAATCCTAGGAAAATGTCCGTGGGGGCATTGCTCCCATTATTCCGATGCCCATGCGTACCATTTAACATTTTTCTATGCGCTAATCTCCGTGCTATAAATATTTAAAAATTAGATTACTGTATACGTTTTAAAAATTTTGAAAAATAATGAAAAAGATAATAATTATAATTTAAAAGCCTGTTCTGAGTGTCAAGTTTTTGGTCAAACCATGAATCAATCATTTTTGGTAATACATTTCCGTCGTAAAATTTAAAAATGTTGATTCTATATCTGTCCAGAACCAGTAATTCCTCTCAAGTTAATATTTTAATAAAAAACAAACTATTTACAAAATGCGTAGATATATGTATTAGTTGGGTATAGGTATTATCGACGTCATGCAAATAGATTAAGGCGCTCCTAGAAGACATTGTATAGTAAGGGGAGATAATCATATTTTGATAATAAATATATATATATATATATATATTTGTACCTGAACGCTGTTTTGCAATTGTGCAATGTGCATACATCTTACGATTTATAGTTTAAACTATTTTAACAATCAACTTTGCAATTATGTCAATTACTCTTCAAAAATAAAATGAAAATATGCAATTCCAATAAAATATATTTTAATGTAAAATGTAATAATACATACAAAATAAACAACAAAAGTTTTATAATTTTCAAAATTGATAATATGTGTAAGATGTAAAAAATAAATGGATTAAAGCAATTAATTTATTTGAGTAAGTAATTTTAATGCTATAGAATTTTTAATTACTTTGAAAAGTATTTTAATCTATTACTTTCAAGTTGAAATTTCAATGACATTTATAATATACATAATTTATAAATATCTAATATAAATACATTATTGATATAATTTATGGTACAAAGTTTTTTTTAATATATGTGATACAAATTCTCATATTTAGTTGCTACAATACGATTTAAACATTTTTCAATGAACATTTTTTATGGTAATGGAAGATTATAGTATCTGAATAAATATAGCACAAATTTCATTAGTAATAAATGGTCAAAAGATGTATGAAATCTTGCATATATTCCTACAATATTTCCAGTAATCAACAGAAAAAGAAATCTTAAATGTTTTTAATTTAATTTGGTTTTTATATCATTTCTTTATTTAGTCTATTGGTTCTGAATCATTGTGTACTTTATTTGAGCTTAATATGAAGGGTAAAAAGATTTCATTTACATAAAAACCAAGTTAATTTGCCAACAAATTATAATTTTACTAATATAAAGTTTATAATTTTGTAAACATTTTAAAAAAATACTTCCAAATCATCAAACAATAAGTAAATGGTATAAAGTGAGAATGGGAATCGAGGTTTTACTTAAGAAGCATTTTAATTTATACAGGAGAAAGTAAAGAATGAAACTATTGATTGTAACATTTCTTTAGATGAGATAAACATTTTTTTTTTCATTTTTTATGAGATATATACAATCTATACTGTATAGCACTATAAGTATATGCGTAAAAAGTAGTTAGTAGTACATGAATGAGCTTGATTAAGAAGTCACCCTAAGGTGACCATTATATTGAAAAAATTAGAATGTATAAAAAAGGGAGGAAATTTATTAAAAGGAATAATGTGCAATTGTTTTTTTTAATATATTTTTATTTTAAGAGGTCTCTACACCACCTTTTTTCAACCTCCTGCGAGGGTTTTCAGGGAGCGTTAAGGAATTTAGACTTTGGATCATTGGATTTTCGTGTTTGTTTAGACGTGCAGAGAATCTATAAAAAATTACAGATTCTTCTCCTATTTTTTTCATTCGTAAATCGTTATGAAAGCCATGATTAGAAATGTAAGATTGGGTGTTTGTTACTTTTCTTAGTATTATATTTTGATAGGCTTGAATTTTATTAAGGTTCCTTTTTTTTGGCTATACCCCATAACTGTAAATCGTAGATCCATATATATTTTAACAGTGATTTGTGTATTAATAATTTAGTTTTTTTTACATGAAAATTTATTATTTGTAATTAAATTTATGAGTGATCGGTCATTTAGAATTTAAAATTAATCTTTTTGATTTGATGTGTTGGCTCCAAGTTAATCTTTTATTTAGAATAAGGCCATGATATTTTACTGAGTTGGAAATAGGAATTGGTATATTGTTAACTGTGACAGTCAGACAAAATCCATGTTTGCGAGAAAAGGTAGTGTGAATTGATTTACTGTGGTTTAGTTTAATTCTCCATTTGGTATACCATTGTGAGATTTGATTGAGATGGGATTGGATGACGCTATGACTGGATTTTCATGGATCGACATTATAGCTTTATCATCGGCATAATCGACGACTAAGGTGTCTTGCGTAACGGGTTGATCGGAGGCATATATCACTACCTATATAAAAACAGTAACAACTAAAACTCACGCTTTTTTCAGGAAAGTCGGTTTTGTTGGTGATACCTTGGTATCATTCATTCAATAAAATGTACTTGCATTGTCATCTAACGGAGAATATTAAAGATAAACCTGTTTTGTTGATTTATGTAATTTCGTTTGTAGAATCTGAATATACGTTTAACTAAAAAAACCAATTTTTTGAGTTGTTACTGTTTTGATATGGATGTGTGATTTATTGAATAGTATTGGGGATAAAATGCCTCCTTGGGGTACTCCTGCATTTATAGAAGCCATTTCGGAGGTGCAAAACCCCAGGCGAATTTGAAAGTCAGTTAAGTACGGTTTGATTAAGAGAAAGAGTAAAGAGGACAGAAAATGTCGAAGCTTAAACAAAAGGCCATCGTGTCATACACGATCAAGAGATGAACATAAGAGAAAAAATTCAATGGAATGGAACAAAAAAGCATGGCTTTGTTGATATGGGTACTAATATTGACCCAGAAAATGACCAATTGGATAAAACAAAAAATGCACTTATTTTAAGGCTATAGGAGTAATTGGATCTTTAAAAAATGTTAATAGGCTATTTTCATGTAGCGGACCTAAATTAAACCTCAAAAAAACATAAATGGAAAGGAATGATTTATTAAAATGTTGTATAATTCACATGGGTGATCCGGGTGCCAAAGTTCATTCAATTACTTTTGATGGAGCTTACAATAATGGTAAAATGTATTCAAAATTTGAAGCTTCATTTGATATAAAAGATGAATTAAATTTTAGCTCAGAAAATCCATACAATAACAAGACCTTATATATTTTTTATGATACTTGCTTGATTTATATGATTAAGCTGATTAGAAACACTGAGATATGGGGGATTTGTTTAATCAAGAAAGAAATAAATAAGATGTACCACATCAAAATGTTGGGTTTCAAAAAAAATAATGAAGGATTTAAGCTGCAACACAAATAAACATATATTTCATTAAAATAAAAAAATAAATGTTAAGTTTACATAAGTGTTGAATAATAATGTAGGAAATGGTCTTAATTTTTTCAAATCTTTAGGATATGATGATTTTAAAGATATTGATGCTACAGCAGAGTTTTGTTTCACAATGAATGATACATAAACTCAAATTCAGAAGTAAATATTCTAAAATTTCTTACTGCTCGGCATTTGATGAAAAATAATTTGAAATATACAATAATATTATCAAGAAACTATACAGTATAAAACAATTTAAATTGGTTTATAAACAATTATTATCCATAATGAAATTAGTTTAGTTCACAGTATGGCAATTATGTTGCAATACTTGATAGCACCCAAATGTCTGTGGTTAATGTAGGGCCTGATTGTATCATAATTTATGATATTAAAATTAAGTTTAATTAAGAATTAAAATAAAGTTGAACAATATCATGATTATATACAATCTATAAGTAGACTAATACCAATTCTATAAGAGGCAACAAGTTATATTACTAGTATTGTAAATATTAAAAATAATGCTTTCATAAAACCCAGTCGTCATTTTATGGAGAGATGTTAAGAAGCAGAGAAAACTGTTTTATCCCACAATCTTTTTTTTTTTTTACCAGATATTAAAGACAAAATATTTAATAAAATAAAAAATAAAATATTTATTTATTATATATTAATATATTTATGATTTTATTTAATATATATACTCATAAATTTGCAATTAATTAATTCTTATAATAAATAATAATAATAATAATAAACTGTTAAAACATATATAATTTTTTTTTTGGAGAGCATGGTGTTTCTTAACCTAACTGCTTTCACCTCTGATGTACAGTTAAATTAATCAAACATTGAACTGTAATAACACTGTCCATAAGCCCAGTATAAAACTGATATGACACTTACAGAACATTGTCCAATGAAGAATATTTATTC
The DNA here is from genome assembly GCF_003268045.1 of Sipha flava. Classification (NCBI taxonomy): domain Eukaryota; kingdom Metazoa; phylum Arthropoda; class Insecta; order Hemiptera; family Aphididae; genus Sipha; species Sipha flava. The sequence continues at coordinate 158,282 of NW_020273108.1, forward strand.
ACATGGGTTATAAGACCAGTACAAAAACAATGGCAATACTGTTAAACATGAAAATAATTGGTAGTTTAAATCAAAAAAAAAAAAAAAAATACTACACTCTAAACAAGGTTTTAACATGTTTAAAACTCATAAATTAAATTGTAGATTAGTCAAGAAAATTATTTAATTTTATTTAATACATTTCATAAATATCTAGATACTGTTTAACACTGTATATTCAATAATACAGAACAATATATTATTGCTATTACATATATCATGTAACTAGTAACCATTATTATTTTAATATAATTATAAATTAAAAATCAATACATGCAATTTAAATACTTGTATGCATTAATAGTTTTCAATTTATAATTTAAAATTTAATTAAAAATTAGATATTGTTTGTGTTGTTTATAATTTATAAAAAAAAAAACTAGTCTGTTAAAAATGTTTTTAATTCCTTAACAAAGTTAATACTATGTTAGGAACTATTAATATTAAATTCTAGAATAGAGGTAATTTGGTACTTAAGGAGAAATAATTAAAAACAAAATTACTGAAAAATTCAGATTATAAGGAAAATAAAATTTATCAAAATTTAATGATGTAGGTATAGATAATATATTTTATAGTTATCTAAATATTAATTATGTAAAATATATATATAACTACACTTCACAGTTGAATTGTACAATTAATATTGAAAATCTTTGTAAGAGAATAATTTTAATACATAAAGGATTTAACGAATGAGGAAATTTAAGCTAAACACTTAATATTGTTCACATAAATATCAGAGCATAATGAAAAAAACTAGTTTTATATTAGAAAATAAAAGAGGAAAGAGCTGGGGCCTACTTAAAATAGTATTTAGAACATCTGAATAATTCTTATTATAATCCAGTTTTTTTTAGTGTGCAGTAAGACACATTTTGTGCAATGAGAAAAATAATTGTGCAGTGCAACAAAAACTCCTCATTGTTATTTTATATTTATTATATAGGATAATATAATTGTGTAAACTTCAAATAAAAATAAATTGTGTCAATATATTATACAATGATTTAAATTTACTGCTCTTCAATCAAGAATACCAAGAGCTTTTAATGTCTGAAGATATTATGAAGTGTAGAAACATGAAACTCTCTGATTTAGTTAAACCATTATGTACTTCTAATGAATATTGTAACATAAAAATTGCATTAGCTATTAGCTAGAATAATGGCAACTAAACCATCATGTGCAAATGTGGACAGTAACAAACTAAAATTTTCTGAAAGAGCAAGAATATAAGTAGAAACTGAAAATTACTATTTATATATTCATTATATGCCAGCATTAGTTAATTGGGATATAAAAAAAGCAGTTATACATTTTATGAAAATGAAAGATATAATGAATATTAATAGACCAGATAACACAGAATTATTCCAAAAAGCAGACCAAGTGACTTCAGATAGTGATAGTAAAGTATAATCCAACTCTGAAACTGTCAGTGGATTAAAAAAAAAAAAAAATTGTTTTAAAATTGTTAATAATATTCATTAGTCTTTACTATACATACTATTATTTTAAGTAAAAGTGTAAAACAAAAATTATTTAAATAATAAAAAAAAAATTACCTAGTTCATTTTTTCAATTGAATTTAAAATAAACATATCACTAATTATAATTTACAAATAATAATATTGCATCAATAATGTATAAATAACTAATTTATTTGGTAATTCATGGACAATATGTGTACTTTAATTCCCTACAACAATCTAGGAATAGGAATACATTTGTGCAGTCAGCAAAAATCATTAAAAAAATCCTGTTATAATCGTTACATATAGGCAATAGTAGTACAATGAATAAAATTATACACTAATACAAATCACACAATAATCTAACATCAATTAATTTTTAAGACACGTGAATGGTATTTTCACGAATAGCAAAATTCTGAGTTTAACCAATCAGAAATTATGTATAGTCCAGGGTTGAGCATATAAAAGTAATTAAAACACAAGTCACAAATATAAAATTGTATATCAATTGTCAAATTTTGATGTATGTGTAAATACTGAATTGACAATGATGAGAAATAAACAAAAAGGAATTCATAATAGGCTATAAGTTATGATCGGGATTTATAAGGGGGTTTCAAACAGTATCCTAGTTTTATTACTAAATTAAGTTTTGAAATTGCATTTTTGAAATTAATTTTACAATAAATAATATTTAATTTAAAGTTGAGTTGAATTTGAAATACCCTTTCCACTCTTTCCAACACGAGAACCATTGAGTTCATGGCACACAACAATATCTATTAAGAACAACCAGAGCCAAGGTAACTGTAATGTTTAAATCGATACTTAAAATTAACTTAAAAGAATTAGAAAGAATATTATGATAATGGTATAAGTGGTGACACTATAGCATAGTGAATTATACAGTTATGTTAATTATCTAAAAACAAATTTAATAAACTTAAAACAAGAACTAAGCCTAAATATTTGCACAGCAAAACCCATATATACGTTTTTGTACATAGTATTGTGACGAATAATGAACCTGTACTTGTTTCACAAATTATTAACAAAAGGCACAGTTAACACCTCAGAATAGAATAAGGTGGTATCAATGTATATATTAAGCAATCCAAAATCACTAAACAATCAGTCGCACTTGATGTACCAAAATAATGTTGTTAATGTTGATTTTCCTATGAATGTTGCAATACCTTAAAAATGTTTAAGGTATAATTGGGTAATGAAAGAATCTAATAATCGGAAAAATAAAAATTTACCTACAGTTGGGACCGCACTCATGATAGTTGCTGTGGAGCAGTTAATACAAGTCTAAATAGTTTTGTCGTTTCGAAAAACGGCTCCGGTGAATCGCTATCAGTCAACCCGAACGGAAAAAAAAGGCGTCAGCCGACGTAAATAATGACGATTTTGTTAGCTATAAACGGCAAGTCACATGAAACGCAACATTAAATATGTGACGCGACGAATACGTCTCGCCAAACGAAGGCGTGTGCAAAACGTAATAGAGCGGCTATCGCGCGAATGCGCGTTACGCCGGGAATTGGTTAACAATAAGAACGGGCGACGGTTCGCGACGTAGTAGTAACGACGGACGCCAACTGTTTGGTTCACAGAAAACCGCGTGCAGTGTATAGAAAGAAACAGAAGATACAATTAAACAGTGGGCGAGTCATAATAATTGTTGATAAAACAATCAACGGCATAAGAAAATGATGGTGGTGTACAACTATAATAAAGCGTTTACGTACCTGGATCCATGATTAAGAATGATTGAGAATGAGAAACGCAATTAATCTTCTGACAATTTTGGGCACGAACTTGTTGGTTACAAACCGAATGGTTGTAGCTGCCTGGTGACACTACGATTAATGGCGACGGTCATCGATCAGCGTTCGTCGTTATCTACTGTTCGTGAAAAATTAGCCGCTACATACATTGGCTGCACTGTTTCGCCGTCCACGCTCATCTGTTGCTTTTTGTCTTTGCATTACATTGATTTTGTTAACGCAAACGGTCTAATCGAATCATATATAATACTATTATTTATGTGTGATAATGCCTCCATATGTATATGTATACATAGGATTTATCGTACTCGTATTACTGTCCGCGACACGACTAGTGTCTCTAGCGGCATTTTCTAATAAGTGTATCATCGCAGCGACGCGTTGCGGCTCGACAACTCATGGCGGACGTATCTCGGGGGCCAACAGCCAGTATTCGTGCCGCGCGGACCGTCTAATTTTTGTTATTTACTGCAGTTTTCCATTCGAACAATTATACCCCGCATTTTCGGAACATGTTTTTTAACACGATGTCCGGATCATGTGAACGATATGTTTTAAATGATTTTGCGACCGGTAAAAACATGTACCGAAGGATAGTAATTAATATTACTTTTGAATGCAATTATAATCAGAGCCCATGCTTGTAGCACTGATAAAGGTTGTTATAAATTGTTGTAAGCGCAATGATATGCTCTTAAAAATATTCAAACAACGCTTGATCATGCATTGAAAATACCAAAATATGCGAAAAAAAATTTATAATATTCGAAAAAAATCGTATTAACAAATGATTTCTATTTATTGTCCATTTATCGCGCGGCACACGGAAACGCGAACGTCACCGATATGTTCTGTCACAGCTGCCACTGTGTAACGTAGACGTTTTAGGCCGCGCGTACATCGGAGGAGCGCGTTTCGCGTCAAATGTGCGCACAGTGCAGAGCATTACTTTTGACCGATGTGTTTCGTTACGTATGAACATTTTAATCGATTAGTTTTGTTTCTATACTGTAGACCGGTACTAAAATTCAGTATAAATCTCATGAGTGTCGGGCGTCATAATTCGAACACGTGACGTTCGCTGCCCGTAAACGATATACCAGGTTTAATTCGATTAACATGGGTTACTCCGATGTACGCGCGGCCTCTCAACACACTTATATTTAATTAATTCGTATGTATACAACGTGTGTAATAGTATCGTAATAGCAAGTTGAAATCAAGTAGAAAACGTTCGATGAACACAAATACGCGTCGACGAGGGTCGCGTATTTCTACGTGTCATCTACGAACACCCATCGGCAGCCATGTCGAGTCCGGAAGGACCGTGTACACGCTTCGTGCGTTGTATGCGTGCGCGAATGTGCGTACGTGAGTGACAACGTACTACGCATTTAAATCGATTTAGTTCACGTCGGCGGCGGCGGCGGCGCGTCCGACCGCGCAGCGGAACGAGGCCACGCCCATGCGAATGTGTGCGTGTGTGTGCCGTACGTGCGTGACAACGTGCTACGCATTTTAAGCGAATGATCTGTTGTCGGCGCCGGCGCGTCCGTTCGCGCAGCCCAGCGAGTCCGAGCCCGTGCCCAACAATACAATAATCGTAATGGATTTTCGTTCCGATAGCGCCTGTCACGGCCTTAAAATGTGAAATCTCAAATTGCGCAAACAAGTTTCATTTAAAAAAAAAATTTTAAATACGAGTGTACCTACTAACTCGCGTTCGCTACAATTATGGTGGTCTCTCTATCCAGGGTGTATTTAGGAATTTTGACAGGGAGGGATGAAATATATAATACATTTACACCCGTAAATTGGCAGTTGACGACCGTATTGTATATACCCTATCAAATATATAATAAACTAGTAACAAATTTTGTAAAAACAAACCCGCCCTAGGTAATTCCATGGTGATCATATTTAGCGACTGCTTATCGGGTTAATTATAAACACTCTTGCATGAAAAATGATTCGCAGAAACAAAATACAGTGCACCATATAATATATAGGTTGCTGCCCGATAGTCGCATATTCCGCCAACGATATATATAGTATATCAGAGCGGTACAATAACCACGACTAGAACATTTAGAAAGCAGACATACTTAAAAGTAATATCATACTTGAGAAATACAGAAAATGAGACAACTTAACTACCTATATAAAAAAACAAAATAGGTCATGGAGGGATCTATCCCCCATATCCCTCTCCGTAAATACGCCACTGTCTCTATCGACGGGGTTACGATGTTGCTGATGTATACCCTCGCTACGTTGCACGTCACATGACGAAATATATATTGATTTTGTGTGGTATAATTTCCGCTGTGTATGGACACTGGACGTTGATTTTATATTTTACTCAAAATAATCCTCGGATTCAATTCGTATGCTATTATTTTATTCTCGAATAGTCAAATTTTAATAAATAGTTCAACATTTCCCGACTTGATAGTATTTTTTTGTTTGTAATCGGGACTCGAGTAGAATATTATTTTTTCATCGTTCTGGTATTGGAATTAAATTAGTGTTCTATGTACAAAACTGTTCAACGTGCCCGTTCGAAGATTAAACATTTGTTGTCCTAACGGTGTATCCTAGATGAATCCGATTTTGCGAGTGGACAGTTGACGCGAGCGAGTGATCTATTGGCGTGCGCTACATACACAGAAAATAGTGCTAATCACCCGCGTCAGAAACAAACATTTTTGTTTTGACGCGAGCGATAATATTGTTATTGCCCGCCCGCCTGTTCATCATCTAAATAAGACATTCCAAATGCAAAATCTATTTTGAATTTTATCACGTCGCCCACCCGCACGTCCACTCGCAAAATCGCGTTCACCTAGGACACACCGTAAAGAAAGGTACGTATTCCCTTGATCGTTTACGAACGCGACCAAACATTGCGCCCGGGGTGAAACTTTAAAATACGTCCTAACGTATTTTTAATCTAAAAAAATTATGCTTATTAGATTTTATCTTCAATGATTGCTTTAATTAATATGAAGGATGTTAAAGATTTTGTAAACAAAATATAAGACATTGATCGATGTAATTTTTAACAATAAATGCAAGATTTTAATTTTTGCGCTCTTGCAGGTATTGCGTCCGGGGCGTAGGCACCTCTCACCAGGGTTGAAGCAATCAAATATTATATTCGGGGCGAAACTTCAAAATGCGTCCTTAAGTATTTAAATTTATAAAAAAAATTCACAAAAAAATTGAATATTTTTTTAAACTCAATATAAACAATGATTTTTTTTATGATTATGTAAGCGTTTATTAATTTTATTTGAATCAATAACTTATTAAAATTAAAATATATATTATAATTATAAGTAGGTACATAGGAAAAACATAATTATAATTTTAAGTTATATAAGTAAATATGTAAGTACATAAATACGTATTATTACTTTTACTCATAAGTAATAAGTTATAACTTATAACAATTAAATTGCAAATTTTTTTATTTTTGCGCCCTCCCAGAAATAGCGCTCGGGGCGTAGGCACCTCTAACCCCCTTCATTGCTACGGTCCTACCTCTCACCACTTCCTTGCTACGGCCCTGTATGCACAGACCGAGAATATGTGATCAGTATGGTCTTTGTCACGCTTAAAATGTATGTATGTGATAAATCTGCATTCCAGATATTCAGTTGTTTGATAACCGTATATAGTGCATGTTATTATTTGTAAATTATTATAATTTAATGTAGGTATTAAATTTATTATTATCACTATAGTGTTGATACACATTTTTTTAAATCATGACATTCAAATCAATAATATTTTAATCAAATACGAACTAAAAATTGTAATTGTAGCGTATTTGACTATCCGCTATATTAAAAAAAAAAAAAATGCAAATGAAAAAAATTGAGATGTTGGACAACACATTTATTTCGGCATTGCGATTATGAACCTAATTTAATGACTTTTCAACAATTTCACACGATTCTTTATTCCACTCTATTTCGAACAGTTTTTATTTAAAAGAGTAATATTGATTATTAAATAAATATAGCTACTATAATCGTGCGCACGATAGCGATACTCATGCCCATACTGAATAATAAATATGGTAATTATTACGACGCACAACATTAGAAAACATCCTCAGTTTTTGCGTGCTTCTTCAGCATGAATGCGGCTTAAGATCACGTGATTACTGATATTATGTAAATTAAATGTACCCAGTTGGTTTTCCTTTCGCCGTCGGTGATCTAAAATACGCGTTGCAAATGTTTTGTTGTTTTTTTTTTTTAAAATAAATACAATACTCATTTTATACTTGCTTATGTTTTAGATGACCGTTCATAAGTATTTTATATTAACTTTCGATACTAGTTTGAAATAAATACTGACTAAATGATGCAATATACTGCGGTTACGAAGTAAAATAGTCCATAACAAATCAAGACAACGCGAATGCGGGATTTTAATTTGTGATTCGCGTTCGTACAAGGAAAAACGTACATATGAAAATTATATGAAAGACGAACTAATAAAAATTATTTTTATTATTATTATGAAATAGTGCGTGAAAAATAAAAAATTTCAACAGTTCCAATATTTTTATTTGACCTTGGTTTCCACGTTAATTTGTCAGTTTTGTATTATAAGCCACGTCACGGGTGCTGCGTTGCCAATCATCTTAGACCACGCTGCAATACAAATAGGAACAGGTATAATGGAGGATCTAAAATACATCTGATTTTAGAAGACAAACTTTTAATTCAATTGACACCATTGACAGATTTTATATTTAATTTTTTAGGCCATATTTGACCATGTATTAATTCATTGTGGTAAACTGGGTGGGGGAATTACCCCTCCTAGAATTAATTAGAAGAGGCAGTGTCCCTCTAATAATTAACATACATTATTTTAAAATAAGAACAAAATAGCTGGTTATAGCTATTACTAAAGCATGGATTTATATGCACTAAAATCCAACCGAATTGCCCTAAAAAAATTTTAACATATACAAATACTCGTACATGCACTAATGTATTAAAATATGCATTAAAGATAAAAAAATAAATGCACTTAAAATTTAGCAAAAAAAAATTAAATTTTTGGACATTTAATTAAAATAATACATAAAAAAATTACATTTAAAATTATGAAACCCTACTGTAAATACTTTTTTCTTCTTTAATTTAAATGAATTTACTAACTAAAATCATTCTAAAGGTAGTTTTTATTTATAAGAAAAAAATAAGTCAATTAATATCAAAAATATATCCTAAATGAAATTTTCTTTCCTAAATGCATATAGATATATTAATCTTGATATTCACAACACTACAAATTTCTACTAAAATTGATACAGAAGATGTGGTTAAAGAATTGAAATGTACAGACTGGTCCTCTGATATAACAATAAATTTACTAACATATAACGGACATAACTTTTTTCCGTTAAAATACCTTTTCAAGCAATGTATTCGTGTAGGAATACTTTCCACTTATGATACGGAAAATATGAAATACATCGTATAAATAAAATACATAGAATATTATAGTACATGTAGAATACAAGTTAGAATTAAAAAATAATTAAAAAAAAATTTTCATTTTATGATTATTGCTAGTTAATTGACTACAATTTTTTTACAATGACTCATCACAAAAATATTTTAATGGATAATTTTTAATAATTTTTAGTTTTAGAATAGACTGACTTATTATTCATATCCTATTATTCTTTTCATGTTATTTAACTATTGCACAACAATGTTTATAAATTGTTTGACACATTGTGTAATACAACACTGGGAATACCCTAAATAAAATATATGATTTTACTAAGGATTTAAAGAAAAATAGTTTTTACCAAAATTGTGTGAATTAGCAAAAAGGTTATTTATTATTTTTTTTTTTTTTTATTTGAATTCAAATTTCACAAAGAATGGGTAACTGAGAAACATCTTTTGGAGACCCAGAGTTATTATAATTTTGAAAAAAGGAGTACATGAAATTATTGAATCTCGAAAATAACATTAAAACCATTGAAATTTCTCATTATTATACATTGTTATTATAATGATTTATTAGAAATTTTTAATTTTTTGTATAAAACTAGAGTTTTTACAAAATATACAACAAAACTACAATGAATATATTTATAAAAAAAAATAACAACGGTACTTAGTATTAAACAGGATAATATTTGCAGCATAGGCTCAATTAAATGAGGGATAAGAAGCCAAATATCGATCTATCTACCAGATAACAGGTGCAAATTAAAAAGTAAAATTAATTTACCAAAGTGATAAAAAAAAAAAATCAAACCTCCAAAAATAAAACTCTAGTTGTATCTATAATCCATAGAATTGCTTACCTCAACATAAAATACTAATAAATAATAACTTAACAATTATTAGTTTTATAATAAATAATTTTTTAAAAAGATATTTAGAATTAATTTTTTTCAAAAAATATAATTAAAAAATATATCACCATTACGGAAATGTATAAATTAAAAAAAATTAGCGATGAAAATAATAAATTGACAATATATTTTCTGCATGAATATAAATAAGTGCAATAAGTAATTTAAATATTATTGTATAAATATTGTTCAATTTTTAAAATTGTGAGTATGTTTAAAAAATCATACAAATATTATAATCTTCTTTTTCTTCTTCAACAGCTTAACGGTCCATTAAGGACCTGCGCTGCCACTAGTAAGCCTTTCCATTTTTCTCTGTCCAAAGTCCAGTCTAACGTTGCATGCTCATCTATTAGTCTCATATCCTTTTCTACGAAGTCTTTCCATTTGTAAATGATTTGATCATCCATCCTTTGATCTTCCAAGTGAGCTTATTTATTTTTCTTATCAGAACATTTTTTAATACGTCTCCATCAGCTTTCGAATATATGTCCCAGCCACTTAAGACGTTTACACCTTATATATGTGAGTATATTTGGTTTTTTATACAGGTTATACAGCTCTTCAATTTGCCTCTTTTCATAAATTCCAAGGTTGTCATTGTACACCGGTCCATATATATTTCTTAATATTTTCCTTTCCCATGTAGCAAGTTTTCTATTGTCATATTTTGTCGTGGACCAAATCTCACATCCGTAGGTTACTATTGGCCTAATGTAACATGTGTACAGTGTAGTGTTTGACTTTCTAGATAGCAGTTTTGATCTCAAAAGTTTGTTTATGCTAAAATAATATCTATTTCCATTCGATATTTTTTCTTTTATTTCCCTATGCATGTTGTTACCTAGTGTTTATATTAACACCTAAGTAACTGAAATTATCTACCCTTTCAAAGTTCATACTTCCTACTTTCAGGTTTGACTGGACTAAGTTTCTTCTAGATAGTATCATAAGTTTAGTCTTTTCTTCATTATTACATAAACCTATGTTTTTGCTGGCTTGTATTAGTTTAGAAACTGAGCGGGTAACTTCTTTTCGCGTATTTCTTAAAAGAACTATATCATCAGTAGGGCAGATGACTTGTAGCTCTAAAAAAGCTCTAAATATGCAAGCACTTATGCACTTAAAAACCCCATAATATGTACTTAAACATTTTTTTAGCCTTTTTATTTAAAAGTATTAATAAAATAGATAACATTAAAAACAAGGAAAAACAATTATATAATTTAAATATATTATATACCATAGTCAAATAATCAAAATACATTTTACTTAATTTTTTTAATTTTATTACGTTAGATCGTTATCACTTCTAGGAAAAATGTGTGCCCGTGGATAGTCAAAAACCATATTATACGACAAAAATTAAAAATAAATACATTTTTATCCAAACATTTTGACTGTATTATTTGAAATAAAAATGTCACTTTGAATAAAATCAATTTAAGTTAAATATGTCTTAAAAAGTATAAAATAGCGTATAAAAGTGTAAAATATGCATTTATATGGAAAATAAAATTTCAAAACTAGCTTTGTGAAAGCATGAAACGTATTTGTTTCGTACTCTGCTATTTCTGTGACTGTGCAAAACAAATATGCAAATGCTTCAAGTCCTTTGTCTTAGTCATAAGCATATGCTAAAACAGTTTCTTCACCAAGAACTTCCATTGTTCGTCAAGTATAAATAGGAAAGAACTGTGGGAAGCAATACTACAATCAGGGTTTGTAAGTTCATGCCCTAAAAAATGCTTAAATAAGAATGCATTTACGCACTTGAAATTGGCAAAATGTGCATTGAAATATACCTTATAAAGTTAAAAAATATACATTTATATACACGAAATATCTAAAATAATGCACTTAAAAAATCCTTATTTAAAAAAATAATAAATAATTTTTGAAATAATATGAATTATGTATTCATTTTTTTATAGCTATATTTTATTCATTTATTTTGCAATTAAAAAAAAATGATAGATTTCAAATATTATTTAATACTTTTCTTGAGCGTTCATGAACTGCGTATAATGGACGTCTTTGTCAGTAATTAATTTTAAATCTGAAACTTTTGAAACAATTTTATTCTTTAAATATACGAGTATCAAGAAGACAAAAAAAAGAAAAGATAATACAATTTCTATTTTTGATTTTATATATATTTTCCATTTAAATTATTGGTAGATTCTAATAGAATGTTGTGTAATATGCCCGATTAAATAGAAATATGCATAAATATGCCAAATATACAAAAACATGCAAAATAGGATTTCACATATTTAACTATGCTACCTTGAAATGGATTTATATGTCATCTAGCATTAAATACAATTTTGCAAGATTGATATGCAAATACATGAACTTGCGAGCCTTGATTATAATACAACTATGGATGACAATAAATACATTAAATCTAAATGCTAAAAAAATTCGTTATTCTTATTCTTTTTATACATTAATTATTGAGAATAACTATAAAATGTGGTTTAAGTACGCTTGATGAAATGACATCGGATATTTTTCGCACTTAACGATAACTATTTAAATTTTCGTTTCATCTGTATGGAACGAATTTTACTTTCAAGCGTTTCGATCACCATTATTTTTTCATATTTAAACTATATACATAGACGCACTTCAAGTATTTACATTTATTAATGATATATTGGTTTTGGCAGTATTTGCTCGGACAAGAAATAATGAAAACGTCGGTAAAAATATCGATACCCATTTTATGTAAAATATCGAATAAAATATAATCTTATCCCATAATAGGAGAATGCAGTGATCTCCGATCTCACGTATTCACTGTTGTCGTAGTTTCGCGAAACACATCATAGCGACCAAACAAATGACAGACGGTAGAAGCGAAATAGTAAGCGCATTTATTTGACATTACGTGGTTGGTAGTACACCGTGGAAAGGCGAAAATAATTTTTGCATTTAATTTGGGCTCGGATCGAAAGTAAAAGAAGAAAAATGTGGTGCGAACAATTCATGTCGGCTTATCGCAACACGACTCTCGAAAGGTTGCCGGAGCATTATGACCGTCAGTCGGTGTTCGTCGAGATGACCGGTGACGGCCAGTGGAAAAGACCCACGGTGGGCGCGCGGAACATCGCAGACAGGCTGATAAATCTGAACTTGACAATGGTGGCCGGCGATTGGGGAATGGTCGCGTGTCAGCGGATGCGCGCCGATGGGCTGATCGCCGTGCTAGCGTCGGCGGACGGGCGCCGGTGGCAAATACTGATCGTAAACCGGACGGTGAACGCGGCGGCGGCCACGTTGGTCGTGCGCATCCACTTCCACGTGGTGACGTACGACGGCACCGGCGTTACGGACGCGGTGGACGGTGGCGGCGACCGGGCCTGCTGCGCGTCGTTCCAGCAGTGTTTCGAGGACTGGGCCGCGTCGCTGGACACCGCGACGTTGGCGCGCCACAGGGCAGCAATGCACGTCGGGCTGAGTATCGCTCAAGATTTCTACGCGTCGCTGGAGAATCGGCGCGCCGACAACCGGTCGCGGTGGCGCTACTACGACCCGGAGGCGCGGTTCACGTGCACCAAGAACGGAGGGGGCGGTGACCGGGTGCACGTGGGGACGCGGCCGATACGCAAGCGCTACGAGTGGCTGGCGCTGGACCACAGGTACACGAAGTTGCGGTCGTTCGAGTGCTACGGATCACCGTTGCCCAGACACGGCGACGGGATGGTGCCCGAGTACGCCGCGGTGCTGGTCTTGGGCACCGTGCCGGATTTGAAGCGTTCCGGGGACAAGGCGAACCGGGAGTTCGTGCAGCTACTGGTGGTCAACACGCGCTCGCGCAAGATCATCAACGACGTACTGTGCATCCAGGAACCGCCGCGGCTACCGTGCCCAAGGCCCGCGTACCTCGACGGCCTGTACGCGTCATCGTCGTCTTTATCGGTATCATCGTCATCGTCTTTGTTGTCGTCCCTGTCGTCCCCGTCGTCGTCGTCGTCTCTGTCGCCACCACCGCCGCAACCCAGGTCCATGCCGTCAACCGCTGCCGCAGCCGTTTCGTTGATTGCCGACTACAGTGATATCCTGTCGTCGTCCACCGGTTCGGTAGACGGGTTCTTGACGTGGGACGAAGAGAGCGACGCCGACGATGACGACAACGACGAATGCGACGACGGCGGCAGCAGTGGCTGCGTCGGTGACTTGGCCGAGCTCATATCCCGCGTCACCGACAACGCGCTCAAAATCCGTTTCGGTACGGCCGCCGTCAACGTCTTAACGACAGGTGGTCTTAACCAGCAACAGGCCGTGTCCAAGCTCAACCCGCGTCAACTGTTCATCGGATGCGTACCGTTGCACGTAAAGTACGGACAGCTCAAGTTGCTCTTCGAGCAGTTCGGCGAGGTCACGTACGTCAAGGTGTACGACGGCTTCAACAAGCAGACCGGTGCCAAGATGTCGCACAACTACGCTTTCCTGTTCTTCAAGGACGAAGAGTCGGTGGAGAGGGCTATCGCTGCGTCCCCCGTCCCGCTCGATGCCACCTGGAATCTAAACGTATCCCGTCCGCATCACCACCTCGCAGCCCTCGCGGCCACTAACATCGACCGATAACGCGCAACAAGCACGCATTTCGTACGTCATCTTTTTTCCGCATTTTTAATTTTTCTTCTTCTGTTTTCTGTTGATATTATTGCTTTTCCCAAAATTGTGTTACGACATGTAAACTTATTTGAAATTTATTTAAAATAATATTATATAATTTATTGTCAGTTGACTTGTCGGTATTTTGATTTTAATTTCTACAACGAAAAAAGTATATTATTTCAGGTCAAGTATATTTTTTTAAACTCGAAACGTTGATGGTATCAAAATAAAAAAACGGCTCATCATCCCCTTTCAATCCATATTTGACCATACAATATTGGCTTTTTTAGATTCAGAAATCTTTTATTTAATAATTTATTTAGTACTAATAATAATAAAATTATCTTCGAAATCATGCATTGAAACATTAATATTAAAGTTTAATAGAAAAAATATAATTAAAGTATTTAAATATTTAAGCATGTGGAAAAAAATGTTTCGCAATTATATTATATATATATATATAAAAATATAAGTAGAACCAACGATGGTACCTAGTTCATAATAAACGCCTTTTATCCATAGGCGCAACTAGGGGGTTGCCTGGGGGTGCTATAGCACCCCCAGTTAAAAAATTAATAATTTAAAAATTATATGAAAAAATAGTGTTTTTCTTATTTCATATAGATAACTATATATATTTTTATTTGATGCTTTTATCAGATAGATGAATTGTTCATGACTATTAGTTAATTATATCATCAGAAATACTTGAAAAATATTCCACTAGTCATTGCAAGATAATACTAATATAAATATTATATGTTGTATACTTTATAATATTTTTTTAATTTGTTTATTTCTAAGTGCTGTATGACCTAAATAAAATAATATAATGAAATAAATAAGTATGTAATTTATGCTTGTTAATATTTATAAATTAAAATATTAGTGTATGTGTTGTTATGATACATTTAATGATTAAATTTTGATAAGGTACTTGGGGGGAGGAAGTGTTAACGTAGCCCCTCATGGGTTAGTGCGAGCTATGTAATTTCAGCACCCCAATATTTGGGCTCTAGTTGCGCCTATGCTTTTATCAAATCTAGTCAGACCGTGAACAAAATACCGATGATGCGACTTCCTGTGTGACTTCCTAAATCACGATAAAGTGATAGCGCATAGGCGTAACTAGGGAGACGCAATAAAGTTTTTAGCACCCCTGAATTCAAATGTAACATTCCTGTCTTTTTTTCAGATCTTTATTATCTATATTCATTACAGTTAAATAACAATTTAATTTTCAATAATTTCAGCACCCCCAATATTTGGGATCTAGTTGCGCCCTTGTGATAGCAGTGATTCACCATGCTAGCAATACCACTCGTCGTTGAATCATTCGTATTGTAGTATTGTTTACATTCATCGCTCGATTTATATTTGAAATATTATGACTCTCTCGTACGTATGCACTATGTTCCGCATAACGATATATCGAAAGGAATTTTTTTTTCATACCAGTTTTATTTTTTAATAATAATTTATATACGAATAACATTACTTAACCATATCAAACCTGTTTCATTATTAATTTATGTCAGTGGCGTAGCAAATTGGGGGGGGGGGGGGCTGAGGTGGCTGCAAGCACTCCTTTCTCCGAAATGTTAAGAAAATTATATAAATGGTCTATGAAAATCGGTAAAAAAGTAAAAATATTTAAAAATTTCAATATTAACACTTTACAGCTATCTATCTGTGGTAGTAGGTATTTAATGTCAGTTGCGTACATACGGGGAGGGTTTCCGGGTTCAACCCTCCTCCCAGGCCAAAAAAAAAAAGAAAGAAAATTGTTTTATTATTGATGACGTGTAATATATTTGTAGTTTCATTATTACGCTTTGAACTTAAAATATACAACTATACAAATATTATGATAATTAAATAATTATATTGATAGGTGTTTGAAAAGTTTTGTTAACTATGCTGTTTTTATATTCCAATAGCTATTAATTTACTGTAAAGTAAACTGTAAATTGGTAAAATAGTTGTATAAAATAGTAACTGTTTATAGCAGTTATTTATCTTATTTATCTGTACAACGAAAAAAAAGATAATGATTATTTTTGTTAAACCCTCCCCAGAGCAAGATCGAATGTACGCCACTGTTTAATGTATATAGTATTGTGCATCAGTCGCAAATCGCGAATCACGAATTTAACTTAAGAGTCAAGACTTGTTGGACTCGCATTATTATCTATTCATAGAGGTATTGAAATTTCAGATGATCAAATACTTGATACATTTGTTAACAGCGGAAAGGCTTAAAGGTACGGTTTTTAAGGCACGACATGTCGCGACGACCTATCACTGTGACCAGTCGTTAACATCTATTTTTCAGAAAATGTTATTCATTAGTGTGCAAGATGCGACAAGTTGCAGCGACCTAACTTTGAGTCGTCGCGACCGACGACACTACTGCTCCGAGAGCAGTACCTTGCGACATGTCACCGCGACACATCACAACGACTATTGAAACGTTCGTAGATACAATGGCGTCAACGTTGATATTCTCAGCGTCGGAAGACGAAATTCTAATTCGTGAAATCCAAAATAATATACTTCTTTTTAATGTTGGAGATCCAAATTATAAAAATATTATTCAAAAAGATGACATTTGATCATCATCAATTATTCTCTATCCCGATATATAAATAATTAATTTATAGGTTTTCTAGTGTTTGGCGATGAGGTAACTAAAATTTGTTGTTATTTTTCTTCTTCTAATAATAATAATAGTGTAAGAAGAATATTATAATTATTTAAAATATATTTATTCATTGTGATATGATATTATATTATATTATATGAAAAATACGTGTGCACTTAAACAAGTTTAAAAACGGACGCTGACCGAATACCAATTGTGTCGCTGTGACTTGTCGCGTTTTGGAAACCACTCTATCCGAAAAGCGTCGCGACGACTTGTCGCCGCGACATGTCGTACCTTAAAAACCGTTTTATTAATTTATTCTATTATTTTATTGTTCTTATTTGAATTTTTAATAGGTATTGTTATATTGTTTTCTTTACTAATATTAGTAGCTTCATTATAAAGTTTATTGAAAGTGATATTAATTTCCGAGTCATTATCTCTCTTACTTTGAAAAACAGTTTTTATTGATGAAATTAAACTTAAACTTTCAGCCATTTTTGCATTTATATTCTGTAAATAGTCATTTGTATTTTTAAATAGTCCTAATATATAACAGAACATAACCAAATTAAAGATGAAGTTGAAATCTATCAAATGAAGTAATCCTTTTGACTCAGCTGCTCTATCACTTTTTTCATTAATTAAACTGTTTAATAAAACCAGAAGAGGGCTCAATAATTTTTTTAATGAAACACAAGCAAACACCTGTGCCATCCATCGTGTCAAGCTTACTCTTTTTAGCTCAATAATAGATTTGTATTTCATATCTTTTTTAATTTTTACAAATTTTGCATGTACAGAAGAACCAGATATATAAATAAATTCTCCACTATACCAAAAAACATTTTTGCATTTGTTACATTTTTACAAACATCGGATATAATGAGATTAAGTCTATGGTTATAACAGTGCACATAAATGGCTTGAGGTACTTTTTCACAAAACAATGTTTGAACCCCATTCAACAGTTCACTCATTACACTGGCCCCATCATAAGTTTGTGAAACACATTTCATAATATCAATATTACTATTGGCAATAATTTCTTTAGTATATATATGAAGAAGAAGAAGCTATGCCTTGTACTGCTGTATACAACAAAACCCTTCCTATTGATTTAATGAAGTTACGGTTTTCTTTTACTAGCTTCAGATGTCCATAATTTATTAGAGAGGCCACAGAAACATTACCTGCTTTTTTCGTATCTAAATAAGATGTCTACATTGCATGGAAAATTGTATGATCATTACTCATATGGTTTTTTTTTTTAAACCACTATTACTACCCAATGCATTTTTCCAGTTATTGTAACCTTCATTCGCAAAAATGGATTTTTCTCTATTATTCTTTAAAAAAAAAATCGACACAGAAAACAGAAAATAGAGTCGTTGATGATACTATACTCAATCCAATTATATATTTTATATCAACTTAGAGAAAAATGTCTCATCCGATTGCCATATTTGTTTTGAGAAAACATACCAATTTGGGTTGCTTTGGTCCATTTTCCAATGTCTGAGAAAGATCTCCTGGTCCAGATATTACTTTATCAATCGAGTTATAAGGAGGATTGGGAGCTGATATTACTTCATTAGTTGTAGAATTACTGTCAATTTCACATTTTTCTGATTCGTCACTACTGTCAAAATCGTCACTGATCGTATTGATAAAATCTGGATTTGAAAACGAATTGAGAATCTAAAACTCTTATAATTAAATAAATATTAAAAGTGAGAATATTATAAATTATATTTTATTTCTTTATAGTTATTTTAAGAAAATGTGTAATGTTGTAATCATACAGCGGTTACATCACATTGCAAAAAAAATAAAAAAAGAATTTAAACCGCTACAATATTTTTAATTAATTTTATTTAATTTTTAACTGTTATTTTTGAAAATATCTTTTATCCAGTGGAAATTCTAATTCTTTTAAATCCAACTTTTTATCTGATCATATTCAAATATTAAAAAAAAAAATTGTTAAATTTATAGAATAATAATAATTATTATTATTATTCAATTAGTTCATTAGTTATTTTTAATCATTAAATAAATACTTTTCTAAAAATGATCCAATTACTCAGAAAATGTTTAATATATTTATTTAAAATGATCTTCTATTTAATATATTTAAATATTTTGTGTGATTTAATTTTATTGTTCCTTTTTGTGCAATTGTTATGACCGTTGAGTCGTCGTCGGCTTATCGCTCAGACGGGTTATGTTATATTCACGATTATCGGCATTAATGTTTACATGGGTACGGCACGACCCGGTGTGAGTCGATACCGAACCGCGAAAGATTGTATGTCGGCATCAATATTAAATATATTTTTCTTTTTTTTTTTTAAAATTGCACACCTTAATTTTTTTATTTTCTTTCTTTTGTTGTTAGCCATTACTTAAATCCGTACGGGCCTTACAATTTAAAATAAATACTGTATAAATATTTAATTATAGTACCTATTACTCTATTTTAGGTCTTCTCCAAGTAATTATAAAATATTTAGTTTTTTTTAAGTCATTCTAGTTCTTATATAGTGGTTTTTTGAAATTGTATTTTTAAATGAGAAGTTATTTAAAAATAATAATCTTTATACATTAAAAGTTAAAACTAAACGATTACATAAATTAAATGGAATAAATAAAAAAAATGTATAAAAATACCATTAGAATCAGTTTCACGTTCAATGTACTCAATTGCATTATTCTCAGAATTATTGGTTTCCAAATTAATATCTTCATTTTTATTAACTATATTCCAGGAAAAAACAAAAACATAACAAAAGCTATTACTGCTCCTATATGGTAACCAGAAGTACTCTTTTTCGCAGGACAGTACTCTTTTTTGATGTATGTCATAGATTCACAGTGTCCTTAACAATTATTTTAAGTACATGAAATTGTACTCCTTTTTTTTTTAAAAAAAAATATTATGGCTAATACGTGTTTATGTGTTTTTATTGTTTTTAATAATTCGATTATTAATTTATATTTTATGGCTGGGTATCCTCCCTAATCATAAGATTCTGTTGTTTATTGTCATATATCAAACCTACTTATTATACAAAAATATGTATAGATTGTAGATTTCTTAAAAAATAAAAAGAATAAAAAGATAGTAAATGTGTACTGCGATGAACGAGAAAACGGTCTACGAGAGAACGTATCAAAAATAATATAATTTTAAATTTTTTTTAAATAATTTCACTGCGTAGAAAATGTGTGTTTAATTCAAATCTACAGAATGAGTTTGCTTTTATAAAACCAACTTCAATATCTTCTCATGTTTAAATTTACACTTGGTATTTCTATCTTTAAAAAATAATTTATACTTAAATTTAAGTTAAACTTTACTTTAAATTCTTCAATTTCAAAGTATTTTCATCATAAAGACACACACTAAATGAGTTGACATTTAATTACAAATAATTCGATTTTTATAGTTGATAATAATCATAAAATAAATAGAGTAATCAGATGAAAAAAAAAAATTTATAAAAGGAGATGACCTATAGACATATGGGTAAAACGGGAAGAATAGTATATGCATTGGGTAATTACGACAAGGAAGGAGCTAAGGTCTAAAATGTACTTTTTTTTTAAATTGTTATATCTGGTCACCATAATTATAACCAACCCTACATGCTACATAGGTACCTATTTAATATACATTTTAAAAACTAATGATAAAACATTAAATAAAACGTGTAAAACAAATCTTTTTTATTTCAGTTATTACTTACCAATATAAGCATCAGTATCTACTGCAGGCAATGTATCTGAGACCACTAAGCTATTTGGTTTCACTTCCACAAATTGTGTAAGAGATCCAGCTAATTTTTTTGTTTGCTCTTCTTTTTGAAGTTTAAGTTTATGTTTTGCACATCCACTTAGAGGAGCCATTTTAAAATATTAAGATAAATTATTAACAAATACGTTAGCGTACCGCGTGCGCTGAATGAGAGTGTTCGACAGACGAGTTGACGACCATAAAAATAATATAATTCTATATGAATCAATATAATGACAATACCCTTACTCAAAAGTATTTTAAAAATAGACATAAAAGTATACAACAGACACTGTCTAGATAAGATATGAATAACATGACATGCTAGTATACTAGTATGGTACCAGTATTGGGATTTAAATAGCAATTATTTCCTAATCAATCGTTGACGATATTATGACTTATAAAGCCGTGGTTTCCTACAACCACGCATCCGTGATTGCGTGGTGCGCGATGCGCATTTGCACGATCACGCTTGTGTGATGCGTAATGGAAGTGTTTTGCTACAATGCGTGTTTACGACTACGTGGTTTGGAGTAGAAAATTTTAGTCAGTTGATGTTTAGTAGTACATCAAAATGGACGTGGTTATGCTCTATACAATTTTGGAATATGAAGCAGATGAAGAACTATTGCTACTTGCGAATAATTTCCGTAATGGAAATCATGAAATGTTTAGTCAACGGAGTAGGGAGGGATGTTTCAGTACTTTAATTAGTAATAAAAATTAAATAAAACATATACTAAAATATATATTGAAAAATATTTTAATAATGTATAAAATAATTTAATCCCGCACTGCGTTTCACACAAAAGTTGCCTTTGTGGCGACTGCTGCGCGATTGACTTGAGTGATTCGACAATTGCGCGCGTGAATTATTCATAAACATCAATACAATTTTTCATGGTTTCAACTTTTGCGTGATCACGCATCACGAATCGCGCACCACGCAATCACAGATGCGTGGTTGTAGGAAACCACGGCTTAAAAATAAGTTATCACCGTTTCTTGGTAGCAACAGAATTTAAATGTAATACAATATACATATTTTATTTCAGAAATAGACATGGATTGAATTTAATAACGTAACTTATTTTAGATTCTAATTAAAATCCGATATATTTGGTTTTATTTGTGTAATATTTAAACAATATTAAAAATGTCATTAAAACTAAAAGCCACCATATAATAATAGGCCTCTGAATACTTTGGGTGGGCCGGCTTACGGCCGGACTCATGATAGGGTGGGCCAAGCACACCCTGCCCCCCCTTAGCTACGTGCCTGTGTGGAGGACAAAACGCTGCCTGATTTACGAATCAAGTAATCGGTCATTATTTGTATTTTTTTGTATTAATAAATATTTTTCGTTGTCTTAAATTAAAAGATTTTAAATATAATTATAAAAGGTGTTCGTATTTAATAATTTTTCTACTTTACGTACTTGTGCGAGTATATGAGAAATTATAGCATTTACAAAAAGGGTATTAAAACTATATTGTATTTCAAACTTTAATCCAGGGCTAGATCATATTCTTTGTCAGTTTGAGGGGAGAGTACAATATAGTTAGGTAAAGGTTACCTCACGCTCGAAACATCCAGATCTTATTCTTTGTCAGTTGTTTCCAGCCTTTTAAAAAACCTGTTTTCGACTATCCTATTAAGCAGTGCTAGATTGTATTCTTTGTCACTTAATGAGATAGTCGTCCGGGCTAGTTATAAGGTGTTTCTTTACGTGCTTGTTTGACGGTTAGAGTGTCCAACAATCGACAAATTATTCTTTTTGTGTTGCTATACGTCAAGCTTTTGCGTGACGTATACGACAGTACCTAATACGTGAATAATAGTTTATTTTATATCACTATAAAATACAACATTCAAAGTATTAAAAGTATAAAAGAGTGTTATTATATACATATATATGTTAAGGGTTATTTGAACCAAAATCTAAAATATAACTTTGGCATACACATTTTAAACTTATGAAAGAACCTATTTAAACCACCGCTGTGTAAAAATAAATCAGCGCCCCCCCCCCAGAAAAATTCTGGCTACGCCACTGATATGTATCGTTAGAACTGACAGGCAATAATAGGGATTAGAGGTCTCTATTTCACGTGTATCTAAGAACACAAACGTACGTGTTTTTATGAAACGATGTTCGTTTACGGAAACAAGTTCGTGTAGTTAAAATACAAGTGTACACGTGTATTTAGAGTTCATGCACCTTGTTTAGGTGACAAAGGAGCACAGGTGTCTCTCTAATGTTGTTTAAGAAAACCAATACATAATATTATAATATTATTATTTATTTTATATTTATTTATCTATACGAATATTGACATACAGTATATTTAACAATTATTATTAAGTATAATGAGAATTGTATTGTACTAAAAATAATTAACATTTTGATACTCAAAAATTAAATTCCACCGACATATAAAAATAAAATTAATTTTTCGAAAAATGATAAAATCAAAACAATTATACATAAATTTTGAATATTTTCGTACTTAACTTTTTATTAAATATAAATAACAAAATAATATACTTGAATATATACGTATAGTGTTATATACTTGAATGACAATGTATAATATGTGAATTAAATTATTCAAAATAATTCCGTCCAATTTTTGTTATTGTCACATTTGCGATAATGAGGCTATCATCGCATTTTGAAATGTATGATTTAGTACTTTTTAAAGTTACTTCAAGATTGATGAGTCGTCAATTAAAACTTTATACATAAGCTTAAGATTTTAACAAAAATGCAACAATGAGTTCACCTATATTTATAAATGACAATTTTCGGTAATATAATATAATATATAACTTAAAAAAAAAAATTAACATAGTGTAGGTACGTTAGGATTATAATTAGAAAAAAAAGGTATGTTAGAATTTCACAGCGATATTATGATTTTTTAAAAATAAATTTAATAAAAACTTTTGGACCTGATATGTAAAACATGTGTAGATGCATTTTTTATACACGTGTATTAAACACAATATATAATTTAAATAATGGACTACGTGTATACGCCTTTATCAATAACATACACGTACCAAACCGAAAGCCCTAATAAGGGTTAAGAGGGCATATGGTTTAGCTGCATGTATACCTACTCCTATACGAATGACCTTTTTACCTGAATTTAAAACATTGGAAATACATAGTCCCTTTTTACCTACCAATAAAATATCGTATTAACTCCTACGCTAGCCTTTATTAGATATGGGTTAAAGCTATTATACATGACAAAAACGTTAAAAACTTATAGATAGTCCGTCAAATAATATGACACTCTGTCATTATCGAGCTGGTTACAGTGCATTGCACTCATAATATTAATTTTATCTGTTTGGTTGTTCATTATATTCATTATTTACATAACTGCGTACTCATACAATTTATCCACTGCAGTACTAATTTATACTTGTATAAACATCTGGGATTTTGGCGTATTATATATATTATTATTTTTTTTTTTTTTTTTGATTCGTATCAAAGATTCTGGAACACGATAACGTACAAAAACACGAAAATAGACCATATGAGTATTTTTTCCGCGTTCATCGTTCAAAACAGTAATATTTTTGTGACATAATAATTGTAATGAATTTTATGTACAGTCAAAATGGTAAAAATAATTTAGTATTAAATAACTTTAAAATTGTTTTGCATCACACTGCAAAAAGTGGCCAAAAAACATGGGGCTGCATCAATAATAAGTGTTGAATTAAAATATAAGTAAATAATATCGAGAACGAAATAACCAGAAAAAACTTAATTCTGAATTAAAATCACGATAAACATTCATCTCTCAATCACCAAAAAGTAAATAATTTCCTTAAAAAAACAAATTTGTGTAAAAAATATAGTTGACAAGTTTATTTTAATCAAAATTAAAAATTTTATTAATGAAATAGTTTAAATATAATTTATCTTAATTTTATTAGAAGAAGTGTATATAATGCTCGTAAATATACTTTGCCATCTTTGCCTATAAATATTTACGAAGTTTTTGATACTATAAATTTAATAAACATAAATACAATCCATTTTGAACAATTTGTTTTAATCGATGATATAGATACTTACTCAGATTATAGCATTTTATCGTGAAACCTATTTTAAATTTCTTTGTTCTGTTGAAAAAATTTTAGTAGACAGTACTTTTAATTACTGTAGAAAATATTTTGTTCAGTTATTTACCATTCTTGATTATAAAAATCAAAATTATATATATACAGTTTTTGTATTGCTTCTAGGCAAACATAGTCAAACTTACAGCTTATTATATTTTCAAAAATAAAAGTAATTAGTGTGAATAATAATTTACTATTCCTACTATCTATATTTGTATCGGACTTCAAAGTTTCTATTCATAATACAATAAAAATAAATTATACCAGATGTCCAACGAGACTTCATTGTTTTTTTTATTTTTGTTACTTATAATAATAATAATAATAATAATAATAATAATAATAATAAATAAGCCGTTTTATTATGATTTATGACGTCAGTTCACTGTTCGGGAATGAGTATTTGGTATTCCTTACTAATCCTTTATCATAAAGGACGATTTTAATTTTGTCTATCGAGGTTTAATGGAAGTCGAAAATTAACACATAGAATTATCCACACGTAAATATAAAACACAGTAGGATTTTTAATTTGCATTTAATAAATATTTTTAACTTAGGCTTTTATAGAAAAGAAAAAAAGGCTTTTTAGAAAATTTGTTGTAATAAAAATAATAATACTTATAATATTAATAATCATAGTAGTTTTCATAATGTATTATAGAATGACTTAACCGTTGTTGTTATTGATGGTGTGGCCTTGCATTTTTAATTCCACTGTTTATTGTTGTGTCTAACTTATTCTTGTTTTGATTGTTTTATTGTCAATGGTCATCTGTTTTAAATCATTAAGCAACCAATTATATTTTGCATGTGTACTTATTTGAATTTACTTAAAATCACAATAGATATACATATTGTGTATAAGGTTATTGTTTATCAACCATGATCACGCTTGAGTTATGTATAAAGTTATGGTTTAAATTACAGATTTATTTTGAAAACAACTACTTTGTAACAATAATTGTATTTTAATGCATAATAATATAAATTAGGATATTATTATTACTATTATATAAAAACGTTATTATAAGATTCACTCAAGCAAAGCTAGGCCAGTAAATAATTTGACAGCTTGTTTGAACAATCAAAATTAGAATTTCTCAAGGATCATGTATGACCGATAGCACAGTTGATTTTCACTAGTCAAACATCCTGGAGTTAAAAACAATAAAAATTATTTCTTTTATTTTTCATTTATCTATTTCAAGTTAAACATGCATTTGTTATTTTTGGTTTTATCCCTCATCGTGTTTGTCAACAAGCAAATTCATGGTCTGTCAACGTGTGCACAATATCTGCGCAAACCGGAAATCGGCTATCATCTGACCAAGGAGTGTGCTATATCCAAAATGCGAACTGTGGCATCGTCAAATACAACGGAATTGATCTCGTGCATTCAATTAGCGAAGACGAAAAACGCATTCGCTTTTGCATATGCAAACCAAACTGAAGGTTTATTGACTCTTATAGCTGTTGTCTTATAACTGTTAGTACCTAATTAATTAATTGATAAATTATTTTTTTATAAACAATTTATACTTTTACTGTCGAATGATAAGACGCGGAGATATCGTTGAGTTCCATATGCAACGTTTTCGAATGTCCGGAGTTCCATTCATTTCTGTTGACATCCAGCATTTCGGCATACGATTACTATAGTATGTTTTCGAAACCAATGCGTGAGTATAATAATTATAGTGTACTCTACGTCTCTACTTGTATCCACGATTATATATATATATATTATATTATTAATAGAATATAAAAGATACAGGGACTGGGATATTATATTTTTTTGGGAGACATGAGATAACATTTTAACCAGTTTAGTATATTTTACCTTTGAGGGCAGTTTAGAAATTTCATAAGTAACATCACAAGTTTAAATTAGAGATTATTTTGAAATTTTGTTTATTATTTATTGCTGTTTAACGTTTTATTCTGGTTAAGTTTACACGTTGATGCCACCCTTTTACATTTGATAAAACAATTTCGGGCGCAGTTAACATTCTTGGAATCAATCCCATACACATTTGTGCATCACAACTAAATGCACCTAAATGCTTCAGTGCGTAGTTGTAACCTACCGGCCTTTTGTAATTGTAATTGAGCGTTTGATTGCAGCCACCGAGAACTACACTTGTGCGCCAGGGATCGGCATGTTCGAAATGATCATAGATCGCTTGAACTACTCAAACGCCATGGTTGCGTGCGAAGACGCTGGCGGCCATCTGGCTAACGTTGTGTCCGATCCGCGAACGTCGTTTTTGGCCTCGTTGGTGTCCTCAGCCCTGGCCAACCAAACCGCGTCGGCTCGCAGAGCTTTCGTCGGTTTGTTTTTCGAAAACGAATTCGTCACCATCACGGGTTAGTGTGGCACTTCTAGGTATTGTGATTGTACGAAATTATTGTTTACAGTTTCGTATTTTTTAGAATTGAGAGGCATCGATTATTAATCGACCCGTGTAAAAAAAAAAAAAAATGTAAACGATAATATTTTGTCGTTTTTTGTCCGTTGTAATTCAATACGATGAATAGGTGCCATATACATAATTAACTAACAGGTAAATCGAAGAAAACTCATTTTAAACGGTCAATGTTGATGACATTAACCCCCGTTAACGCGACATTTCATTGTTTAAATGTAGGTACAGACATTTTTGTCTAGAACAACAAATATTTGCGTGCAATTAAATCCATAGTAATATTATATTTGTCCGTTGCACCACACAAAATATAATTAAATACAAATACTAATGAGTCTCGAGAAAAATGTAATAATGACATAAACGTCTTGAGATATTGACGATTATCGCATAATACATTTTACTTGTTAATCACCAGAGAAGATGTTAATCATTTTACGATTACTTTTCAATTCCAATTGGAAATCTTACGAGTTTAGTTTATACATAAACAGAATATGATCTGAGATTACGATTAAATTGATAAACTACCGAATAGAGCCTTTGTTAGGCTTTTCGGTCAAGTTGTATGAAGTAAAAAAAAAAAAAAATAATAAAAGCAAAATACTAGCGTGAATTCGATTTAATTTCGATTTTTCATTTTCAATTCAAAAATATGATTAACATTTCTGAAAATAAAATTCAAAATATTAAGTCAATAGTTTAAATTTAAATATTAATATTACTTTTTTTAATAGTTCTTTTAACAAAGAAGATGAATTATAACTAATGTACATATATTATATTTCATGGGATATATGTTCTGTGTTTATGTACTTAGTTCTACATTTATAGTTATTGCACCGCAGATCATTTATATGAACAGTATTTATTTAGTATTGTATAATAATCTTATCATTATTCATAAATTGCCTAGGAGAACCGTTGACATGTTTGCCGTATAGAGCGTGGGCACCAGGACACCCAAAGGCTGAAAGCCTGAAAAAAGACTGCGTGGTTATCACTAGTGACAGATACTGGGAGACAGAGGATTGCTCGAAAAAATTACCATATATATGCGAACTCATTCCTGATGGTCCTCTGACAAACGTAGAACGGTATTGTGCGCCGATAAGCAATACTAGTGAGTCGATAAACCTTGAATAGAAATTGTTTAGATAATTTGCTATTCAGTAATAAATTATGAATATTTATTAGTGAATAATAATAGATACTTGTACAGTGAAAATCTAAAAGTATAACTAAATATTACTTTTTATTTTCAGAACGTAGAAAAAATTGTATATTACGTAATCAAAAGGAATTTGAAAAAACTGTGCAAACTAAACAAGAATGCATCAATAGTATTAATACCAACAAAACTGAAGTAAATAATTAGATATTAGATCATTTTATCTTGGATAATATATACTAATATGACGATTTCATTTAATATATAAAATGTAAAATTTATTTTACAAAATTAATTTCGACCTCTATCTCTACAATAGTTATAGGTTCATCGACTCATTTTCCCCAGAACAAGTGCTATTTTATCTAATTTAAAAGGCTATTCAATTGCACTGATTGGCTCTTGGAACTTTATAACCCTGAAAGTCCTTATCTAAACAAGGAAGAAGTTAATAACCTAACCTGATAAATTCAACTATATGCCTTTTTTTTTGTCTTTTTTGAGTTATTACAGGTATTATAATTTATAATAATAAAGTAGTTAAATCATTTTGAATACTTATATAGTTATTTCCGTTCAACAATTGAAATTATGTGGTTTACATCTCATCTGTTATGTAAAGGTAGTAATACCTATTGACTATCAACAATATAATCATGTAGTGGTAAAGCGAAGTGTGATTATTGAGATAGGATAGGGGTAGAAACAGCCTTAGAAAGAATATAGGTACACTGTTTATACAAACAGAAAATTAGATCTCCAAGCAGTTAAATAATTTTAGCTTTGCACTTTTCCTGTTGGAAAGAAATAAAATATAGCTTATAATAAATCCATAGTATAAATTAATTAAATTTTCAGTAGTTTGAAAATATATATTATTGGTCATATTGTTATACTTTTTATGAGCATCTTGTATTGGAAATCAATAAACATTTTAATATGAGTTAAACACAAAATATAAGATGAAATGTGAAATATATTAATTATGTGTTAAAAATAAAATTAGAATAAAAGTTAAACTTAAATAATTTATTTTTTTGTATTTTTTATTTAGTTTGACCACTATTAAACAGAGTATTCAATAACAAATTGAATATTAAATTATATAAGAGGTAAAATTTTTTATGAGAAGTCAAATGTATAGTGTCATCTAGTGTAGTTATAATACAAATATTTTTTTAATTAAAAATATAGAATTTGAATAGTTAAAGTTAACTGGTAAAATCTATGTGTTCCACTGTCTATTAAATAAGTAGTATGATTTATTAATTAAAAAATATTTCTTTAAAAAGATCTGATGCTTTGTATTTATATTTTAAACATTTATACAATTATAAATAATTTTTTTTTTTTGTTAAAACTCTAGATATAAGTTATCTATTATGCAGTTACTAGCTGATCCGTTATAGTTTCGCCTGTGCGTAGTTGTTTATTTTGCCTTAGGACTATGATATGTAGAATTTTTTATTCAAATTGTATCGTTTAATGTGATCGGCAAGTAAATATGAAAATCGGTTAATGAAAACGTATTGAAATGTTTCTAGCGGTATTAAATATATTTTTATTAGAAATGAATACAGATGCAAAAGAAATGCTAATTAATCTGTTGTTGATAACAATGAGCCTGATGATTACAAATGATATAATAAGAATTTTATAAAATTTCTGAGTATACTGGTATACAGTATAAATTATACCTGTATAATGTTTTTCGTTCTATCTCCTGTTGAAATCAAAATCATTAGATAATTCGGGTCCCCAGTTCGAGAAAATCGAAAAATGAAGTTCGATAAAATTAGCAATGTGAAAAGCACTCTGAACGAAGATCTACGTCAATGTAGACCTACATATGCCTAACCAACATAAGTAGAAAACCTAAATGTTTGACCTTGAGCTTTATTAATGATAATCACAAAAGAAACTTTAACAGGGAATTAATGCTGTTTGAATGAAAACAGCAAGTCGGTGTGAATGCTTGGAATAAATGCAAATTCTCCTTTTGCTGGCCCAGTAAGAATTACGTAATTATTAATTCATTAATTTAATTCTCATTAGGTCATCAATTAAAAAACAAATGGCTATATGAGTGACTTAACAGTATCATGACCCAGTCATATATATTATTTGTAATACATTAAAAAATTATATTAAACAATATAAAAGTTTTACTTTAGGTTATTTACCATAGATGATTTAAACAAATAGATTAAAAAAATAATTTTGCACTGATAATATCAACTTGAACTAAATTGAAGTCATAATACTGACAACAATTAAATACCAATGAAACATTATAATATTATAGGTAGCAAAATATTGAATCCAAATTAAATTTGCAAGAATTAATAACAATCTTTATTAATGAATAACTATTAAATACTAGAAATATAAAATAAAATAATTGCTTTTGGTAAAATAAACATACTCTAAAAGTAGTATAAAAAATTAGTGATTTTGGTCTTCATTGTTTAATAAACGCTGTATAAATTTTATCAAGATTCATACAAATTATCAATTTGAGTTTTGTATTTAGCATAAATTTCTCTTCGTTTTAGTTTGAAAGCAGCTGTGACTAGATTATTGTCAGGTGTCCAAACATCAATACATAATATAATTGCTGTGGGTATTTCAAATCTTTCAAGTTTATCTAAAATTAATAGCAAATATAAAACATTTTTACAATATAAATAATTAAAAGAAAATACTAGAAAATAACATACTTTTTCTACCATGTGCAGCTAATTCGTCTAAAACAGCTTTCTGTAGAATTTTAATTGAAAACAACTCTTCACTACTTAATTCATTGATATTTTCAATATTCAACTTTCTAGCCATATCTACCAAGTGATTTCTATTAGGTACAACCAAAGCAATTGTGTACATGTGGAATGAACTTCCATAAATACATATATTATCAACCACAGGACAAGTTTTGAGTTGTGATTCTACTTTGCCTAAAGAAACATATTCGCCTCCTTGCAATTTTACTAAATCTTTTTTACGATCTGTAACAATATTATACATAATTTATTATGTACTGTATTCAAATTGTGATGTTGAATGTTTGTACAATTTTAACAAACCTATTATTTTTATGGAACCATCAGATTCCAGCTGACCAATATCACCAGTTTTAAACCACCATTGTCCATCTCTTTCAAAAAATTCTTCTTTTGTTTTTTCTGGATTTTTATAGTATCCAGGAGATATGTTTTCTCCACCTAAATAAGTTTAATTATATTACAGACAATCAAGTAGTTATGTACATTCAGACTAACCTATAATAAGTTCGCCTCTAGGATAGGGTTTATCAGTTATCCTGTAACTAGCTTCTTCCCAACTGACCAACATGAAATCATTTACAGTTAATGGAGCACCGACCCTACCAGTAGACATGTCATCTTCTGTTTTCATCATTAAAAACAAAATATTATTAAAAAGAAACAATTAATATAAAAAGATTTTTATTTTAATAAAAGTATACTAACGACTCATGCCAGATCCACATGAACTAGTTTCTGTAAGTCCATAACCTTGTTGAACAACTCCACATACACAAATTTTAATAAGTGTATGCGTTTCTGGTGAAAGAGGTGCACCTCCACATAAGATAAATCGTACACGGCCACCTAATAATGCACTTGTTTTTTTAAAAACTAACCTGAAATGTTAATGTAATAAATAATATCAAATTAATCGTAAAATTATCAATACAATTACTAACGTATCCAATAATGGAGTTTGAAATCCACGTTCTATCCATTTTTTCTTATATTCAAATGCAAATTTGAACAATGTTTTTTGTAATGTAGTTCCACTAGAAACTTTTTCATTAATGCCTTTGTAGATTCGATCAAGTATAAGCTTTAAAATATAAAACATACAAATTGAATACTTTATAATACAAATGAAAATATTATTTTTTAAAAATGTATATTGTAATAAAATACATACAGGAACAGCAGTTATGACAGTTGGCTTCAATATGGATGCATCACCTTTAGTACCACGTTTAATTTTGCTAGAAGTATCTATCATGGTCAATGGTGTAGAATATCCAATTCGAATTCCACATAATAAACAAGCTAGTTCTGAAACATAATTAAGAATAATTTATGTTTTAGCATAACTTAAAAACATTTTATTAAACAATAATAAAAAATATCATTTATTTGTAAAAAATAATAATAAAAAAAATAAGGATTAAATAATACGTAAAATATATATTTTGGATAAGGTCTAACTCCTATAGAGGAGTCTTGAATTCTTTGAAAATCTTAATTTAACACTTATTAAAATTTTATTAGTCATATAGTAGAGAAAATGAAA
Organism: Sipha flava; assembly: GCF_003268045.1. Taxonomy (NCBI): domain Eukaryota; kingdom Metazoa; phylum Arthropoda; class Insecta; order Hemiptera; family Aphididae; genus Sipha; species Sipha flava. The sequence continues at coordinate 191,155 of NW_020273108.1, forward strand.
AATGTGAAAAAATATAAATTTGTAAACTATATTTTTCTATATATTAGTATTAAAAGATGTTTTATTTTACCACCAAGAAGTTCAAAAACGTGTGCTAATGGTAAATATCCCATAAACACATCTTCCTCAGGATCGATTTGAATAGCATCATTAAAGGCTTTAAGTGTTGCTATTAGATTCGTATGAGTTAAATTAACACCTTTGGGAACACCAGTTGAACCACTAGTATACATAATAATTGCAATATCACTTGGAATTGGTAAATTTCTATCTGAAACATAAAATTTAAAATTATTTTATTTTAATTAAAAATATATAAATTAAACAATTACCCGTAACTGTGTATTCAGAGCCTCTTTGTAGAATAGATTTAAATGATATTATTTCTACATCATCTTTAAAGCCACTGGTATTTGTTTTGGTCAATTGATCTTCCATGTAAATCAATGTTTTTACTCGAGGAGTAAGTTTTAAAATATTTTTAAACTTTGGTAATAAGTCATGTGAAGTAATGACAATTGATACCTCAGTTTCATTTATTCCATGAGCTATCGCTTCTTCACCAAGGGTTGCATATAATGTTACGACTATAACAATAATAACCCAACATAAATATTTTTATTCTATATTTTTTATTTCTTTAAGGTTTTAATTAAATCCTAACACAATTTTAATTAATTAGAACACTTTTATGTTATAAAGTGATTAGAAATATCAGTCTTAAATACTGATGGAGAAATTAACAAAGATATATTTGCTTACTCAATTTACCTCTTTTACATTTTATGTACTAAACTAAAAATCAATATTCAGTTCTTTAAAATCAATGTGTTCAAATTACCAGGTATATTTTGTTTAAAACAGCCTTGAACAGATATCATCCATTCAGCCCTTGTTTCAGCAAATATTGCTATATTTTCTTTGTGTTTTTGACCAAGGGAAATTAAAGCATTACCAAAATAATCAGATGCATTGTCTACATCTTTGTATGTCATCCACTTGTAATCTCCCATGACATACTACAAAACCAAATAAACAAAAATAAACATTTAACATTATACATTTAACAAGTAAAATGATTTTATTTCATTTTTTTAACATACTTCAAGGCAATATAGAACAAAATTATTACTTTTTGAGAATTTTTTCATTTAAAATTTATACATTTGCTTACTTTTTTGAAAATTCTCCCGTTTGGTTGTACTTCATCTTCTTCAGCTAGTACTTCTCTAGTTCCAAGGCAACGAGATTCTGAATATTTATTCACAGAATATTGAAATACTTTATATAATGTATCTATTTTATCCTTGACTAGAGCAAGATGATTAGGTGAAAATGTACTTAAGGTTTTAATAAGAATGGTGTTATCATCTAGTACGGTAATTTTGGACTGGAAAATATAAAAATGATTATGATTAGTAATGCTTCAATGTTATAAATTTTAAAGAAAGTGTATTAATATGTAAGTATACAACTTTAAATATAAATTCTGTAAGTATATATCATAAAAAAATATTTTCAAACAATTACTTGATATATATATATATATATATACCTACATAATAAAAAGGAAATGATAAAAAACACTTGTATTTAATTTGTGTTAAAAGTAGTGGTATATTGAAATTTAATAAAGGCATAACTTAATTAAAAATAAGGCAATTTTTATTCAAAAAAATCAATACAGAACTTAATTAATTTAAATTTAATTTATGGCACTTTATAAAATATTTAATATGTACTTAGAAAACTATCTTACTTTCATTCGTTGAGATTTCTGTTTTTTATTCCATGGTTGTTGTAATATTAAATATACTGGATATGTTATAACATCATATATAAAGGAAATTGTCTTGAAAGCAGACAATAAATAAGTATTTTCCATTCTGAAAAAAAAAAATTCATTTCATTCAATTTTGATTAAACTTAAGTTACATATAAACATAAGAGATAAATATAAAACTAAAAAACAATTAAGAGTAGCAAATATTGTCGTTGACAATTTATATTAATAAACTAACAATAATTAAATAAACTATAAGGTGCTTCAAATAAAAATTTAATTCAATAAAGACCATTTTTAATGATATTGTAGGAACTATTAAAAAGCAATAAAATTTACTTCCCAAACAATAACAATTTTATAACATTAATGTAGAGTAAGATAATGTTGTTAAAATTCAGTTTATTCTGTATAAATATATTATTTGACAACAATTATAAATATAGTTTACTCATTATTGTATACTTATAAAACTAAAATATTTATTTAAATAAAAGCACTAAGTAAATACTACTCGTAAATTTACTAAGTAAATAATATCAAAAATAATTAAAATGTATAAGTAAGTATTATTTATAATATTTCATCCAAGTAAAAATTAAAATTATTAACCTGATTTACTTAAATGTTGTTTGAAAATTGTAATAATTTTATCGATTTGAACAGTTGAAATGAAACTAAATGAGTAACAATTACTTTATAATATAGAAAATACATTTTCATTAAAATAAAAATCAAGAACTAATTAATGATTATACTTTAGACTTTTAAAGGTTTGTTTTGATAATAAGTATACATTAATAAATCTGAAGGTACTTTTTAATTAATTTAATTTTACAGAACTCATTAATGGTATATTATCAACCAAACCCAGTTTCATTATTGTTTGATTATGGTGCAAGTTATTTTAAATAAAATAATCAAACGATAAATAAATGATCTTATAAAAATTATTAGTACCTAATTTACACTTACTTATTATAATCACATTTTAATTTACAAACTCTTAAGGTAAATATTTAGTTGCTCATTGCAATAAATTACTTTCATTAATATTATGTTGATAGTGCCAGTATTAATAATCACTATGGACTTTAATTTTTATAAAAAAAAAAATAATGATTATGAAAATAATAATATTTTTTTAGTACAAAAATTAGGTCAATGGTTTCCTATGGAGGCAAATACTTATATTTTATATTATATTATCATATATTTATTTATTGATTGAAAATAATTTTCTTTTATTAAAATAATAAAAAAAATTTGATTTATTCACACAATTACTTTTTTTAATTTAGGGGATATGTGAACCAAAAAATTATGGGAACTGCTGAGTCAGACAATACATATACAAGTTTTATATTCCCTTCCTAACTTCATTCACATTTTCCTTTTTCTTAAATATTTTGATATAGGATTTTATTATAATTAATATCTCGGTTAATACTAATTTAAAAATCTACTCTGAAAATAATACAATATACCATTGATATTATTATGTTCAATCATTGAATATAAAAGTAATATGAGATAAAATATATTTTGTATTGAATATGGTAATCATTAGCTAGAAATACCAGTAAAACCTAGTAAACCATAAACTATAGTCTGTTCAGATTAAGAGTGCCCAAACTCGCCCATGTCTACTGAGAAACCGATAATGGTCGGACACCCGTCGATATCTAGACACTCTATGATTCCTTGCCATTATTCGACTGCCGTTGTTGTTTATCAAAGTCAGTGATTGCTGCTTTGTATACAGATTATTATTAAAAAAAACCATTTTATTCAAAATAGAACTACAGCGTGGTGTTACGAAAATAGTGTGGTAATATAATTCACAATGTATAACAGCGTCGTAAAGCGTCGGCATACTAGTGGAAGTACACATGCACAGTAAAAACCAGTTTTTGTCTAAATGACTGGGCACTCTTATTCTGAATAGACTATAGAACAATAATTTATTATTACTTACATTAAAATCTATATTATTATTGTTTATCTCTATAGACTATGTATTATGTTTCATTAATTTGGATTTGAAAAAATTAAAATAAATGTTCAGTTTTTAGTTCTATAAAATGTAGGTTTTGTATAAGTATAGTAATTTAATATACAAAATACTATATATATAGCTTTATAACAGACATTTAAAGATTATTTGTATGAAATATTCAAAACACTTATTAAAATAATTATACTAAAAATAATGATTATAATACAATCATATCAATATTATGAAATACATAAATATAATATTTTAAAATTAATTTAATTTAAAAATAAATAAATATTGTAAAGCTAATTAAATATTTATTAATTGTACTTAGAGAATGCATAAGAAAAAATAAAAGACTTGAATACTTTTATTTTAATATTTCACAAGTCTGTTTTTTATATAGGCAGTGCCGTAGCCAAAAGTTTTTTTCCGGGAAGGAGGGGCTTAATTTTTGATGAACAAAGTCAAAAAATTTAATTTGCACTGTACTGCAAAAAATATAATTCATATAATTAATACATATATTATACAATAAACATATTATCAAATCAATGTCATATAATTAATAAAAAAAAAAAAAAAAAAAAAAATGATACTTCAAGTATTAAGTCCGAAAGCTCCCTCTGGATACAGTACTTCATATAGGTACTATCAATTTTATAGAACATACTACAATGAGGTAGTAAAACTTTAGAAAAAATTTGTAAAAGAGAAAGACCAATAAGGTATTAAGTTATAATTAGAGAGCCTTGGTATATCAAGGTTCTTTAACTATGTAACTATAACTATCAATTAAATATCTAAGATAATATTATAGTATATAATTTAATATTTATGAATTTTTAATATGAGAAATGTAGTATAAATGTAGTATTTATGGCATATTGATTACATTTTATTAACTACAATAATTAACTTTCTATAAATAAAAATACTACATTTTCATAAAATATGTTTTGAATAATGAATTTAATCAAAATTGAAAGTCTATAATACTAACCTATATATATATATATATATCTGAATATAATTTTAATACTAATGACTATATATACAAATAGTCTGTAATAGTAAGTAATAATTGTTGTTAAGATCTTATCAACTTTTTTTTTTTTTCAAAGTGGTATAAATTATTAAGAATCAGATAAAAGCTTAAAGTGTATGAATAATAAATAAGAAAATGTACACATTGGTAAGAAATTCCTAATAATTATATTTTAAAAATGATAAGAAGAATTAATAATGTGCTGCATTGCTAACTAAGACTTATAAATAACATATTGTTAATTATATAAATGTTATCTTTAGTTATGAGTACATATAGCAAGATCAGTATTTACTGAAGGGTTAGTGAATATTTCAATGACAAAAATATGATTCAAATATATACACAGCATTTTTATCTTCTTATTACTATCTTGTTTTGTTTTTCGATAAAAAAGAAACTGTTCTGATCAATCAAACGATAATGTTGTATGAGTAAATTGATTATCAAGAGGACTTGAAACTGGTAAAACATGGAAATGGCCGATTATTAAGAAAGCTTTTTCACAGTGACGCATAGGTAAATCAATAAAAATAAATCGTCGCGTTGATTCATAAGCGACAAGGTCAAGCGGCTGCTGAATAGAGTACGATGCCAGTACGGATGGAACACTGTACCAAGGCAGACGGTAGGGCACGCACCACAGTGACTACTCACTCGTGTTATGGTTTTGAACGAACAGCTAGCAGTAATAGGACATCACTGGTGTGTTGGTCCTGAGGAATTTATCAGCACCGGTGGTCGTCGAACAAACGAGTGCGAGAACACAGCGGACGGATTTGCGATGAAGAAACCGTGAGCGCGTGATTTATAATGTCCAGAACGCCGTACGGGTACGATACGCGCGAGGACGCGTACGAACAACTCTGCACCGCGAAGAATACTGCGCAAAGAGCTGTCGCCGACGGCACTATCAATTACGTACACGCGCGATGGCACGCACGAACACGCGCGCAAAACGGTGACGTGCGGATTACGTGAAAACGCGCGAGGACAAATCTCGGCGTACGGCGGCGGAGGCGGGTAAGTTGTACGTCGCCGTCAGTCTTGAAACGTCCCGGACTCGACGTAGCGTCAGCGAGCCGCTATCACTATTAATACTGTTGTCGTTACCGAAACGCAAATACCGGCGGCACGCGCATGCGCATGCGCGTACGCTCGCGTCGAGGTCTTCTTATCTCCGGCGCCGCTGATGGCTCAATAAATTTTGCGTTGAGCGACCGTGCCGTGAAATCGTATACGTGTGACGGGCGACGCGGTTGATTTCACGGTTTCGCCGGGGGACGGGGGCGCGGAGGGGGTAACACCGATATCTATGACTCGGCCTGTGTGCACCAATTGCACGTGTACAGCCGTTGCGTACGACTTGTACCGGGAAAAATTGTCGTATATTTACGCGTACGTTTTGTCAAGTCCGTTGTAAAATCGTGCTTGAAAACGGTGTTGATAAAACAACGACAATAGGGTACAGGATTTCATCGGTTTTTATAGACGTCATTGCACGCTGTGAAAGCTTTTGGTTTTATTTTAATAATTTTCCGTTCGAGATCGGTTGAAACGATATTTTTTTATAGCGCGTCGGGACATCGTTACGGAATAACCGTGATAGACATTCGTTACGTTCAAGGAAATCGAAAAAAATAAAAACCCGGAACGTGGAGTAGGTTTCAATAATTATGTTCATAATAGTGACTGGATTGGAGCAGCGAATCAGTCGATCGATAGAATAGTCACCGAGGGGCTTCTCTCGTAACAAACAGGTAATCGGGTTGCGACGTAGGTACCGACTAAGTGGTGGCCACCGCGGTCTCGGGGTCACGTCGTGTAGTGATCGTTACTTACCGCCACATCATGTATTGCCGTGTTTTCAGACAACGTCCAGCGGCGTGGGCACGGTGTTGAACGGACGGCGGACGAAAAACTCGGTCAGCGAGCTACACGAATCGAGGGCAACAAAAAAGCTCACGCCGAGCTTTCGTTCGATTTCTCCTCTCTCTCTCTCAGTCCTCCCGGCCCGGCCTATGTGTCGGAACACTAACTGACCGAACTTACGTACGCCGTGTCGCCAAGGCAGGTCCGCGTTGACGATCGCACTGCGCCGTCGTCGTCGAACGATATAATTGCGGACGTGCCCTCGGAACCGCACCGTTTCAATATTTCATAGCGTATCGAACGGTTCCGGTGCACACGAGCGCATGGTCCGGTCGCGGCGGGTACGGTACACTACGGACGCCGACCGTGGCGGTTACGTGTCCCGATGGTTAATCGCGTACACGAACGTGGTGACCGCCGACGCCGCCGCCCGGGACGTTTTGATCGATTTCGGCGACCGCGACAGGGGCGAGAGCGTCGCGTACACAGCAACGCAGCCGGACCGACGATCGCGCGCGAGCTTCGAACGGTTCGTCGTGTAGAGAGCGCTCTCGTGCGCACAACCCGCCGTCGGCAAAGGGTTAACTCGACGTGTTGTTCTCCGTAACGGGGAGGTTGAACCATTTTGACCCGGGCCCCGGTCTAGGAAAATTTAAAGAGAGCCCTCTTTAAGTCCAGGTCGATTGGAAGTACTCGATATAAATATACATTTATAAATAAATTACATTTATGTTAAACGTGTTGATTGGTTGTACATTGTTTATAAGTTATTAAAAACGTAATTCCTTATATCGATGCATTTAAGTTATCTTGAATGGTTGAAGTGTGAAAAGTCTTTGCAAACTTTGTGTATATATATATTAAATACTCGCATATTATTGTGACGATTGAAGGGCCCCCGAATTAATTTGTCTCGGGCCCTTAAAAGGTCCTCAGGACGGCTCTGGTTATGGAAACAATGCGGTGGTTGAACTCAGGGGGTGTGCGTATGTGCGTCGCATACCAATTACAGTAACCAACGGATCATTTTTACCATTGCAATATAAACACTGGAGATGAATAATCTGACATCCGAGACCTTCGTCGGTCAGCCCGGTTCCGTGGTATCTGGTTTGCTTTCACCGCATGTTATTTGAATATTGTTACAATAGTGACGATTTTGAACATTGTGTTCGAGTTATAAATTCTAAACAACAATTGATTTTGATCGGTTTAAGTACTTAATATATTATTTTCTATGTAGTTTTTGTAATGCTTTCGATCATGCCTCCAGTTACTGTGCGCCTATGATACTAATACAATATAATGTTGTTATCGAAATCCGTCCAATGTATGAATTATATAATCTGTATAATGTGTTGTGTAATGTCAGATCTACAGAATAGAAGTTGTTAGGTGGAATAGGATTATTAAAATATAAACTCAAATTTTTTTTATTTTTTTTATTTTTAAAAGAAATTTACAATCTATACCTTAGGCACAATGAGTAAATGTGATACAGAATATATATATAAGGTATCAAAACAAATTAATATTAATAATAAAAACAGTTTACAATAAATTATATAGTACATGTTACGTTTGATCAGAGCAGCCACCCATTAACTCAAATTTAAATTAAATACTGTTTATTATAAATATTCCAAGTTAAAAACACTTTTAATTTTAAAATAATTCCAAGTCCAAAATAATTCATTCAAAAATATTCCAAATACAAATAATTATTTCACAAAACATACTGGCGCGAATGTGCTCACTCTAACCGGACTAAAATACATCTGATTATAGGTCTGTTCTGAACCCACATACATGCCTACCACGATCTCGTATGAATTCCTTTTTGTCGTTTCTTCATCACTGCCATACTTCAGAATTTGACTAGTGATATGTGGTATCGTATTTGTGACTTGTGTTTTAATCAGTGCTCGACTTGAAGGGAGGCACATGGGGACGGAGTACCCCTTCTAATTTTTAGAAATTTTAGCGTTCCCCTACTATTATTACGTTATAACTATAACGCTTAACAAGTTTTGGGACGCAATTTTTTTTAAGTAAATAGAGTCCCCTTTCTTTAATTTTGGCAAATCAAGCACGGGTTTTAATTATTACTGTGTGCTCAACCCTGCTTGAGGTCATTATTACTGAGTGGTAGTCCTCACGATTTCTTTCTTTTGCATTAATACCTTTCACATGCTCGTCAATCGAGGGTGAAAATAATTTGGCACCTTGCTTTTAGCTGAATAATAGATAGTTTACAATGTATTTATATTATATGTTTATATTAATATTCATTGCACGTAGTGTGTCATCGTATGAAGTTCGTATTCATTAAACAATGTACTATTTTGTAACGGACTCTGAACGATTAACAGTATTATAACACAATAACTAAATTAACGAGTTTAATAAACACAATAATTGGGTTTTTCGTATGGTTTAAGAGGAGTTACAACGTTATAGATATTTGGAATTTTAACAGGATGTTATAACTAAAAAAACATCACATCTTTCCTTAAATTTTGATTATAGGTATGTTTACTTTAATATTAACGCTAACATTACTACCTACATTTGAATTACTGTACGCAAATTTACTATGTTGTACGTATGTCGGACGGAGACTACATATGTGAGTGTGGCGTCCTTTTAAATCTATTTAGTATTTTAATCTATTTATCAATCCTTTTAATTTATTCGTGAATTGTAAATTTTTTATTTCAACATTTATGAACATTTGTGAACAACAATAATTACACATTATCTCCAAAAAGGTTACGTCCGTGTCCCCAAATGGTAATGATATCAAGTTTTCAATAACATTTTCTTTTTTAAGATTATTATTTTAATATTAAATATAAATAATAATATAGATATGGTTAACTATATCTCAAACTTAAATTACAGTAAATAAATCAAATCACAGCCAATTTTCATGCTAAAAACAAACATGATGTAATAATAAATAACTATGGTCTAAGTCGTAAATTAGAAATGGGTTTAGAGTTTATGTTTTATCAACGAGAAATATATTTACGTGAGTTATTAGTCATCCAACTATGGTAATATTTTAATTATAATTATATAATATACGGAGAGCCAAATTATGGTCATAATTAGGGCGCGGATTTTCATGCAAATACATAATTTGATTGAGTAAAAATTTCTCATTTCTGATTAAAATATTTAACATATTTCATAACACCCTGAATAAAATGTGACTTTTTATTTTATACATTTTCACATATTTCGATAAAAAATTATATTTTTAAATATTTAACCAATATTTACATATTTTATAAATATTTTCAAATTTTATTCCTATTTAGTATTTATTGATATTAAAATTTTTATATTTATATTTATATTTTTAGGTCCTAAAAAATTATTTAGTATATATTTTCACAAATTTTTATTTCTCGGTTAAAGTAATAAAACAACTAGAAACATCAAATCTAATAAGAATTAAATGTCTTGTGATTGTGAAAAATTCAGAAAAAAATTAAACGAAATTCAAGGAGAATCCGGAGTTATAATGAAAAATTAATTAATTTACGTACGCAGTAATAACGTTGGTTTACAAAAAAATAAAACTATTAGAAATACTTCCGAATAAAAATGAAAATACGTCTAATGATATTGTTTTAACACAATCTGATATAATAAAAATATATAATAATAAATAAAAAATAAATATAAATATTCCCCATTATCGTCTGTCGTCGTTAAATGCTCTTTCAGCTGCTATAAGTTAATTTTGAGACTTACTGTCATACATTCAAAATTTAAAATCTCTTAATGTACGTTGTACTCAATTGTTTCGAAGAAGACAATGAAGACGATTAAATGAATAATTATCGATTAGTAGTTAAAAATCAATGTGAAATATCTATATTTTTGTTAAATTTTTCATGTTATTTAATACATATTTTGACTTTTTTATTACATAGTGATAATACTATTTTTATTCTATTATGGCATATGTTTTTAATAAAAAGAAAGTATATTATATTTGAAAAAATTAAAAGACTGATGTAAAGTGTTTATCAGTAATTTATATATTTATATTGCAAACATAAAAATACAGTTGTGTATAGTTTGATCAAAGTTTAATTTGGGGAAAAAAATGTAGTTCAAAGTATCTTAAATATATATTTTAGAAGAAAAAATATTTATAACATTATTATTTACGTGCACAAATCTCAATTTTTTCATTTTGTATCTAGGTGTATATTTATGTTTTTATGTTTTTCTTTAAGTTAAAATACTTTTATTTACATTTTAGCATAATGATAATATTATTAAGATGGTTAATTTATAGATATATGTATAATATAATATATAGAGTTCATTTATTTGTATATCAATCAGGGATGGGCAACTTAAAATAACCAAAGGGCTAATTTATAAACTTAAAAATCTGACGAGCCAAAGCTAAAATTTATTTTATAAGATTTAATTTTACGGCTCAACCAATACAATAATATAAGTATTTAATACCATTAATTATATATATATATATATATTTTATAACAGTATTTATACTCAATCTTATAGCTATGTTAGATAGTCATGCTGATATGAATATATATTACATTTAGACATTTAATAACTTAGCTGCAGTTCAATACTAGATAAGAACATAATATCTACATTTTACGATCAACGTAATAAAATGAAATACCCATAAAATCTAAAATGTTATTTAGTAATTTGAAAATGTAGTACAGGCCAGATAAAAAAAAAAGTACGTAGGCCGCCAGTTTCCTGTTTCTCTGGTATATATGAACATACTACCTATATAATATTATTATACTCCAATGTGACTGAGTCATTTTGTAAAATTTCTGTTTTTTTGTTGGTTCGAAGTCATATTTTTACGTGTCATTGCATTAACTTCCTTATAAAATATATTTACCTATACATTACAACAATAATGATATTAATTTTTATGTTATGCTGATCTATTTATTATAATGTTGTTAACTGTTAATTTATGTTAGGAATTAATAGAGATAACCAAGCCTGAATTAAAACCTTCAATGGTCCCGGGACCAATACACAACCCCACTAATGAAAAAAAAAATTTTTAAATTATATTTATATATAATAAAAGAAATTACACAAATCTGACCATGTACGCCTATGGCAATAAACATGGTAGGCGGACGATGGTTTCCAATACCCGTTAGTTCGAACAAGAAAAAATATTCTTATACGTACTATAAAAAGTAAAAATTATCACATAATGTCATTTTAAGCTGAGAAAACTATACATACATGAACCTCGAGGATGTAGCCTCCTTTGGTCCTCCTTAATCCGGGTTTGGAGAAACCCAATTCAATTTATAAAATAAATAATTCATGATATAATACAATAACACGATGAATTATTATTAATAATTTATGAATCATACATTTTATTATTAAGCTCCTGAAATGATATCACTTGTGCATATTCAGCGTTTTCTTATAATGAAAGTCCAGCTATTTAATTATAGACTACGATGTATATTGTACAAAGTCTAGTAATAGATTTTTTAGCTCTTTTAGTATACGGGAATGACAGACAGATATTGTTGAACATATACGTCCGTTTTAAAGACATAGGTAGGTACTTGATATGTATTGCAGATCAGAAGATTATTTTTTCGGTGTTAACAAAACCAGAATTTACAGGAATCACCTAGGACATTTAGCCCTCAAAATGAAGCTATATAGAGACATAACAGGTGTGAGAACTCAAATTTTGTAAAAAAAATCTAGGTATTATTGAAAATAACTATAAAAACGAGTACTTTTTTAAAAATTTAACTGTGTTAAATATATTCTGTTTTTAAATTTATTTTTAAATCGTTAAAATTGTTTGGTCTTTTTGTATACGGATAAAAAAATATTTAATCATTGATTGAAAAACTGAAAGATATGAGGTAAATAGTTTACCAATATTTATGTTACGACTAAAGTCCGAGACATGGCTAAAGAGCACACTATCCAGATTATGTGCTTATAATCCATACTAGTTGAATAAAGGAAACACTTAACATTTAGAATCATAATTTCGTATATTAAATATTGATTGATGGATAAAGTAATTGGGTTTTTAATTTTTTTTTTTTTAGATAAATAAGTCGAATTTTATTTATTTTTTCTGCAATTAATTTATTAAAATACGAAGTACGAATTGTTTTTTAAACTCATTACATTTCAGAAGTTCATGTTTTATTCCGAACACAACTAAATTTCACTGACGTTATACCTATATAGGTAACATCAAATGATTATAATAAATGATCGTGAGATAAATGGTAATGATAGATAGTTCCATGATATTTTTATACGATTTTCACATTATAAAATTAGCACCATAAGTAAATTTATATTTTACATTTAGTGCCATTGAAAATATAATTATATAGTATCAGGTTTTTTACATTTTTTCTATTCAGTTACTTCATTCATCAATCAATGGTTAATGAACAAAATAGCCGGTTAATAAAGGAAACTATGATTCTTATTGTTAAGTGTCTACTTTATTCAATTAATATGGATTATGTGTCCATTATCCAGATAGTATGCATTTTAGTTAAAAAATATAAATAAATATAAATATAGATTTAATATTCTATGCAATATTAATATATAATATTCGAGTTATTATGGTTATTAATATTATATTTTTAATAAATTTGTTTTCAAAATTTTTTATAACTGTGATGGTTGTTGAAATATTTTAATTTTCTTTATTATTCTCCAAATCAAAAAAAAAAGGATTTTCTAAAAATTAATAATAATGTAGAATGATCTAATGGCAAATATTTGATTACACTTTTAAAACAGTTTCAGTCTCAGTTTCTTAAATTAATTATAAATATATGTTAAGCATTGCATTGTTATGTTTTAAATATGTAAAATGTAATTAAAAACTTTTTATTGGATTTATAAAATATTTAGTCATATACCTTTACAATTTTCCAGTATACCATAATTATATTATATTATATATTACTATCACTGAATTTCGATTATTGAGCAATGATATTGTATGATTTTCTGATTTTTGATTTATAAAATGTTTAATTAACGTTTATTCAGTCATAAGAATTAAATCATTTCTACAGTATCTTTGTATTTTGAATTCAAAATTATATATTGTACATTATTATAATAATTTTTTATTTATCTAAATAATGGTTGTTTATTTGACCAAGTGGACTGAGTGACTTAAGTACTGGTATGAGACGTCTTACGATTAACAACCAATGATATTTAATAAATTAATATACAATTTATGAGAATATTGTGTTTCCTTACATTTTGACATATTAAATACCAAAAATATTATATACTGTACATTGGCCCTAGTGTAAGATTTTAGTATGTATTCTTATGTAAAATAAAATAAAAAGATAATACCTATAATACTTATCAATTTTTAATGTGTAGTGTGTACAGAGTACAATAATTTTTAATTAATCGGTTGACGTTATAAACAATTTTTGTTCTGCTTTTGTTTTCAGTTTTGTACTAATAAGTCATTAAGTGTTTATAATGTCTGAATTTAAAATAACAAACTACTTTATTGTTACAGACAGTAACATCTCTAAACATATTTTTACAATTTATGCTACTAAAATTAGTAAAATTATTTAATAAATTGATTTCATATTCTAAATTATGATTAGTTTTTTTCAATGATCAAAGTTCTTGTTAAAAATCAGCTTCATCCTTATGACACAATTATTTGATCGCCACAGGCTTTTAGACTAAAATTACAGTTCTTAGATATCACAGTAACACAATTTTGAATCGATAAGGTATACATTTTATTTTGTACTCGTTAAAAGTGCAATATTATACTTTTATTGTTAATATTGAATTTACCGCACTTTTTAGTAGACTCATCACGAAAAACGCGTGATAAGCGCAAAAACTGTGTGACGCCTCAATTTGCATGAGGATTTTTTAAAAATTACAACTAGTGTTTATTTTTAGGTTTAAGATAATATTCTAAAAATAATTTGAATAAACTAACATTTTGAAGATGAAAAAAAATTTCAAACAAATCTTTATTGTTCCATCATAGTAAGTCCATATACCAGTGACCTCATTAATTTCAAGAGCACCCGGTATATATACATGTTTTGCACATAAAAAGTTGTAATCTGTACTTTAAATTATAATTATATTTATATGTGTACTTATAAAATGTAGTTAAAAAATTATTGTCGTCATTAATATAATCTTTAGAGTACTGTACATTTATTATATAATTCCAATTCAAAATACCAATTGGAGAGTTATGTAACTCTCGTGTTTTTTAATTACTATTGTATTTTTGTAATATGTATAAGTGACATATTATTTTTATATTCTATAATATATTAATATTGCTATTTGAACTAATTGAAAACATTTATTCGGTGCCTTTGTAATGTTGTAATAATTAATATTGAAAATAATAATACATTTTGTTTACAAGTATAAATTAATAAGTATTAAATTTAAACGTTGTCTATTGAAATTAATTAAGAAATTAATATACCTATGCTAGTTTCAGAACATTTTTGAGAAATAAAGAAATTGAAAAATGTAATATTTTTAAAACAATAATATATTTATAATCAATGATTATTTAAAAATAAATATATAATAATAAAGTTGAACAAATTCTAAATAAATATTAATAAATTAAATATATCTATTATTTAACTTAACATTTCATATACTGGTTGTGGACGTGGAGTATCGTATAATAGTGATGATCCACCTGAATAAAAAAAAAAAAAAAACATGGGATTAATAAATTTACAACTAAAAGAAATCAAGTAAAACATCGTAATCTAAAATTTAGGCAACATTTTAATCTTAAATTTTTACAAAATAATGATTGCATAACTATATTTCATATTTAAAATTAAAAATAATGCAGTAAACTTATTCAAGTGACATTAGTGACTCAAGCTATAACTGTATAAATAAAATATATGTCTTTTATTTTTCTTTTTTGAAAATAAATAAATTTCATCTTCTACATTGATGTTTACGATCATATCGCATTTAACAGCAATAAAAAGTAAATCATTCAGCTGATCATTAAAAATATATATAAATATATAATTATCTATCCATTATCAGGCGTAGATAGGTTTTAATTAATTTAAACGAAGGAAAAGGCGTTTATTAGATGCAGTAGTGACAGCTTAAATTAGAAGAATATTTTTATAATTTTAAGAGTTTCAGGAAAATCATTAGCTCGGAAATTGATTTAAAATTTTATTAACAAAAAAAAAAAAGTTACAAATTTCATTATTTCGTTCTTTATTATGATGATTTTTACTAAATGTCTTCGTCTTTTTATTATTTTTAAAATTTCTCAACAGTTTTCCGAATAATTGAGAAAAACTAAAGAAAAAACTTTAATTTCAACTGAAATACGAAACCTTATTATAATAGTTTCTTATTTTATCATCCCTTATTTATTTTTGTGATTTTGTGTACGGTTTCGACCAGAAGAGTTATTCCGACAGTTTAAATTATTTTAAATTTTTGATAGAAAATATTATTTAGTTGGTACTTTAAAGAATAACTAAAATTAAAAAATAATAATACTAAAACAAACCAATAATAACATAAATAACTAAAATAAATAAAATGAAGAACGGACATATATTTATAAAAAAAATTCCAACATTTACAGTATTACGACGAAATCAAACTTTTGTTTTTATTGTAATTGTAAAGATAACAATCATAGAAACTTTAAATTTTAACTAAATGCTCACTCATATATGTGCTTATATGACTGTTTTTATGGATGGTGTATAAAAGATGGTGTAAAATGTACAAAAGATTTTTTACTGAGCTATTTATAGAAAGTTTAAATGTTTTAGTTTTCTTAGCTTTTTTCAAAAATGTCGATAAAATAATTTTTTTGACAAAAAGTTTTTAAATATAATAAATTAAATTAATTTAAACTTAAATTTGAAGTTCTTCGTACATATTTATTACTAATTACTGAAAAAAATTGAACTTTATTAAAAAAAAAAAAAAAACAATTTACGAACCCTTAAATGTTTAATTTTGATAAAACGATAAAAGTTATAAAAATCTATTACATTTTCGTAATTAAAAATTCATATAATTTTAAATTTGTATACTTAAATTAAATATAATATTTTTAAAATAATTTACTTTGCAAAAAAATAAATTCCTGGAAAATCGCATAGGAATGTTATAAACGTTATAAAATAAAATTTTGACAAAATTAGAGATTTTAATGAACTGCCATTAAACGATATTAGTTATCTAGTAAAAGACATTTCAGTGTTTTGAAATATTACTTAAAAAAATGAGTATAATAATGATAAAATGGAGAAGTATATCGACACATTATCAAATACGCCAAATGATATTATATTATAAATCAATGAAAATGTGTAGGTGAAGCCTTTCACTGGTGGGTGTTATAATATGTTAATATGTTGGATGGTAATTCAAAGCTTCTTCATTATTTAGAGACAATTTGCACTTTTACAGTTTTGCATCTCAATAAGTGTTATCTATCTACATTTGTATGTTTAAAAGGTACATATATTTTTTTTTTGTTTCAAAAATGACTAGTTTCGTTTTTTTATTGAAAATGACCAACAATATACGTGGATTAGTATACACTTATTATATTTTTTTAATCCCTTTGTGACTATGTTATATATTAAGGGATACATATGTATATTTTTCACTACTCTATTATAATGAGTGTGCGGTCATGTATCATGCCACAATGCATAAATAATAATAATTGTTATTATAGCTTTCTACACTTTTTTATTTTTTGTGATTTAATTGTTCTTTTAAATCCTCGATTTAAATTTGATAATTAGTACCTTCAGATTAATAATGAATATAATGAGTAAAATTTAAATTATAAATGTTATTGATATAATAAATATATATACATTTAATTAGATTAATAAAATACTTATAAGTCATGTTTAAATAATAAGTTCAATCGTTACAATTTTTTTACACACAATATTTATAGTACAAAAGACTTCTTAGAAATATTAAAAATATTTAAAGCTATTACATTATAATTTTTAAACATTTTTAAGAAACGCAGCCGTGTAATTTTTAAGAAGAATTCAAATATTTCAATGAAAATTTTATTTTATATTATTTTAGTTAACTTTCATTTTAGTTTAGCTTTATTTTTTTCTTTAAAATAAGAAGAAGCTTTTATAACTAAAATTTTAAATTACGTTTAGATTTTTGAATATTGGGAAACAAAACTTTTTAAAATTACCACATTGAAATGTCAGTTATGGCTATATAATTTGAATCATTTTTAATGAATCATATTTTAAGTTTGGTATTTCAAAATGCATACAAGTACTTAGGTAATTTTGCTCGATCAAAAACAATATTAATTAAAGTTATTTATATTATAAAAACACTAAAATTGTGTGATATGTGAAAGAAATTGTATATTATATATTTATTTATTTATTTATTTATTAACAAATTATATATTTATTATTTCCACAAAGATAGTAAAATGGTTAATTAAATTACTTAAATATGTTAGTAAAATGTGTTTTAATATATTTCATTTATTTGATAACGTTTACATTTCTTATACTTTATTTTAAATCATTGTGTTTTGTTAGTAATTTATAACAAGATTTATAATAAAATTATTTATACTTTATAGTTTCAAAATAAGTGTTTTCGATAAAAACTCAACAATTTTATAAATATAAATGTTATGTTTAATAGTTAATTACCTGTGTGATGAGGTGCTGAGAAAACTGGACAAAATATTTCTGGATGAAATGTAGTATAACCATTATTAGCTAAAAATGAATTAAAATAATATTCAATCAATGATTAATTTATCTTACTTTGTCGTGACATAAATTAAAAATTATAATAATACTTTATCAATCCCGACTTACGAATAGTGTTTAAGAACTAAAAATAATTATAATCTATTAAACAAGTATTTTTAGTATTTAATACTATTATATTTATATATATATTACTGTTATATTGTTATTATTTACATGTACTCAATTTAAATGTTTATAATCCATATACGACTATAATAGTAAGTAATAATGAATAATCATGCCATCTGATTTAATTTGGTATTATATATTTTTTATTAGTGAAAGTGTTTCAAATATTACATAAGATTTTTTCAATATTATAAATTAATTTTATTTAGATGCAGCGAATATATTTAATACATTAGACATTAATAGTATCGATTTGTTTACATGAAGTATAACCAAACAAATTGTAAAAAAATATGCCTAAGTAAAAGATAACCAACATTTTTATTTACCGTTTTCCATTACTTAATTTCTTGAAAATAATTAATATTGTATTACGTTATTTGTTAGTAATTGTAAATAACTACTAAATTTCCTTTTTTTTAGATATTGGTATTAATTTAAATTTAATATATTTTAATATTTCTACTTTATATCAATACAAATTTAATTTGTAAGTTAGCAATTTATTTTGTATTATATTCGAAAAAATATCATTTTATTTCCACTAGAATGTTTTTGACATTTCAAACTTTATCATGAATAATTCACCTTATAAATGTGGAATATGTAGTTTAAAACTTAAAAATCATTTTATTTTTTTGATCAATAATTTTATTCGGGACAAATTAAAAGTACTATAAAATCGTGGTTTTATAATTATACACAATTTTTATTAATTATTGCAGTGCTTCCCAAACTTTTTCGACTCAAGGCGCCCTTTTTGATCCAAGGTTTTCAGAGCGCCCTTCTTTAAGTCATAGCATGACTAATCATTAGGAAAATATTAGACCCGATAGTATTTCATGACGGCGCGGTACCCTTAGAGATATCGCACACTACAGACTTTATATCGGCCAATAGTTTAGTCGGGTTCTTAATCAGTACAAAGTTATGTACAAGAGCGCAAATTATAACGATCTGGTATTGGCCGATTAATAAGTTTGATGGGCTGCACGATTACCTTTAAATTAAACTGTCGGCGAACTATCGGCCGACTGCTTAATCAGTATGGCGATAATTCCACGCGCGCACACTGCCGATTTTTAGTCTGTCGACTCGGCCGATTCACCAGAGATTTGAAGCGGGAAGGTATAATAAAAGTATACTAAAAAGCGACTGCTATCGTCAGCAGAATTCAGCACAACTAAAAAATCTTTCCAGAGCAGTTGGCCGACTATTGACCAGTTTGCGTACCGCCACCAACCAAACGGTTTAGTTGGCCTAGTGTGCGCGATAGCAGCTCAACCCGACTAAACTATCGGCCGATATAAAGTCTGTAGTCTGCGATGTCTCTTATACATACATCACGACGCACTAGGGCACCGCGGCGCACACTTTGGGAACCTATAAAATATTGCAAAATCAAAATAATTTAAAATAAATTTATTAAACTCATAATATTAACAAAATTGTATATAGATATAATTGTTTGTGTTTTTAGTTTGTGTTGTCGTTTGTGTTTTTAGTTTTAAAATGAGATAATTTAGAAACTGAGAAATATATTTTCACTTTGTTAAATATTTTTCTTTTTAGAACTAACCCTTTTCATTTTAAACTATAGATTGGTAAATAATATAGATAGATTTTATATGAAGTAAATGGTTCTCTTGTTATGATTAAAATGTGTTTTTTTTTTTTTTTATATACTTTAGTATTATAATTACTTACATATACATGAAGGTAACATTGGGTGTTTATTTAAAATCAATAAAAATATTATTTTATGTTAGAAGTTATAAATTTGAGAAGTATTTAATATTTTTAAAATCCGGCTCAAATAACTCATATTTGAGAATGTTGACATACAAATTAGCTTAACCATCATATGTAAAATAGCTTTAAATACTTAGTAAATTTATTTCGATTATTTTATTAGGTATAATTTGGTGCAAGAGTTAAAATAATTATATATAACAAATAATAGCTTACATGTATGTAGCATTGGAGTCTTGCTATATCTATCTGGTGATACATAACCTGGATTTTGCGTGATAATACATTTTTCTGTAAATTGAAATAAAAATAATAATTATTGAAATTGAAAATAGAAAGTTAAATTTAGGATAAAATGCTACTAAAGCATTTGAGTTTTAAATTTTGTCGGTGAAAAAATTATAAATTATACGTTACTGAAAATAGGTATTGTACATGTAGGTTCATATAGTATAGGTTCTGATGGAGGGAAAGACAAAAGGAGAAAATTGATACGTTAAAATATAATTAACGCCGAAGTAAACGACTATTTGATACAAATAAGATACAACTTAGACGCTGAAATAATAAATTAAATACAAGTAAAGTTTTCGTAGAGTACATACAAGGACAATAAAAGAAGAATTTCTAGAAGATATGAAAGGACATACAATAACGCAAACGCTTTTCAACAGTTAAGTGATTAATGACTGTGAAACATAATATAAGTACAGAGTTGACTTGGAATATGCATATGATAAAATATAAACAAATATAAAAAGTTTCGGATTTAAGCAAGATGTATTTAGGTTTAATTGCTTTTGTATATTTTCACAGCATTATTATCAACATTCATACGCTGTTTTTTCGCTATATTTGAACTAAAAGATCAATTTTCAATACTTTTGAGCAGGCTTAAAGTAGTCAATTTATGATTACTAATGTAAAGATTTTATTTATGTATTTTAAGTGCACACTAAAAATGCTACTTTCCCAACCAGGGACAAAAGTGTTTTAGAAAAGTGTGATCTACATATTTGTGCATTTACTGATGAAAAAATCACTATTCAATGTGCACAATTTTTTTTTCTCGTAAATTTAATTATTCAGTATTGATTAATAATCTAGAAACAACATCAAATTAGTTAAATTTATCCTTAAACATTATAGTTATGACAAAATAAGAGTAAATCGTTTATGAAGATGGCGACGAAAATCTAAAATCTAAAATCTAGGGATAAAACTCAGCTTCCACTTATATATCACATTTGTATTACATTTAAGTGAAATCGACTTACCCGGTAATTTTCACCAAAAGGCTATTCATACAAATCAATAACGTTAAATGAGAAATAAAATATAACACTATCTACATTTTAAATGTGCAAAAATAATTTACACTAACTTACAAAATATCAATTACAACCATCATAAATCTTATAATAAAATAATTTTTTATAAAATCAATGCTACTACTAATACTCATCAAAATATATAAGTTCTATTCTGTCATGCAATGGATATGTTCATTAGTCATTAATTGTTTTAATACATTTTGTTTTTTTCTTATAAATATCGTTTTATAAGAATACATTTTAGGTTTATTGCTACACTAATTCAATTTTCAAATGGTCATGGTTTATGACTTACACATAATAAATCATTGATTTAATTATTGATATTCGTGCAATTAAATAAGTAAGAAATTATTATAGACTAAAAAAATAGTTGTTCTGTCGATAAGAAAGTTATTAGAAATTAATAAAATGTTGAGATTAAATAACATGGACAATTTTCTTCGAATATTTTATATGAATATAAGGTCTGTTTTTAAAAAGAACTCAACAATTTACTGATATAACGAAACTATAATCTAACGAAAATCACATTGTATATTTTATGCATGTAAATATTTTGTACATTCATTCATTTATATACATGAAAATATATTTATAAAGGATGGACTTATGTAAAAGCAACACGAACATGTCAAAGGGTGCAAAATGATTTGAAGATAAAATCTTTTTTATTATAAAGAAAAAGAAAATTTTATCACTACATTTTTACTTATTCTAGAATAGGTAGGTTTGTTAGTTTTTTTGAGTATTAGATTTTTTTCCTTGCTGCACTAACTCAGATTGATTGGTTTTTGTATTCGATTAAAAACACAATTTTTTCAGTGACGAGATGACATGGTAATTCACAGTCTACATAATCAACACAAGAGATGGTTCAACCAACAGTGTATACTAGATTCATGTAGATTGATTTGTATAATGTAAAATCGAACTATAATTCGGATCGGTAAGATACTTATAATATATTTTCTACATAAAACACTGGTCGATTTTTTTTCCCTAAAATTATGATAAGAGTTGTATGAAGTTAAAAATTTTTTTTTCCTTTTTATTATATTCTTAAGAGGAAGTGTCACTCAAAAGTGCCATTAGCTTAACGCTCCTTATAAGATCGACAACGAAACGGGCTACCAGTGTGGGCGCATTCATACGAGTGCGTGGCGTATGATCGTGTTCGTGATCGTGAGTGTATAAATAAAATAATAATTTATTTATGATTTTTAGGTGGAAAAACCATGTTGCGTGAAACAAAACCATTCGTCATAAATTTATAGAAGAGGTTCATTTTTATTTTTTAAGAAAATAACATTATCTATGAAGTAACATATATGGTTTTTTCGATTATTTTACCAAAAATTTGTAATAGCTAAACATGACACTTAAAATTTTACAAATAATCTTACATATAAATACTTTGAATCCGTTTTTGTTGACGAATAATTAAAAAAAGTTCATCGTATCGTTAAAGTTCCGTTTAAAATAAAAACAGAGGGCGCTTATGCTATGGACTTGCACGGAATGCTTTTGAGCCGCGTAAAACGTAAAGCTGGTGTATCATGTCGTCCTAATAGTTCGATGTATGCATTTCGGTGACGAAACGTTCGACAATGAGTTCCCATTGCGACATCGAAATCAGAGCAATATTTTTTCCATTGTTTCCGAGAGACGCCCAAAAAATTTAAACAATTACCGTAAAAAAATGTACAATACCTTCTTTTCGTGCGTTACGCAAAGCATATTTCATACGTAAAATTTCCGGCACATGTACATGTGCAACAGTTGTTACCGTTAATTTTGTGCAAGTCGAGCGAGGTAGGTCGCCTCCTGTCCCGCGCTACGTTTGCCCGTTTGTTCGCGCCGTAAAAGTTGATGAACACCACGAACATGATGACGAACACCATAGCGATGGCCACCACGGTCATGGCCGATATCCATATGAGCTTCTTCACCAGCTGGTCGTATATCATCACGTCCACTTTCCCGTAGAACATGCCTATCATGCCGTCGTTACGTCTCTTCGGCACTGCTGTCGTGCGTGTCGGTGTCGTCGGTGTCTGCGTCGTTGGCGTCTGCGTCGTTGGCGTCTGCGTCGTTGGCGTCTGTGCCGTCGGCGTCTGCATCGTCGGCGTCTGCGTCGTCGGCGTCCGCGTCGTCGGTGTCCGCGCCGGCCACAGTGATCGATCATCGGTGGATGTCGTGACGTTTCCTGGCGTCATGGCGTTGCCGTTTTCACGTTCCGTGCCGTTTCCGGCCACGGACGTTTTCAGACGGTTGGCCGTCGGACGGTCGGTGACACACATTATCAACGCCGAGTGGTCGTCTCCGGCCGCCGTCAGACAGCACCCGGTGTGGTGGTCGCATTCGGAGCACGACACGTCGCAACGATTCTTGCACTCCGGGCCCCAGTACCCAACGTCGCACCCTGGAACGCGAGATTCATGTCAACTTACCCCGATAACCAGTGGCGGATTTATCAATAAGCAGAGAAAGCAGCTGCCTAGGACGTCAACATTTAGAAACCAGCAAACGTTGTAGTGCTTTATTAAAATAAATAATTAAAAATAAAAAATAATAGAAAATTCCTAATTAAATTATATTTGCTTGATTGTCTAAAGTTTAGACTCTAAATAATGGTTTAAATAATGGTGATTTGTAAAAATTACTATTGTACGTTTTCATTAAAATTTGATGGGTTCTCATGGAAATTTTTCCAAAATAAGTTAAATAACTTAGAACGAGAAAAAAATTATACAAAAATTCAAACTGGTTAAGGTATTATTATGTTTAATATTAGAGCCTATAGTCATAAAAAAATTAAATTCGTCTCTGACCGTAAAGTAATGGTAAACTGCGGATACCAATGTACAGGTGCTACCAGGGTCAGGGTGGTCCTTAAAACTTAAATTTGAAAATGTGTTAATTATACAACTTAAATTGGTCTAAATATTTATAAAACCGATGTATAAAAGGTTTTTGGAGAGTTGAAAAATATTAACATATGCCACAAAAGGATTAATGTTACATATCTCTATGTTATAGAAAACAACATACTCGTAGATTGCTATGTTTTTCAAGCATATCACAAGTAATAATAGTAAATATTGAACAAAGCATAAGAATATAATTTGTTTGAAATAACATTTTGTGCATTTTTTAATTTTATAAATTTTTTCATAAAACTAATATTTTTTGAAAAAAAATGACATTATTAATTAATAACCCTGGTTCAGGGTGCATAGAACTCAATCAGTTCGAAACAACAAACGTTTATTTTTTAGTATTTAAAAACTGATATGTTCTGTGAATGTTTTTTTTTTCTCGTAACGTTATCGGATAAAACGATTGGATGTTAATTAAATTAATTTACAGAAAAATGTATTTTGAAAATGAACTGAGTGCAAAAATTTGGCGTTGAAATTTCCGTCTAGAATATTTTAATGTTAAAATATTTTTTTTATCAATTGTTTTGCATTTTAATTAAAAATGAATAAAATTTAATCGATAAAATGTTTGATTATTTACCTATAAATAAGTAGCTATACTCTTTTAGCTTTTGTTGGTATAATATAGTCATATTAAATTAATAAAACAGTGATTTATAGCAAATCAAAATGTACTTTTAAGTTGAAGTTACAATTATTAGGATAATGATAAGAAGAAATTCTGAAAATGTTTGAATGTAACAAGAAAACCATTTTTTTGTTCTTATTTCAATTTACCAGGTTGAACTATTATTTCCTAGCCTAGATTAATTTTTACTTCACCACCAGATAACGTCCCTCTCATAGGAAATTCCTGTGCACGCCACTGGATATGACGATTAAGTTATCTTTTATTTAGAAGATGTATTATCCTAGCCATGGTTCTGCAATAGAAATGCACTTGTTGGATTATATTTTTTAATATATCTATCGTTTATCTAAACCTTCTTATTGAAGTTATTAACATTCTACGACGTACTTTAATATAAACGCTACAAAAAGTACCTCAGTAGGTTTAAATTTAACGGGAATGTGCCAAAACCAGAAAAAATAATTAATATTTAATCGTTTGATTGTTATTAGTTGTAAATTGTTTAATTATTTCAATATTGCGCTAATGGTAAAATGATTTGTATTATTATTTTTTTTTTTAATGTTTTTACTCATATAATATTTAACATATTATATTTATGTTTTGGTTTGAGTTTTCTGTAAAAAAAAATTTGATAACTTTAATAATAGTAATTCATTTACCTTTTATATTTTTATAGACGGCTGCAGTTTTAATAACAATGATGTTTTTCATGTCAAGCAGGCGATATATTATCAAATATAGTTTTAAAACAATTATTTTTCCGAAATAAACTGAGCACGCTCAGACCCATGGTTAATTATATACTATCCACAATTTTAATATTACTGTGACAAAGAGAAAACTGTCATAAAACAAAAAATTGACAATTAATGTAGATACTTAGATGTAGCAAGTTAATGAAAATAAGATAAAAGCATATTGTATATTATTTATGGTATGAATTATTACAGTTTTTATTAATAGACTTCGAAGAAAAATTGATTTCCAAAAAGAATAATACATGTATTATTAATTAAATATACTTTTACTTCATTGAAGATTCAGAATGTATTGGTATCACAGTAATAGGTTATTTATTTTAAAATGTATTTTAACATATATGACACAAGGTATAGTATATTTTTTTAAACCTAATTTTAACATTTTTATATATAGATTGCAATTATTTTTACTTTCTTAAAGTTTAATTTTAATTGAATTCATACATTTATTCTTCAAAAGAATTGTCATTACTAAGATGGACGAGAATATGTGAAACAGAAATACGTGAATGACACGTATTTGTGTTAATTACGTCTTTGGTTCAATTGTTAATTGTAGTTAAATTAATGTCTTGTTGTGTTTATTAAAATGACTCAAAGTTGAAAATAAGTGTCAAAATTACTTATAAAAAAAAAAAAAAAAATGTAAAAGTAAGTAAATCAATTAAATGCACTAAAAATAATTTTGTGATCGTGAAATCGTAAATCTTGAAGTAGGTACGCATTATTATTTTTTAAGGGGATAGTGAAAATTGAAAATGATTGTATACATAAATATTTATCGAGTTTATACAACCTTAAATAATCGAATGCTTTTAATAAACATTTAACACTATGTTTATGTTCGTAATTATATATATAATCGGATTAAGATATTTTTTGGTGATTCAACAAAAGTACTTAAGGTATAAAGTTAAGTTAACTATTGAATTAATTATTAACGTATACAAATATATATTACTAATTAACTCAATAAAATGTATTCTAATGAAAATCAATTAATATACATACAAAGGTAAAACTGTTGATTGAGCGTTAATATAGATTGAAAAATTAAGCATTTCATTTACGGCATAGTTAAATATTAAAATGTAAGTAATTCAGTAGTAAATATTAGAACTATTAGCTACTATGGACTTCAAATAAAATATAAATCAGACATGAATTGTTGTTTATAATTTATATTATGGTGTATGTAGCTGTGTAAGTTCTGTGTATAAGAAATTAATATAGATAGTTTTTCTATCAATTTTTGTCGTATCATATCTGGTATAACATGTGGTATAAAATTATTTGATGTAAAAAATATCTTACTGTTAACAATATTTAATTTAACCACAGCCCATAATTTTTTTTGTGTTAATTACATCAAAAGCTTTTACAATAAATCAATTAAAATTAATTAATAAATTTAATATACAGATTATTGCACTTAAGTAAAAAGTTAAACGAATTTAAAGTCTTGCTTTATATATTAATATTCAAACATTAACCGAGGAATAATAATTGTTTTTGGTTAGTCAATATTTTAATCAGGAAATCATGTTATAAGATGGGTTTAAAATATTTCAAAGACTGAATGTAATTAGTTGTGTTACTAATTTGTGGTTATGACGGCAATTATTTACATACAAAAAAAATAATAATCAGTTAATATAAATAAATAGTATACAGTTAGGTTTATGTATACATACGATCACAAATATATGGGGTTAAAGTGGTATGAACTAAGATTAAAAAAATATATTAATCGATAACATAGTATTAGGTTTATCCATAAATACGTCAAAAAAATAAAACTAATTTTAACTATTTAATTAAGACATATAAATGATTAAAATATTCGGATTTATTTTCATTACAAATTTAACAAAGACAAAATTATATGTCAAAAATAAATAATAAAAATAGTGTTCGACGTCCAAATTATTATAAGTGTGTATTTAATTATTAACGATGATGGTAATTAACTACGATTGAAAATGCTGATAATAATTATTTAGTACATGTCATATATTCATTGTATATTAAGCAATGAGAAATCAATTATATTTACTTTTCGGTATCAACTATTATATCTAATATATGCATAATATTATACATCTATGAGTTATAATAAAAAAAATAATAAAACACTTAATGTATATTATTAAAGCGTTTTAAAATTATGTTATTTATTTATTTTTATTTTGTTTTTATTATTCACAATATAATATTGCATTCAAAGTTAATACTTTGTGCAGCGATAAAACGAAGGAAGTTTTTTTTCCCTTTACTCCTCATAATATGCCTCTAATTTGAATATGTTTATATTATTGTTAGATACATTGTTTATAAGTGCAAACTTTTATATTTTTCAATATTGTAACACTTAATACTTATAACTGTTTAGGTTAGGTATAAATGGTTTCTTATTCGTTTTTTTCTTAATAAAACATAATTGTTTATAACTTTAATGATGCTTTAAAGTTGTTACGAATTAATATACGATGATGACATAATTGTTTATAACTTTAATGATGCTTTAAAGTTATTACGAATTAATATACGATGATGTATAATATGACATCAACGTTATTGCAATCGATACTAACTTTGTTGACATAATTGACCTACAAAGCCAGACTTGCATTTACATCTGGCCGTTCCCGGTACACATTTAATATTCAGACACTGTTCTTCGGTACACTTCGGTATGCAATCTTCGTATAGTTGGATTTGGTTCTCACAGCACACTTTCTTTCTGCGCGTTTTCGGCACGGTCTGAAAACGAAATCCGTTTGAATCGTCGTCGTCCCATACGCCCGGGTTGTCACTTACGATGTTCTTGTGAATGGTCCGGTACTCCTGCCTGTTATCCGGACATCTCGGCGGGATGTTCAAGCACCACGTGTACCTTATGATGTGCACCGGCTCGTTGACGCTGACCGTGACCACCTCGTGATAACTTCATGCAACACGATATATTATAACAGCTATGAGTCCCCGTATAGGTACACCGAGACAAACGTGACGTCCACTAGTACGTACCTTTCGGTAACGAAGCAGTCCGTGGTGTGGTTGTCGCACCGGCAAGGTTCCAGCGCGAACGTCCATAGGAATAACAACACGACGACCGTGTTTGTAAATGACGTCATATCGGTAGGTCGGATACGGAAAAACTGTAATGCTCACGACGCTGACAGGTTTTGAGTAGACGGTCCAACAATGCAAAGGATCATAATATCCAAATAGTGTACAGGAATGAATAAATCGGACGGCAAAAAAACACACTCACACACACACACGCACATACACACACAAACACACACCGGTAGTCGCTAATATAACGCGTTTATACGACTAACGAGATACACGCAGTATGGACCCGGTACGCAAGTACGGAGGAAAAAAAGGGTCAATTAATGTAATATAGTGATCTGGATCGAAGGAAGGGGAACGTTAAGTGTACGGTTTCGATGCGCACACAAAATGACCATGCTGCGGGTGTAATCCGTTCGCAAGGTATAGGCAACGTGCTTCGTCGGAAATCGTCTCGTACCAAATTGAATCATCATAATACGTTGTTATTGTCATTCACCCGGTGTAATCGAGTCCATTTATTTACCAAACGTTGTACGCCACGAACTTTTCAACGGAACCATGGTTATTTTTACTAACATTTTTTTTTTTTTTTTTTAAAGAACCGACAATAATGTATTATTTCTGGACTGGAATTTTTAAATGTGTTTGTCTCACAAAATTGGTATTTGTTAGGATTTAAAGATGTTAGAGGGGGACACTTTCTAACCTTTATATTCAACAATCATGATTAGTTATGTGATGTTGTCCATAATCCATGTTCTATGGTACTGTAAAATATAAATTTACTTTGTACTATATCAAATATATATAAAGTAAACACTTTAAAATAATACACAAAGAATTAATGGAGTTTAATAAAAATGCAATATTAATTTTTTTGAATTAATTTATTTTATTTCGAATTAATAATTAAAAATATATTTTTTTTAGATGTTTATAACAAATATTAAATACAATTTACTTTATTCTCGCGCTCGCCATTAGAAAAAACTCAGACAACATATTATTTTGATGAGCAAAAGCCAAAAACGGATATCACGATAGAACAATACCACAGAGTATAATAATACAGTCATACGGTCCGTCACGGGTTTAGTTATCAATTTATTAATTCTGTCATCTGTGATAACATAAATTATTATAATACACGTGTATAAATATATACAAAATACATAGTATATAATGTACAATAAGCACGGTAATTACTATATTTACTGCCAAAAAGCTGATTCAGACTAGATTTCAGTATAATATAATTTATAATATATAAAGGATTTTCTATAATCGTGCCTTAAGATCATTTAAAAAATATAATTAGGTACCAAGGTGCTATAAACAGATAATTTGTTCACTATTCTGTAATATCAGTAAAGATTTTTTTCGCGGCCGTGGCCAACTGTGTTGTAGCACAGTAGCACAGTGGGCCTGTCTGGCCCTAATTGAGACTTAGTGTAATATGTAAAGATAAAACTGTCTATAATGTCGCCTTAAAAATTAAAAGTTATTATTTTATTCGTTGAAAACTGCTATTAATATTTTTGTAGAATAGAAGATGTAAATTTTAATTTTGTCGGAGTACATATCCTACACTTTTTCTGTTAGAGCATTATGGTTTAATATATTTTCCTTATTTAAAATGTTCTATTTGCCTTATAGAGTTTTCACAATTACTTTACTTTAATATATGTTCAATAATAATTGAGTTTTTTTTTTTTTTTTAATAAAATATCGTTTATTGAATATTTACAATCTATACTATTATATGTACAATGAGTAAATTTGTTGGAGGAATGACAGTGATAGGACGGTGAAAAGGGAAGCTCACAGTAAAGCTACCTTTACATGAATCTTAAATTAATTTTGGGTGTTGAGAAAATCTCTGGACCATTTCCGATTAAGGCGTCGGGTAGGGTTACCTGGAAATGTATTAGAGTAAAGTTGAGATATAAGTTGGTTTGGGTGGCTTTGCATTTTGAAATGGAGTCTTGAATAAAAATTGGCCGCAGTCTGGTTGATGGATGAAAATAATTAAGTTATAAAATAAATTTCCTTATGAATTTTTCAACTGGTATTTGCCTTGATAATTTCAAATATTTAAAAATACGCTAATAAAATACTTCGATTTATTATTTATACTAAATACTATAAATTAATCTTGCAACCTTTCAGATCCACTCACATGAAAAATCTGTCCAATACAGTTAATATAATTAATTAGAATTTTTCACGAAAATAATGAAAACACATTTTTACTCATTGATTATATCACATTGTGCATTAGTTGTACGTTGTATCAGACGTATTCCATGCTAATAAAATTATGTATAAACATATATTGATAATTCCATTGTTGTAGATAAGCCATTGAGCATACAATATTCTAATAACCACGTAGAATTCATTGTTTTGTGATTATTTAGATTAATAATATATATTTTTCACCATAATGGCTGTCCGCAATGTGTCTTTATATTATCACATTAACTTCTGTTATTTATAGTTATGATAAATACTGAGCTAATTATGTTATTTATGAATATAAAATATGATATTGCTGTTAATTTACTATTTTATCAATTTCGTGGTGTCTCATATTTGTTTTCAATGTTAATCAGTTTTTAAACAATTTTACTATTGCAAATGTTAATGTAATTTAAGCGTATATTTTTTCTCCGTAGAATACTTTTAAAATCTGTAATCTGTAAAATGTTTGAAGTGAAAAAGTATACGAAATAACAAGAAAAATTAAATGGTTATATATACATGTACGATACACTATTTATGTATAACATATACAATTTTTAGTTCCTTTTTCATTTTTATTAGTAATGGAGGCTAATACAATATTTTATTACATGTACACATAATATATATATATATAAGTATTTGAATAACTAACTAATAATAATAATCAAACCTAGCTTATAGAAATAAATATAAACCAATCAAGATCCATTTTTGTCTGTTACCTATTTTATAAGTTATAAAAATGTAAATGTGGAATTCAATACGTAAATCATTAAATTCACAATTTAAATACTAAAATGTATGTAAAAATAAATCTTATCAAAGCAATAATTTCTTGTTTTAACGTTGCAATGCTTATAGCGCGATAATGTCACATAAAAATCTTAGCTTAGTACTACCAAACTGTACTGTGTAAATCATGAAAAGTTTAGCACGATTATATTTTTATTGGTTATATTAAGTAAGTAAATTATATATGAGCACATGTAATGTAGTTGAATCCATCACAGTTTGTCTGTTTATACGAATTGTTAAGGATGTCCACGTATAATGATTTAATTGAGTAGAGTATATTTACAATTTAAAAAAGTTGGCATGGAAGATGAACAGAATAACAAGATGCTGACCTCTAATTCAGCAACAGTCAGTATTATATTATTATTTTATACTTCAATCTAATTATTGTCATGGTAATAAAAATGATACATTTTTTGTATACGATTATTTGTAATGTTGGATTAGTTCCTGGGTACCAGAAATTATTTTTACAAAATACAATAATACTAGTAGTTATTAGTGACGAATTTAATGCCATCATTAAATTAATGACAAAATAGTTGTTCAATATAACCTGCATATGGTATTTATTCTAGATCTGGCTTTAAATGGTCAAAAATAATAACTTACAAATTATAATTTTGTGTTTATAATCACAAAAAAATAAAAGTTAAACATAAATTAATATAACCCATAGGTAGATATGTATGATATGAATACGTTCTCATATAAAATACAGGCATCAAGAATTGGGTTGTATAATTTCCGCATTAATAGACGATAATGTCTTATATATTAAAAATCGAGTAAATTATTTATATTTGTATAACTATATAATTATTAAAAAAAATTATAATTCCTTTAGACCATTACGTCCCTTTTTATAATACTTTTACTGTTTTTGAGTTTCGTTGTTGTTCAATAGATATTGATAGTTCTGGTGATTATATTTTGATTTAGGTTTAAATAATATATATATTTTTTTAATAATACTCGTATTAAATTTATATTTATGCATGGGTTGTATGATAACGGTGCATTTTTATTTAATGAATTTTTTAATATTTTATCTAGGTTAAATCTTAGGTTTGAAATTGCTTATCATTTTAAAGTACAATAAACTGTAGACTCATTTTTGAAATTCAAATGATTATCATTTAAAATATTATATTATCTCTTTACTCGTATTTCAGAATCAACTGCACTTGTTAAAATGTTGTTGGTCAATTTAAATGTTTGAGTAAATTGAAAAGAAAGAGATAATAACTTAAAAAAATGTATATTAAAATGTTTTCTTGTTGGATGAAATATCGAAATTTTAACTCACTCTAACAGTAACTATAAATCACATCGACGATACAATATTTACTATCTGATTCATCGTTAAGTATATTTGTAAAATTTTATTTTAAATATACTTTATATTTCCTGAATCATATTTATATTATATATTTTGTAGGTCAAAGTTTTCAAGGTATGGTATTATGTTTTCAATTGACACGCCTCGAAAAGTATTATAATAATTTAAATAATGACTTTACAGCAAGTTTTTTGTATGTATATAATATAGAAGTAATTACTAAGTTACAGATTAATATCAATTTCCTGTTTTTTTTTTTCTAAAAAAGTAGGTATTTTATAAAATGTTATACTTATTTAGAATCAGTGTAAATTTTATACTATGTTAGATAAATCATATTCTGTATTTGGTATATGGTTGTTATTATATTTATTTAATAACAAACGATTTTACTAAGACTTGTACAAAGTATATATATTAATTCAAATCAAATCAAAATGTCAAAAAATCAAATTAGTTCATCTGAGTGGAAATTTGATGAACAAAGAGACATAAATGAACCGTTAGATCCACAATTAGCTATTGAAGAATTACGTACATTGGTTAAAGGTACAAAATAAAATATGATTCAACATACTCATACATTTAAACTAAATTAGGTATTCTATTATTGTTAAAGTTTCCATTAAATATGTTTAAAAATTAATGTTTTATTATTATGACATTTAATTATTTTAATTTTATATTAAATAACTATCGTTTAGTTATTAAACAGACGTGAACAATAAAATTTGTCATTTATCAATTTTTAGCATGAATAATTCTTTTTTTTTTTTAACTTATAGAATTTAAAAGTATTCTAGTGATATCAGATAAATATGGTTCACATACATCCCATATTATTCATTATTTCATAAATTTCAAAAATGTATAAGCTATTTTATAAATATTAATTTTTTAATTTTAAAACCGAATGATTTTAACATTTGAAATATATTTATACCTTATTAAACAATATAAGGTGTGAAATAATTTTATAATAAATTACTATAATATACTAGAAAATATAGTTTACAAACCATTGCTATTTCTTTAAAAATGAAAATTGTCTATTTATTTAGAGGAATTGTTTTTATTTCGATTAAGCTATTAAAATTTATAGACTAAGTGATTAAATGATTATATGAAACATTTAAGCATTTTAAGCTTCAATGAAAACATTTTAATCAAGTATGAAATGGCCACACCTCTTTGATTTTGTTACTTTTAATAATATTTTTTGCACATTTACATTTTAATGGTGGATCGTTTTAAAATAAAACAATTTGACACTTGTGACGAAAACCATCTATTTTTATCGTTTATTGTATAAGTTTTATAATAAAAATAAAAAAATATAAAATTACTTTTGGTAAAAAATATGATGATAAAAATCATAAATTTAAATATTATCAATTATAAAAATAGAAATTTAAATATATAAACTTAAATATTTAAATATTGGTTTACCGTTTGATTTTTCAGTGCTTTTTTTTTCTATAATTTGAATTTGAGATGAGGGTGAAAAAAAAGATATAATCTATTGTTTACTGTTTAAAAATGTTTTCTTTTAAGGAATGGTCCAATGTCTAAATATTTATAATTCTAAGACATGCACAAAATAATATTCTCAAATTTAAATACACTTGAGTACATTTCTGTATTTAAAAATATAGTTTTTTTTTTTTTTTAAATAAAAGTAACATTTTGTATTGTAGTTTATTACATTTTTTTCATCTACTTTGCTTAAAAATAATTCCTTTAACAAAGTTTAAGGATATGATGGATATAATTAAAAAAATATACAGTAACGAATAATTTTGATAGAAAACTGCTTAGTAAAGTATAAATAGTATAGATTTATTTGTGCTTTTGTCAAAAATAAAGTGGAATATACGTAAATAACTTTTTTTTTTTATTGATTGTTTAAATATAACAAAATTTATAATAATATAAATAATATACAGTTTATTGTTTTATTTAAATTTCTAGTTCCAACATTTAAGTGTATAGTAGAACTTTAAATATAATTAAAGATAAATATTTGTGGATAAAACTACGATATATTTTGTATAATGTGAATGTTTCATTTTAAGGTGATAAATCTTTAAAATCAAGAATTGATGATGCGTTCATGCTTAAATTTTTGAGAGCTAGAAAGTACAATATTGATAAAGCATTTAAATTGGTAAGTTCTTAAAATAAAATGCAGTATATTAATTAAAATACTTCATGTTAAAAGTTTACTTTTACTATATTCTCATAATTTAAATTAATTATTGCTTCATAAAAAAAGGTCTTTTTATTTATATAATACATTTTACAGTTTATTTTAATATTTTTATAACTAACTAATACGTATTAACATTGTAGTTCTATGAAGATTAGGTAAAAAAAACTATGTAATACAAATACAGTTTTTATTAAAAATATTTAATATAAATATAAATTACCTACTTTTAACTATAATAAACATTGAATATAATAAGCACGCATTCACCTTTATATATATACATTTATATTAATACATTTTTATTTGAATTTCAATAATAAACGAAAAACATTTAAACACAGTGATTGAACATTTTATAGTTTTTTGAGAATTTATTTTGTTTTATAGGTTCAAAATTATTATGGGGCAAAAGACAAGAGTTCATTATTCACTTTAAATGGACCATCGAAGTACAAAGTATTTTTAGAAACTGGAACACTTTTTATGTTACCCAACAGAGATCACCATGGACGAGAAATATATGTTTTTAGAATAGGTGAATGTTATGATTTTAACTGTAGACTATTACACAATATAAAATCTTTTGTATTTAATATTTCGAATAATATAATTTTTGGATTATGTTTTCTATCGCTCTACATTTTAATATGTTGATTATAATTTTATTGAACTAATATTTGTTCTATTTTTTTGTTCAATCATTATATTAATTGTTTGATTTCGAAGTTTGTAAACTTAATCTATAAATTATTATTTGTTACTAAAATTAATTTAAGATACAAATATTCAGAGAGATATTTTTAAAAAAATTTTTTTTATGAATAATAAATGTCCGTTGGGAATAGTGTACTGATATAAATTTTACATACGAAAATAAACAGTAATACAAAAACAACAGTAACAATATATTAATTATAAACAACTACAAAATAAATTGTAGTTAAAACAAAATTGAAAATAAAGAACTACAATTTTTAAATATTTGTAATTACAAAGAGCAACAAAATTTAATTAAATATTTATATTTATTTGAAAATATAAAGTTTTGTTTACTTATTGTGAACATTATTTGGAAGCATTTATCCATATTCAGAATAAAACCATTGTTTATATAGTTTGATATTCTCCAGGCTATTTTATGCAATAATGTATTAATAAAAAAAATAAAACAGATGGTAAATTCAATGTTTATAATTATATTTTTTTTTGCTATAGAAAACATTACACCTGAAATCAGAATTGAAGATATTTTTAAAATTAACTTGATGATCCTTGAAGTTATATCAGAAGACCCGGAGACTCAGCTGGCTGGTATAGTTGTAGTTGCAGACTTCACTGGATTTGAGTGGCTGAAACATTATCAATATTTATCACCTTATTACGCTAAAAAATCTGCAGAAGTTGTACAGGTTAGTAAAACATATTTTTTAATTTTCTTTTATGTACCTATTCAAACCGTTTATGAAATGTTATGCATTTTTATTTTAAAATCTGTTCTTAATTTACTTTGATTTATTTTTATTCAATAAAATTATATTTTATTAATCACAATATGAGTATTTAATGAAACTAATAAACATTATTACATAATAAAAAAGGTAAATTTATGATTTGATTTTTTTAGTTTTTCTCCTACAGCGGCCCTCATATCATTATCAATCGTATCCAATTTTTTTTTTTTTTTTTGGTCTTCCTCTTCCTCTTTTATTTTCAACGTTAATTTTCATAATAACTCTTACAAATTTAAAATGTAATAATAAATGTAATATTGGGTTTGTTTGAATACTTTATATTATATGTGACTCGACTGGGAATTAAGTAAACTTAAATTCGATGAAAAATATGATACAAGAACTGTACATTTATATTAATATAGACACTACATGATAGAGATAATTAAGATATATTTGTAGAAATAAATAAAATATAATCAAGATGCCATTGCAAATTGTACTATTATTATTTATCATAAATTTGTGAAAGAAAAAATGAAATAAAACTATAAGTTTCACGTATTTATTTAATTTATGGATTATAAGACAGGAATAGAACCATAAATATTATTTAAAAATTCAAATCGTGTATTTTCAAGCAATAATTTGATTTTTCTCATTTTTTTACAACATTAAGAATTATATGTATCTTAAGTTTTCATGATTAGAAATTGCTTTTAAAATTTAATAATTTATCATTACTTTCAAATAACACAACTATTTTGAAATCCTTACTCAAAGCAATTGAATGCTTAATGAAAATATCTTATTTGAGATTCTTTAGGAAAAAAAATGAATTAACTCGTATGTATTCACAAACCATCTATTAATTAGATTTTGTTTAGTTATAAATAAGAGAAAATAATTTTCATAATCGTCTTAGATTTTATATGTATCCAAAATACAATTAATAAATCATATATATGATTAATTATAATTTTTTTCAAGTCTTTAGTTTCGTACTGTATTACTAAATATGAACCCTTATTGCTAATTCTGTACTGGTATCGTTTTTAAATATGTTGAAATTTCAATTATTGTTTTTCGAAATAAGTGCAATAGAAATAAATTTATATTTTTTTCCGTGTATTAAGTTATTCTGAGAAGACCTCACATAAGAAGGGAAGATCTGATTAAAAAATATGTAATCGCCTCAGGTAGAGGATCTGACTGAAAGGAACGATCATCCGACAGAGATGGTGGGAGAGAAGGGTGTTTGATAGGATGGTCCTAGTGGCGGCCGTTTACCAGAAAGAAAAAGAAGTATTGAGTAATTCTAATATAGAAAAAGTAACATAGGAAATAATTATAAATAAAAAAAAATAAAAATAAAGCAATTCAAAAGTTATACTGGTTAATACTTCAGAATCAAATATTTTGAAATTTACATTTTAAAAATTGTATATACTGGTGCGAAAAAATAATGGTAAACCTTAATTTGTAAAAGTAGCCAGGTTTTTAATCGGGGTATAAAAAAACGTCATAGTTCTACATGAAAAAAGTGGTGAAATTTGAGTATAAACTTCGAAAATGTCAAGAAGAATTAAAAAATAAACACCGCGTCAGTTCCAGTTATAAAGCGCTGTACGTTAGTGTTACATAATAGTTGTATACATCTGAAATTATATTAAAAATACAGAATCATATAAAACGGTTTCTGAGAGTATATCAGTTTACTATATATTTTTTGTAGAATGGTGTGTTAAAATCATTTTTCAAGAATATATCAATAACGATTTTTGAAATACGAGTATATATTGTAGCATAAATGTAATAATATTAAGGTCACAAGTAATACAATTTCAGGCCCTACTCAAAACTAGAAATTGAATTTCCACATTCTAATAGAATAAGTTATCGTTAAAAATGTCAAGCCTCTACAAATATTAAGCACTAAAATGTATTACGTATATAAAAGTTTTCGCGTGTTTTTGTCATCTATTTTTTTCTTCTTCTTCAATAATTTACTAATACATTTTTCGAATACATTTTTGAAAATGATGATTGAAATTATCTTAAAGTAGATATCTACGTTTAAGTCCTTTGAGGCTTGAATAATAATTTTAATTAGATATCTACGTATAATTATTATTCAAGTCTCAAAGGATAGAATGATTCTTAAGCTCGAATTCCACCAGAAATGTATAAAGAAATCCTAAATTTAAAACCAATGGTTTGTTTTTTACAAAGATTTCGCCATTCAGAGACATAGTAATAATATTGGAAAATTTCAATAGAAAGTAGCGTTTTGTTATCGAAAAAATATAAATTGTATAATTTATTGGTTTATATTGTTGTTGCAGTGAAGATAACTTTTGTAATAAAAACTTGTTTTGTTGATGAAGTTTTCAAAATTGTCAGTTGGTTTTTTTCATTTGTATTAACTGTACAAAAATTATGTTGGACCTGCAATAATATTGAAAATACTCGACCTTTTTGTTGTTAAAATTAAAATGAATTTTTGAGAAGTACTTGAGATGTAATAATAGTTTTCATTTTTATTAAATAGATTACTTATAACTAATTTATATGTAAAAATGTTTGGAACTGAATATGCAAATATTTAAATTACCTTAAAATAAAAATAATCTTTTCAAATCTAAGTCTGTTTAGATTTTCACTGAATAACAAATTTGATAACGATAAAACTCATTTTGTTGTATAATTTTTCCTCATTATTAGTTTTACAAGAAAAATTAATAATAGATAATTATGTATATCAATCCTCCAAGAAAAATTTGTTTTTATCATGTAGTTGGATATACTATTATTTTATATATATTATATTATTTTTATAATAATAGTTATAATTATTATTTTTTATGAATATTATATTTTTATATTTTAGATATTTTTTCTTTAATGAAAGCGATTATAGTGACGTCTAATGTCAGCAACGACGCAGCTCTACTTGAACTGTGCGACTATAATCGAAAACTATTCAAATATTTGATTATTACAGGGGAAAATAATTGCATAGTCCTATGCTCTATTAATTTAATAATAACACGATTATTTGTAATTTTTTTTATTATCAAATGTTTGGTAAAACCTATACATTTTTGTCGTTTATCATTTATAAGGATTTAAATTGGTATGTAATATGACATAAAATATGTATTACTGTCATATATAATTTTAAGAACTATTTTTCATATTCAATGTATTTTTACTTTAAATAAAAAACAACTAAATAGGTTTTTGTTGCACGAAGCGAGTTACCATATTTTATGCAATTAACAGTTACTTAAAATGTAATATAGATAGATTTAATAATCACAGCATTATTCAAATAAAAATATAAAAATATTTGCGCACTATTTTATTTAAATAAATTAAAATGAGAGCGTATATTATAACCATAATTCGTTTTATTGTTTGAAATATAATAAATAATAACAAATTCAAATTGTTTTTTATTTTCAGGAAAATTTTCCATTAAGATTTCAAGGATTTCATTTTATCAATGAACCTTTATACTTATACACGGTGTATTCAATAATTAAACCATTTTTAAAAGAAAAATTAAAATGTCGGGTTAGTTAAGGTCCGTAAAGTTAGCATTACAACATTAGTAGAACTTTTCAAAAACCTCTTAACAATATTCAAATAGACTTGTTGGACATTGTTGAATACTTTTAGGAATTTGTTGGACCACACATAATTTTTTGTTTTAAAAAATATGTTTACATTTTTTAGCCAGTCCAGGAACAAATTAAAAATATAAAATAAAGTTGTGTACTTTGTGTAAAGTAAAGTAAAGTATTAAATTAATTTATTAGATTTTTGAACTTAAATTAAAACTATATAATGATAATCCACTGCTGTGGTTTGTATGCATTCTAATTTTTCAAAGTAAAACAATAAAAATAGTTTTAATTTATTCCTGGACTGACTGAAATATGTATTTTTTTTTTAAATAAAAAGTTATGTGTGGTCTAACAAATTCCAACAAGTATCCAACAATGTTCAACAAGTCTATTTGAACATTGTTGGGGGGTTTTTGAACTGTTCTGCAAACATTGTAATGCTAACTTCACGGCCCTAGTTAGTTAGTTAGTTTTGTTTTTCTTCATTAGTTAATTTATAATTTTTTTTTTTTTTTATTAAAACTAAAAGTTTCTTTTTAAGGTGCATTTTCATGGAAATAATTTTAACTCGTTGCATAAATACTTAAGTCCCAGTATTTTACCTAAGTATTTCAAAGGAACTCTGGAATTCGAACCAGTTACTTGGGTTCGACAATTCTTGAACAAAGAGCATTATTTCGAAGGTAAAAATAATTTAGTATAAATTTAGTATAGATATGACCTTAAATAATGTTAATTGGATTGAATTGTTTTTCAATACTGATAATAACACTATCGTGGAAAGATTTTATAAAGTAATACATGCAATCCTAGATAAGTATATGCCTTTTTATCAATTATCTAATTCTAAATTTCCTCGTTGGTTTGATGGTAATTTATGAAGATTAATAAAAGAAAAACGTCTAGCGCATAAACATTATAAAATAAATCTTAATCCATCAACTTACTTATATTTCTCGGAACTTCGTGCCAAATGAAAAATAATTAAATAAATAATAAATAATAATTAAATAATTAAAATAAATACTTTTCTAAACGGTGTTATGAACGCTATCTTCGTAATATTCAAGCTAGTCTTACTACTAATCCTAGGCATTTTTGGTGCTTTGTTAAAGAAAAGAATAACGGTAATTTAATTCCTTAAACTATGTTCTATGATGAATTAAATTTTGATAATATCCAATGCATTTGCTGATTATTTTTCTTCGGTTTACGTTAACTCTCAACCTTTCAATGTCCAGCAGTTTCCTAAAGTGTTACCAGAATTCACAATAAACGTTTCATTTTTATATATATCCTTGTCTGAGGTTTTTGAAGGTCTTTCAAATATAGGCCTGCATAGGACTTATGGACCGGATGAACTACCTCCTATTATTTTATCCAAGTGTTGTTATGCTTCATACATCTTTACATACTTTATTTAATATGTCTCTACTCAAGGAATATTTCCCCATCTATGTAAGTCTAGTTTTGTTTTACCTATTTTTAAATCTGTCAACCGGAATTCAATAAAAAATTATCGCCCAATCTTAAAATTAAGTTTTTTACCAAAACTTTTTGAAAAAAATAATTGAACCAAAACTTTCTTGTGCATTTAACAGACTTATTATAGATGAACAGCATGGCTTTCGAGTTTATAAATCAACTTATACCAATTTATTAGTGTACGTTATAAATTTATACGCTACCATAGAAAAAAGAGGGCGAGTCGACGCTATTAATACCGACCTTAGCAAAGCGTTTGATTTAGTTGACCATGATTTGTTATTATAAAATCTTAATGATCTTGGCGTGGGTGGTTCTTTACTATCATGGTTTGGTTCTTTTTTAAAGGGTAGGACCCAACAGGTCAAAATATTGGATCAATTATCGTCGTCATTTAATATTCTGTCAGGTGTCCCACAAGGTGGACATTTATCCCTCTTGTTATTCCTGTTGTTTATTAATGATGTAAAAAATGTGTTCCGTTCCTGTAAATTCTCTTTTTTTGCGGATGACCTTAAGATATATATGGTAGAGAATTCCATGGATGATTGCAAAAAAATACAAGATGATTTTGTTCGCTTTTCTAATAGGTGTATAGCGAACCATTTAAAGATTAATGTAGATAATGTAGTTACATGTTTCATTTTAATAATGTATAGAAAGTTAAATTTTTTATGAATTATCTTATTCTTATAAATTTTACTATTATACCATATAAACGTTATTTTTTTAATTTGTATGCATTCTCAAGTAATAAAATCCTTTTTTATTTTAGAAATGAAACAATATGGGTACAACAAATAATATATTTACATCCTGTCAACTGAATGATCTACAATACTCTCAATACAGTTTTCAGAATTCAAAGGAAATTTATTTTCATTTTACGAGCTTCAAGTTTGAAACAAAACTAGATGACTAGTATTTCATTGGTTTGGAAAATTAGAATTAGAATTAATAATTGCTATATTTAACAAACATAAAATAAGAAATTATATATTAATGTTTTATTGTATGGTATGCAACATTGTGGTTACTTAATTTATCACATTTAAAGTTCTTGGGCGTATTTAATATTTTGATTATGGATATAAATATTTTTTCTTTGGTATATTATAAAATAGGTATGCACTATGTATATTTATTTTCAATATAATTCATACATTTCAAATTTTATATTGTTATAAAATCGATTTTAATACATATATATTATATCTTATTATTGTACAAAAACTAGAAATACTTTCACGTGCTCATGTTCATTTAATAAAAAAAAAAGCATAGTCAATTAGCGAAGTTTATGAAATAACATCCTTATGTTTATTCAAAAAAACAAATTACGAGTTAATAATACACAGTCGTAGTACACTTAATGTTTATTTTAAAATATTAATTAATATTAATTACCCATACAGTATAGGTACTTTTTATTGAGAAAATCTTGTATTCTTGTCAAACAACCGAAAACATATATAATACAAAAACACACACACACACACACACACACATACACACACATACATATATATCGTTATGAAGTATAGTGGGGCCTATAATAATTTAAAACATGGGACCTACACAGTGGCAAACCAGGGATAGTTATGAGATTTTAACCCCCTCCAAAAAAATAAAATTATATTGGTTTAAATAAAATATTAGAAATTTACACATATTATTGAAACTGTGCATTTAAATTATATATAATTAAAATAAAGAGGTTTTACATGATTTGTTGGAAAAACTCATGGTTTCAATTATAAATGTATAATTCAATATCGTTTTTTTCATTGTATAAACTCTTGTCTTTTTAGTATTATAGTATTATAGTTTATTAAAATTTATAGTATATTAGTATTATAGGTTACAACCACAGAATTTACTACTGTATAAGTACTGTAGGTAGGAACAGTGTTTAATATAAATTGTTACTTACTTATGATCGTTTTTGCTTAGTCCCCAGTCGAAAAGTGATACAACAATAACATTCAAGCTCAAAATTAGTATTTTATATTTTTATGAGAGAAATACCATGTTTGATGATATTGTTTAAATCTATGGTTATTGCGGCTAGTTCACGACCATGTCGCACCGCACAGTCGCACTGATTATCAACAATTATTATTCTTAATAAAACAACATCTATTTTAGTTATTGCTTACTCTACCATAGTTAACAAAAAAAAAAAAAAAAGCAATTGATGTTGTGACCATCAATAGTTTAGGGTCTGTGGTAAAATAATCCCTCCCAATACCCTCCTCTCGACAGTCCTGCACATATACCTCCACACAATACTTATTTATCGAGATAAATTTATATAGATAATCTCAACACTATTTATAATTCTTAACTGGTAATCAAACAATTCTCTTCCGTCCATGATCGTGCATTTTTTGGTTTAAATACTTCAGTAGGTGGACTGTTAGACTTAATAAACATTAATTAGATACGTTTGAAATTAAAAGTGATGCTCCTAAAGTTGTAATAATATTATTTATAAAGCTAAATCTTCATTTGCACTTAACTGTCGAACATGGTAATAATGCAATGTCATTTAAAATGAGCTTTCAGTTTTCAGAAATCG
This sequence comes from Sipha flava, assembly GCF_003268045.1. Lineage (NCBI taxonomy): Eukaryota > Metazoa > Arthropoda > Insecta > Hemiptera > Aphididae > Sipha > Sipha flava. The sequence continues at coordinate 236,129 of NW_020273108.1, forward strand.
ATTTATTATTTTCAATAAAGATTCTTAATTTTCGAACAGTTTGAATTTCATTAACATCAAAACGTCGATTAATTGTTCGAGATTCTAATGTCCTATATTAAATATTACCCGTTGTATTTAATTTAGATACTAGTACTGAAATATAGTTAAGCAATTGATAAATCATATCATCTAAAATTGAACATAACCACTTTAACTATAATAGAGAGTGCACCACAAAATCTAGAAGGTATAGGACGTATACCCTTCACTACAGCCTTGTTTGTGTTGTATAATTGTGAAGAGGACGATTAACTATAAAATACTCATACCAAAATTAATCGAGAAACTACAAATTAATGTTTAAAACAACTTAAACCAATTATAATGTAATGCCTCATGGAGTACATTTTAAAAATAAATAATAAACAATTATCATAATAGGCGTACAATATGTATTACATATTATTAATTGTTTAAGGTTTAAGGTTGTATTAAAATATTTATAGCTTTGTCATTGGTAACTTATCGCAGTAAAAATTACTCAAACCCGATATTTTAATTTTGACCGATTTAATTAAAAACTATGATTTTTTTCTTTAGTTTTGTCATAGTTCGTTTCGTCATTTTTTGGAGGTCATTTCTTACGCCCGGTCATTGGGTTGAGGAATTAGGCTCAAACTGCATGGGTGCAGTTACTTGTTCTAGCCGAACACATCGATAAAATTGAACATATATCTTATGCACGTCCGAGACACGATATATTTATACGAATTGGCCCCAGGACGAAATCGACTGATGGGCACAATAAGTTGCATGGGTTTTAGTATACTTTGCAGGACGTTTTGTTGCTGTAAATCATTTGTCAGCTCGTTCGCTGTTGACCACCGTCATTTTTGCTGCCGTGACTGGATTATGTAGCATCCCTACACTCGTGTACTTGCGTACATCTCGTGGTCCGACAGTGATTTTCCTTATAAAATTTATAATAAAAAATAAATATCTTATAAGAACCAAAAGGGTTGTTTGACCGTTCATTATCTGGGACATAAATGACAGATAAAGAAGGAGTGAAATTTAATCCAGAAAACACATTTCCATATGTATTCGAATAATATTATTTGAATTTAATAAACGGTTTTTGTAAATTTGGTTGAATTTGAATTAATTATTTGTTATATTTTTAACATATATAGATTTAAAAATCGCGTAAATTCGTTTTTGTATTCGGTCATATAGTTATTTTGATTCACATCCTTTTATTGACAAGGATTGCAATATGTCAACAAGCCATTTTAAAAATTGAAAATAAACTCAAATATTATACATGTGTCCGTTGTATTATATTATTTTGTTTTAAAGAATGTGTCATATTGAAAGTAAGCGAATTTTTCATCGTACAAACGGCCGTAGAGAAGACAAAGGATCAAAATTCGATTTAACAAAATAACAAAATATTTAATATTTGAATTAGAAACTCTATCAACAATGTCCCTAGATTATGTTGCCTATAAAACTCAACGCACGCCTGCATTTAATTAAGTCGGTAATACCTATGTTGCACGCCGCAATATATAATCATGTAGGCAACTACATCTACACATGTTAACGTATTTATCGTTGATCAGACAGATAAGTATGAATTTACAATCTGATTATAATAATAACGGTGCCAATTGAGGAGGATAGGCTTGGGGTAGGTTGAAATTCATAGGATAGGATAGTTTTCCAACAGGATTAACTCTAATCGAACATACATAATTCCAATTTAATCAGATCATTCTCAAATACTAATTAAAAAATTACAGCAAGTAATATGGGTTACAGACAACATTATTTTAGAGTAAGATTTGCAGCAATAGGATAACTATGGCCGGAAACCTATAACTGTTAACTCAACAACCCATGCAATGATCGATGACTTACTCAGAAATCATTTGCGTTGATATAATACACGCTTAAGAGACTCGCAGAATTGGTAAACCCGTTTGATTGTTTTTTAAAATCGCAATAGGTTTAACGTGAATATTCGTGAATGATTAGGTTAATATTTATGAAAGTTACATTTATAATCGTAAAAAAAATGTATGGCTAAAAGGCACGGAAAAGACCGACAACGCACTACTGCGAACGAACGAAGATTTGTCATCTATAATATATGATCGGAATAAAAAAAAAAAAAAAATTACAAATACAAACATGCAATAGTTTTTTACTATCATATCGATATTAAAATATTTTTTTATTCGAATTGCTAGCATTTAGTGCATTAAATAATAATTATAATAATAATAATACAAATGTGATTAATTTATATCATTAATATTGCACGTGATAAGCTGGTAAGCGATGATCAGAAAAAATAAAGGAATGGTTCAAGTAGAACATGGTTACTTTTCTTTTGGCAATATCCCTATTCCCGCCCAGAATAGATATGAATGTACGCCATTGATTAAAGTATTTTAAACAACATTTTATGGATACATATATAATTTTATTCATATGTGGTTATAATGAGTAAAATTACTATATTATGTGATATTAATGTAATTTTGTTGGTAAGTAATTGTAAAAATAAATAATAATAATATGTAAATAAATTATAATGAAATTTTATTATAAATATTATTTTTAAGTATTAAATAAATATTTATAAAATTTCATCTATACAATTTCCTATCATACAACATGTGTTACAAATCTAAATAAAGTCAATAATAATTGATTAAAGTTTGAGTTTTTAATAAAAACAACTACAAATAAATAATGTGCGAAGGGAATTAAAAAAAAAAAACGTCCACCTTAGTGGGAAATTTTAATGTCATCATTTAAAACTATAAAAACTTTCAAGAATTTTTACATACTACTGCGCGCACCATGAACTCGTTCCCGACTTTTTCTTTGCAGCATGCTGGTAACGTTTGTATCCTTCGATACGACTATTGATGTTAATTATTTCACATATATCAACTAAAATAAGATTAGAGAACGACCATTCACATAGAATTTGCGAGTTTATACGGCTAGGTAAAATTCAATTAATGTTTGAAACATAATGAAAACCCTGTTCTTGTATAACATGTTCGTTTGAGTGGTTTAAGATTTCATGAAACACAGATACATCCATAAAATTTCCTTTATATTTATTATGGATAAAGATTAGAGGCACACGTTCGGTTACCATGGATACAGAGAAGCAAAAATAATTTTCCATAATCAAAGGACAGACTGATATTGCCCTTTTATGCAATATGTTCACGCTCCAAGGTTCCAATAAATATTTCAGATGGATGATTTTATACTGAATTTAGAATTTAGAAGTGGCTCGGAGAGTTCAGATGTGCATATATATGAGTGTTTTATTCTTATTTCAGTAGTTGCACGTATTTGCTTTTTGTTTTTTGAAAATTAATTTTGAATTACTAATAATAATAAAAAATATCGATCTATTCAAAAACAGCGAAGTAACAGGTAATTCAAATTTTAATAAAAATTGAGTATAAATATTTTTAAAAATTACATCAGTTGTACATTTGGAATAATTTTTATTAGTTTAATTTTATTTCACAGACCAAAATATATTCAATAGAAAAAATATTTGGAAGCTAATACATTTCTCACTTGGCTTTGAAACTAAAAATACTATAAAAATAACAAATATCGAGTCAGTGGGGTAGCTTATAGTATAAAGTACCTACCTTGCAGTGCATTTTATCGATTCAAGAATAATGATGTTCATCCCTTTTCAACTAATGTAACTAATATAAGTTACATTTATGTGAAACATAATTTTTTCGTCATGCACACCATGAGGTATACAAAAAAACCTTAATATAATTTTATGTTTTCATTTTAAACCATGAGCTAAACACATGTTGACCAACCAGGGAAATTACTTCGTGGTAGATATCTTAGTATCTTATAATTATAACCTTGTTGTGACTTAATATAATTTTCCAATAATAATATGTAGAATTTGTAAACTTGTAGTAAGTAATTTATATTTTTAGGTAAACTAGATTAAAGTAACAACGGTTTTCCGATAATATGACAGCGATTAAACTCAGTTGGTTACCGCAACTCAACGGTCGGTTTGTATTACGTATTTCATACAACACGTGTATTATTAAAAAACATAAATAACCGGAATAGTTCAATAGTTAATAAATACAATTTATAAAATATTACAGGAGCCGCTGCTCTTCAGTTGATTTTAAAAGACTATTTTTATTTACCAGACTTATTCATTTTTCATGTAGATCTAATGTACAAAACCAGGCACAGTTCTAGGACTACATTTTCGTATGGGCAACATTAGATTTATAATTAGGTTTTAACTACGAATAATATTCCTCATTTCCTCCTCTTTACCCACCAAATGTTTTTAATAAAATATTTATCCTTATAGTTTCCACAAATACCTTAAATATTAGCAGTAGGTACATTATAGTGTATAATTTAAAATCTTTATATTAATTGTAATAGGTACTTGGGTAATAAAGATTTAAAATTTTAAAACAAATATAGTAATCCTTAGTTTTGAACTAATTAAGTATAATTAAGTTTATTTAAATATATTTAAATTTAACTGTCAAAAGAGTTCAGACTATTCAAACTAACTTTAAAAAAAAGTAATAAGCTAAATTTGAAATTGTATTTTTCATGCTTGCAAACATTTTAAGAATAGCTGTTGGATCCTTTGATAATTTGTCAGAGTTTTATTCATGGATTTTTAAGGATAAATAATGTTTGGTTGTACAGGAGGTTGATCATAGTTTAAACTTAAGTCTAACGTTTTTTATAGATTTTAGCAATTGTCTGGTCGGTTCTGGGTTAAAAGAAATACTACTATTTACACTGGTGTTTTCATTACTTGTAGAATCATTTGTATGTACTGATGGAGATTTTGATGTGTTTTCTTCAATTGTTTTTTCAGCCTTATGTTAAGAAAAATTAGTTAAAAATGTCTTTATTATATTACATTAATAGAAACTAAATTCACAAATTCATAATGAGAAAAAAACTATACTATAGTCATATATCTATACAATATGTATTTATTTGTTATCACATTATGTCGGGTGTTATGAAGATATTTACCGTACTGAACTTCTGGTGACTTTCGCTTCCTCCAATTTTGAACTAAAATAGTATTATCTTAGGTTATACGCTTATCTCTAATTGTGTTATCAATACTAGAATAGCTGCAGGCTCTGCAGCGACATTATCACATGTATAATATTTTATTAAGTTCGTCATCAATGTAATGATAATAATAAATATAATTGTAAATTATCATTATATTTTATCAAATGATAAAACATCTTATTTTTGTATAAAAATTACATTTTTAAAATGAGGGGCACCAAAAAATTTGATATGGGCAGCTACCCACCCTGCCCATACGCTAGAACCGCTACTGTGCAAGATGATAGTTTCAAACAATAAATGTCTTTAAAAGGTAACCAGGAATTTATTTTAAAACAAAGTGATATAAATAACCTAAGTTTAAACATTTAATTATTAATAAATAAATATTAGGTACTAATTTACAAATATTTTTATATATATATTGTAATATTTGTCTATTGTGTATGTAACTTTTTTTATGGACTGAATTTTTTTTTTTTTTTAAATAAAAAAATGTTTATTTATTATTAAATGATTATTAGTATTATTAATATAAGCGTATCAAATGTCACTTAAAATTTTATTGTAATTGACCTATAAAGGTATAAAGTGAGTTAAATCTTAGATACAAGTATCTTGTATCTAGTACCTTCAATTAATATTTAATAAATATATATATATATATATATATATTTAAATACTAATTATATCTGTATCTTGTGTCTTGTATTTAAATAATTTGTTTGAAGTAACTTGAGCTGGGTACAGTGCATCGGCTAGTGAACCCACCTCAAAAATATTCGGTTTGTATAATATATTCCGGAACACTTCGGTAGCCAAATCACTCTCCAACACCATATATTTGCACTCAATGTATTTCCATTGCAAATAGTCCACGGCATAATATTAAAAAACACGTGTGCTATGTTTTTAAAGTGGTGCAGAGTAAGTAATGTTGTACTTCGACAATCCGTGGCTACTACTAAAGAATTTGATATATACTGGGAAAAATATATGGGCTCAAGTTATAATATATATGCAACTTCGATTTGTGATTGTTTCATTGTATGCGGTGTATAAATACATTTTTGTAATAAATTCAATTTATGCTTTGAATATTATAAATATTTTAATAGCACACGAAAACACCAAAAATAGTTTTAACAACTTTTATATCTGTATTTATATGTTATTGATTAATATAAATGACATTTTTTCGTGACAGCTTATAAAATATTAAGTGATCTAGAAAACAAGATTGTTTTCAAACCTCAAGTATGTTAATGAAGTCCTGGTATTCAAGAATATCTTGATATCTATACATATAATTTGAGTATATATGAAATAATATTTCAGTTGTAAATTAAAATATTATTTTTTAACAGAAAAAAAATAACAAAAAAACCATACGTATTCAGAATGTCATATTTTTATTTTTTGTAACTTTTCATTGTATTTTCAAGAATTTGAACACAAAATTAGTTTTTTTAATCGAAATAAATGTAAATAACACCCACACTTACTTGAGAAAATGTTACGAGTACATTTTAATTCCCTTCGCACATTATTTATTTCTAGATGTTTTGTTAAAAACTCAAACTAATCATTTAATATTGGCTTTATTTAGATTTGTAACACATGTTTTATTATGTACTGTTATACAGGATATTGATAAACTTTATAAATATTTATTAAATATTTAAAAATAATATTTATAATGAAATTTCATTATAATTTATTTACATATTATTTATTTTCACAATTACATTAATACCACATGATATAATAATTTTACTCATAACCACATATGAATAAAATTATATATATATCTATCCATTAAAATTTGTTTAAAATACTTTAATCAATGGTGTACATTCATATTTTTTCTGGGTGAGGATGGGGATTAAAAATAATAAAATTTACAACTACCTTAGAAGTTTTTAAACACATAGAAGTGCTTATAACAAAATAAATGGATTACAAATTTGTATGGATACGAATATGTACCATATTTCATAAAGAACATTTGTACAACTATAAATTTTATTAAAAATATTGTTTTTTTCTTTTAGTACATAGCGTAACAACGAAATAGTAAATAATATATTATAAAATTATTTTATAGTTTTTTTTTTTTGCGCTGATTTCGACAAAACATTTTTAGAATTGTTCATGTTAATTTGAGCACGGTTGTTTTGTATTTTCATAATAATTTTAATGAAACAATATCCAATTTGTTTGTCTACTGAGATATTGGCTATTAATTTATAAATTATTTTGTAAATTGTTGAACTGTGAAAAATTAGTTTAATACGTTGTTTGGTTTCTACGTACAATACGTACTTACGATTACTAAGTACCTGAGTAAAAATGTCGATACTATCTGGACTAGAGGTTTCGAAGTACTTTAAAAACTTGAAGTTAGACTTTTCCCGAAAAGAGGTAGGCTTTTGGGAGTAATTATAAAATCTCAAAGTTAATATTATTATGTGGTCAGTGATAGTTGAAGAGGTGTTCAATAGACGCAACTGTAAGACCCAGCGTAATCATTCCTTATTTACTGAAAAATGGTTTAAAATTAGAGAAATATATTCGTTTTTTTCTATGAAATTGTAAAAATTAAAAATTAACAAATGAAATATTTTCAAATTTTAATAATAATTGTAATATTCTAACTATAGCCTATAGGTACACATCATACAATGTACATATTAATATACTATTATAACTTTTTAAAATTATGTTTATTCCTGTTTATATGACAAATATAAAAAAAAAATACATTAAAATAAATATACCTAATAAGTCAATAACATTTAACTCTATAAAAAAAAAAAGCCGCCTAAGGCTATAAGCCTTTTAGCCTACCCCCTAATCCACCACTGGATCGTCGAATACCATGTTGTATGTAGCTACGGTAAAATGCTGTTTGTATTCGTTCCATAAACACAAGACTTCGAGACACGAAAATGACGAGAAAAATTACGATATTGTAATAAAATTATTAGCAAGTTAAATATTGTACCTCAGAAATATTATTATAGTAGTAAAAGATGCTTAATATTTATTGCGTTAAATTGTGCACGCACATTTATTATAAACGAGAAGTAAAGTCGTTGGTAATAGTCGATGCCCAATTTTGTTTGTTTTTATCATATTGCCTACTCGATGTTTGGCATTATACATAATACCTAGGCAAAGTATGTACCTATGTATACTGCCGAATGATTTTTTCGCATTTTATATAATGCTTAGGCATTTTGCAAAATACCGGATTATCCATATTGCCGGTAATACACTCACACACATATATTTATATATGTGGTTCTAATACAGTTGTAACAATAAGTATAAAATACATTCATCGTTCCTCATTAAATTTAAAAATAATTTAATAAATTAAATAATATGATATTTAGTTATAAAATAAGAAAATTATTAATAGGATAACAAATAAATGTTAAAAACTAATAGGTAGAAAATATAATCGATATAATCATAATATAATTTTCTTGAACAAATCAAATTAAAAATTTACATTTTTATACGTAAAAAATATTGTCTAGCACAAGTATGATAAAATTTTATATTTTAACCTAAATATTTTTTAAATCACTATTTTTGGGTATGATTAATGATAATTGTTTTACTATGATGGGGTATAATTTAATAAAATGTTTATATATATATTTTAACAAGCATTGAAAAATGCATAAAAAAAAAATAGTGGTTTGAGCCACTTTTAATATTAATATTATATATGTAATATTATACTTGTATACTTGTTACTATTAAATATGTATGATTAATGACGTATACAAAAGAAAAAAATTTAGAACCCAAATAAAAAAATGTTTAACAAGAAATATTTACAGGAAAGATTAGGATTACATAAAAAAATATTGCATATCGTTTATAACTACGAATAAAGTTATATAGCAAGGGATCGATAATACAACAGAGATATCATTATATATTTTTGTCGATTGCCGTTTTTTACTATAGGTATTATGCTGTTAATCGATTTTAATTGGTGCGAATATTGGCAGCCATAACTATAAGTTGGAATTAATTATACCACCCTGATACTAATGATGCTGTAGACAATATACCATAAATGTTTCAATCTTAGATTAAATGTCCAAGGAAAAATAATATGAAATAAAAAGTTAGTAAATAATGATAAGTATTTTATAAACATTAAAGTAATTGTGTTGAAATAGAATAGTGAAGTTGTATAAGTATACATAAATAATTCAATAATTTTAACTAGATAAAAAATCGTAGTCACCGTAGTTTTTAATAATAAAAGGGTAAAAACGTTTTAGACAGTATTTTATTTTTTTTTTAATGTCAAGGCTATTATTGCAAATATTTATTCTTGAAAAACTCATACTATGATTAGTACATACACGCTTAACCTTTTAAAAATTACAATTCAATAGAAAACTAGTATGAATTTGACTATTCGGTTAAATTATAAAACTAAGCAAATTATAGGTTACACTAGCATAGATAAATTATAATTATGTTTTTTTTATACTTGTTGATTGTAGATATTATTTGATATTATTTACTTAATAAGAGTAGTATTGTTATTGATTTATTTATTTATTGATAGTAATGCCTATGAGGACAGAGAGTATAGTTCCTATATATAAGTTGAAGTAATTAAGTACGAATAACTAAAAAACTAGTAAAAATTTTCAAGTAGTACAAAAGAATAAACTAGAAACAAAGAACTGTTTTATAAAATTCCGATTATTATCAAAAAATAAATTGAAGCCAGATAGATTATCGTTACAATAATGTAGAACTCTATTGATGAGACTATGGAGCAACAAAATAGCGGTTAACCGGTGGAGTATAAAATATGGAATTATGTCAAGTATTGAATGAGGAGGTTTTAAGGCCAATAAGACTCAAGAGTTCATGATAGTTGACAGTTCCATTCAATAGCTTATATAAAAATAAGTAGTCAATGTAATCACGACTTCTACCTAGAGATGATATTTTACAATGATTCTCGATCACGGCATAGGTAGTATAATTATACTAGAATTAGTTAACTCGTACTTATAATCTAAAGTGAAATAACACCAACTCGATATCCAAAAATTATATGATTAATTAAAATAATTTAAGATAGCTGAGAAAGTGAATAATTTAATTATTCATATTTTTTTAAATTAAAAATCCTTCAAATATTTTTTATGTTAGGATTTGGTAGGATATGTTATAAATAACAATTATTTGGGTTATTTGTAAATATTAGTGGTCTCAAACAAATTATTAAATATTCACTGAAATTCAGTTCATATTTCAATTTTAATTGCAATAATAATTTCTAAGTACACTAAAAAATGTAAAATATAAGAAATATAATTATTGATATTGTGAAAAAAAAAACATATCATTTAATTATTTTTAAATTTAATTTTTAGCGAAAATTACAATAAGGATTTTAAATCTTTAATAAGTAAATCGTTTTTTACGGGAAAAGTAGAATGCAATAATAGCGCAATCATAAGGAGTGGGTTGGGCGTGATGCACCCCACTTGAAGAGTGTTTGTGAAAAGTAAGTTATATAGTCGTTTTATAATTTTATTGTGCCACTTAATTTTACAGACAAATCTTAGTTATATGACTGGCTGCCACATAAAGTTGAGTAATGTAGTGTATAAAATGCATAAAACAAGTAAAATCAAATAATTTTATACATTTTATTCGATACAAATTATTAATAAGTAGACAGTTATAAGTATATAAAACTATTATAAAACGGGCGTTAATAAAGTGAACTTATCAATAATGCTTATAACCAGTGATGTTCCCATCATTTTTTATGAAAGTATACTACGCTGAAGAACGCCAAAATATAGGTATTTCATTTTTTTTACGATAAAAGTGGTAGAGAGGTTTAATTAATAACCAAAAAAATTACTATTACATTTTTAATATTAATATTTAATTTTAATATTTATTTAAACAAAAATTTTTATAATATTCAATTACGGTTGTAAAAAAATATTGTTTAAAAATTAATTATTTAAATAAATTGACAAAAAATTGTTTTCTTAACTCATCTTCTTCGTCGATGGTTTTTTTTTTTTTTTTGTTCTTTACTACGTGGAACTGAATTTGCTGATCTGTGGTTTCGCAGCCAAATTTTTACGTATGGTCGTGGATTGAAGTCTTCAACTGGGGTCCATTGATGGAGATGAACATTAAATCTGACACATTTTCAATCGTTAAACGAGTTCTAAGATCAGTTATGGTGAAATTCATATCAGAAAATCCTCGTTCACATTCGGTAGTTGTTGTTGGAAGTATGTTTAGTGTTTTTATAAGATCAGAAGATGTATTTCGAGAACGAAAGTTTACTAAACTTTGGTCAGATAGACCAAATCTGCGTGACACTCTTTTAACTTCTTCTTCTCATCTATCATCATCGGTTTCTATTTTAAATACCTCTACAATAACTTACAGGGTGAAAAAAATGCAATTTAGATGTTTGCGTAATAATTATAAGATTAAATTTTTCAATATTCCTTACCTTTAGATCTTGTAATATTGTTTTATTTTTAAGGTCATTGAATAATCGCTGACGCATTCTATCGACTATATTTTGCAAGAATTGCAATCTGTTGATTCCTCCTGACTTTGTGATTATAATATTTATGCCTTTATGAATTCGTTTTTGTATAGCTTCTATGATTTATTTTTCTTTTTCACCAGGTTCTGTCTTCAGGCTTTCTAGAATTCTAATTGTCCTACAAATTTCTGATTGAGCGCGCATTAATGTTGTTTTTCTTGATTGAAGTACATAAGACAACATTCCGAGTTCGAAAAGGACGTCACAAAAGAGTCCAAGCTCCTCTAGGAAAGAAGAAGATTCTAATTTTTATTTTAGTCCAGTTTCAAGAGTTTGACTCACGTGCTTATATATCCCTGGATAGTTTTCCCATATGGCTATTATCGTACAAAAACTACTGGCAGACCAACGTACGTTTAAAATACGACCAATTTTTTTCATTTTAATTCCGACCTCCAAACAAGCCCTAGAATTTTTAGGACTTTGGTGATAATAAGAGTAAAGTTTATCCATTAAACTTTGAAAACGAGAAACACCTTGCACATCTTTTATGACATGTACTGAAAGTTCAAGTCGATGACATAAACAATGCCACGTAAATAGTTGCGGTATCTTCTCACAAATTTTAGCAGCTACTCCAGATTTCGTGCCTGTCATTACACTAACTCCATCACTTGTAATTACAATCCAATTCTTCAATGCAAAAGACTTAGAAATTCCAATTTTTTCTAAACTCAACCACAAGGCTTTCTCAATATATACAGCGTCTTGTCTATCCAGCTCTATTAAATCAAGAAATACTACAATAGGAGTCTCTGAATCAATGTTTGATGAAATATATAAAATCAGTGTGCATTTTGTGCTCAGTGTAGCCGATTCGTCAATCATTATAGTGAATTTTGAATTTGACTCTATAAGACGTGTAATTAGCCGTTGGCGCATCTCTTTTGCGATAACGTTAATTATTCGAGTGGCAGTTATTCAACTGTGCAAGGAAGATCCCATGTCTAATCCATTAATTGTCTGCAGTTTAATAAGTTCTTCAAACTGTAGAAAGGGACGATGATGCTTCGCTAAGCAATATGCAGTTTGAAAAATTCTCATATTACTGCTAACCACAGTTTCGGACATATGTTCAAACATTCTATCCAAAACCTGTTCAGAGCCTTTCTTTAAGACGTTCTCAGCAAATAAATGAGATTTACTTTCCGAATGCTGTTTAATTTTATTTCTTAAAGAAGATAGCTAATTCGTACGATTACTTCCTGCAGCCATTATTTCAAAGTCCATCCATTCACGTGACATTCGAAGTTTACCATCAGCAATGGATTTTTGTAACTCAATACTATTTTTTACCTGTATGCAAGTACAACACCCTAATTTCCCATTTTTACAATCTATCCACGGATTTTTCTTCTGAAATTCAGTTACCTACTTGTTCATTAGTCCATAACACAGGCCAACTTTTATGTATTTCCGTAATATTTGGATCACATCGAACCACTCAATCATTATTTTCCTCGTAGTATGGTAAAACTGATGGACCCGCTACAGGAATATCAACATTAGAAGTAAAACTACTTTTTTTTTGTCCGGGGGAAAAGAAACTATCAAGAGGACCACGTTTCAAATTTGAACTCATTATAACAACAAACAAATCGGAGTAACGGCCGTTTACATATCACTGACGAACACACGAACGATGACTGACGTCTATGTGTAAATATTAAATATTACACTGTGTAATATACTATAATAATTCATACTGAGTAATATGGTGTTATTTTTGATTATTATCGTCGTAGACTGAAGACGTCGACAACGATTACGGGAAATACCACCGATAACGATTATTTGTCGTCGTACGAGTATTGGTCAACTCCCCATGACTATCGTTATTGTCGTCTATCGTTATTGAGCGTCGTGAAACTGATTAGTAAAAACATACTATACCTTTAAGTTTTAAAAAAAAATACGTATTTTTCCTTTTTGTATAGTTTGTTTGAGAGTATACGTAGTATAACCATGATATTTTAGAAAAAGCTTGAGAGTATACGGCGTATACGTAGTATACCCTATGGGAACACTACTGCTTACAACATATATTTCGATAACATATCAATAATATTTTTATATGTATGATTATTAAATACTATATTGTGATACGGAACACTTGTCATACACACACATGTAAAATGGTCCTTCTCAAGACTAATGAACAACAAGAACAAATATCGACCAATCACAGGCCGTTATTAGAAAAACACTAAAAAACACCAAAATACAACTTACGACAAAAGGCTGATATCAATGGATAGGAAAGGAAAATAACTATCCAGGGATACCGCCAAATTCACCGAAGGAGAAGGATACTGCGACCAACATAAGACGGAGGATACGAGACGGACCGAGGGAGAGGAAAAGAGGAAAATAATGGCAAGGACATAAAATAACGACATCGGGGGTGACACCACCGGATAGGGGATGAAAATACCTATCCATAGACATCACTCACGACCTAATCGAAATCAGGGGAAAGAAGATACCACCTGAAACGTAGACGTGATCAGACACCGGATGAACCGATTACGCTAACAGTTCACTAGTCAGTACGGTAATATGTTTATATATCGGCGCTTCGCCGCCGACAAATTATTTCTGGATATCAAGAAGGCATTCGACAAAGTATGGCACGACGACCTGCTATACAAGCTAATAAAAATGGAAATTCCACATAAATTAATAATCACAATTAAATCATTCTTAATTTACCATACCTTCAAAATTGAAATTGGCGACAAAAGCTCAATATGTAGATCAATCCAAGCAGGCATTTCCAAAGGATCCTGCTTATCGCCACACTTATTTTCGGTTTATATCAACGATATGCCTCAGCATCCGAACTCAAAAACAGCTTTATTTGCGCACGACACCATATTTTATGCTTCCAGTATCTCAAACAACACCGCAACAGAAAAACTACAAGATAAAATTAATACAGTCACGCCTTGGCTCAAAAAATGGAAAATTAACATCAACTCATCAAGAACCACAGCAATAAAATACAAATTCAAAACACATTCATACATTAGGCACACTCAGCCAAATACTTAGGAATTCATCTGGATAAAAATTTAAAATTCTCAAAACAAACTACACACGCAATCAACAAAGCAAAAGGTGTTAAAAACACACTCTTCCCCCTCATCAACAACAAAAGTCCATTCCCATTTAAAATGAAACTATACACGACCTACATCAAACCAACACTAATCTATGCGGCACCGCGCTGGACCATAAATCTACCAAAAAACAGCTGGACAAAAATTTAAGCGATCCAATCCTCAACACTCAGAACTATAACGGACAGCCCATGGTTCATCAACAACAGGGCAATAAGGAAAACATTAGACTTGGACACACTAAAAAACACCACTGATCACGATAGAACAAAATTAAGAAACACCCTTCAAAACTCTCATTACACACATCTGGCTAACATAGTCAAAAATAACCACATAAAAGAACGCTTTTTAAAAAGACTAATTTAACCAAGTCAATCCAAACAAACCTCAATAAACCTCACTTCAAAACTTCATACATCTTGTAAGTGGTTCCGCCGGAAACACAATAATAAACACAAACCAGCAAAACCGACAAATTCAACTTCTTCAATTTCCACATAAATTCTCAAGACATCAATCAAACCATATAAAAGGACTGAATTAAATTTTGAGAAGAAAGACTTACGAAGGTACCAGCAGCCGCGACAGCCTCTTACAAGTGGTCCTGTCCAGCCAATCAGAGGCCCGGAACCGCCGCCGCAGCTGAAAACCCAACATACCGTCGCTACGATTACAAGCATGGTCCGCAACGGAAGCAGACAGTGCCCACCGATCACACGCCGACTACAACGGCTTGCCGCGGCGATTACTCGTGACGGTATATTGCATATACGTCACACCGCACGGCGTCGTCTCCCGGATTACACCTCTCAGGGCCAATCGATTAATAAATAACACTATTTAGCGAACGTCCTCGAAGTGCAATCGCGGTCGACAATACATGGTGACCCACGTACCTTCTTGGTGCGACGTCAAACGGTCCTTCGACCTACGGACGGTCCCGGACTCAACGGTCTACCGAAAACGGACGGTGCCTGACCCGAAGCCCGAACACGGAGTAAAGTCAGGAGTCGACGATCGAAGACCCGGAAAGCCCAGCCGCTACCCGTCCAGCGTGGCACGGACTATCACCGGCCAGTGAACACCAGGCAGCCCGGAAATGCTGCCAGCCATCCGGCCGAACGGGTCCAGAGCAATTATTCCTGCAACCACGACGATCGGACCAACACTCGGGCGCAACGCGTCGTCACCAAAACAGCGCTCCCGAAATACCGAGGCACTTAATCAAGTTGATTTCCTCGGATTCAGCTCGTCATCGGGGTACCGCTTGATTAAGTCTGTACCGGCCACGGTCAACCCCATACCCATAACTGTATATTACGCATGACACTCCCGATATTGTAATATTAGGGCCCGGTTAACACTCACAAGCACCACCGACTGTTCCGACCCACTTTTCAAAGTCTGGTCGGAACACGCTGACACTTTCTTTACTAAGCCCTTTATATTGTATGTTTATTTATTTATTACACCAAAATAGAGGAATGTGATTACCTATAACTACGTGCATTCATATTCTTTTACGATCCGGAACGTCACCTCGGACGTTCCGTTCTAATTCTATATGTATAGACTCATGGAAATATTTCAACATAAAGTTGAAGATAATTTCATATAATTGGTCGAGTTTTATAAAATAAACTATAACTATATTATTTTTATTTTATGATAAGGGACTTATATATTATGTGATTTGAAAAGTTTGTTGAAACAAAGAAGTTTTAATATTTTATATTAATATAAGTACAAATATGTACAAAATAATTGCTTGAAAATATGTTAATTTAATGCAGAACAATTTTTTTTGTGTATAAATAACGTATTATAAATCTCAAGATTATTTAGATCACGTATGTAAAATGGTACGTAAATTACATTGAAAGTAAATAATATACTATATAAGATATATTTGCTAAAGATTCAATAAAAAAAAAATATATACTTACAGAGAAATAGGATGTCTATGAAAAATTAAATATTTGTAACTCTGTCTCGTAAATATATGATTTATTGCTACAAGGCTTGATTGTTATTGTACATGGAAATCATCGGCAAAAAACCGTAGCTGAACACGAACGCTTTGAAGTTCTTACAAATAATAACGATTTTACCTTTATTAAAAAAATAATATCCTGCGTAAATGATTTTTAGAAATAAAACACCCGATAATAAGAGTGATTCAATGACCAAAAATGACATCAAAATAAATTGGCGGAACTATAACGCATTTGGTAATGTAATCCTTACATCATCTCTAACATACATCATAATCACACGATCCATAGAAAACATTCGCGCATAGACAGATTCGAAATGACGGGGTACAATAAAATATGTCTAAACTTATTAGCTGTCCACAGGAAAGTTATGTTAAAATAATTAACTTCCATTTTTCAAAACCAATAAATAAATTTAAATACTAAACAGCACTACTCTCATTGTATATACGATTTTCGTTATAAAATACTATCGAGTAAATCATATACATATGTAATTAGTAAATAAATTCTGCGCCCGTAACTCGACTATACACCCGTGTTTTAACATGCATACGAACAAAGCATTCAATGTTAAAATTAATTTTCTCACTTAATTTTAGGTTGTCTGAAAATAATGAATATCTATTTTGTCTAAAGTAAATCTAATAGTATATTTTATAATATTCATTTAAGAAAATATTTAAAATATGGTTCCCATTCAATTTACAAATGTTGACGGTTTTTTTTTTAATTATAACAATGTTCTATCATTCCAATAAGTAAATTTTGACTTCATATAATAAAACAATTAATTTACCGAGAAATGAGTATTGAACTTTCTAAAACTGGTAAGATATCAACTGACAACTATTTAAGAATAAGTCCCTTTGTTGTGCTTGACACATTTTTAATTTTTGAGCGAAACGAGAAATGTATCGATTATATTATGCTGTGTGTATGTGTGAGTCTGTGTCATGGTTTAACCAGAATTGTTCGGATTATTACAAATATTGTTACTGATGGGAAATATTGACTAGTTGGTACATTAAAAATGGTCATTTTACGAATTACTCAACAGTTTTCTTAATAATAATGAAAAATGTACGAAAATTAATTTTCCAACGCAACTTAAAAACAATAATCGTAAAGATTTGCTGATTGAAGAAATTCTTATGATTTAAATTATGTATACAGACATAAAAAAAAAAATAGTTTGTGATAAAATTGTAAACAGTGTCGAGTTCGAATTTTGATCTCAATTGAAATATTTTTATTATTTTCTCAATTTTTCACAATTATTCGGAATATTTCCGAGACCTAAAAATATATTAATCTACATTCTAAACATATACAGACATATCATGGTCAAACCTATACGCTACAATAATTTAATTGGTTGAAATATTTTAATAATAATCATAAACAGCCTCTTAACAAAGACAAGTGGTTTTCATTTTTTCCATTGCAAAGAAAAAATGACGAAAGAAATTACGTTTATGATATACAATTTGTATAAAATTTATTGAAAAAAAATCTATACGACGCTTTTAATGCAAATTTATTGTTTTAATAGTGTATTAGGTGAAAATATAACATCATCGTGAAACTAATTATACATTTTCACTTAACTCAAAATCAAAATTCACTCTAGGTAATAGGTATTATGTTAGCTGGAGTTAAAGTTTGAAGTAAGTGGAAGATCGTGTTTTACGATTCAAAATATGTGTATAATTATTATAGAAAAGTAAAACTATTTCAATAATTAAACACGCATAATCAATATGCATACATCGAACATTACTTAGTGGGCTGTAGAAAGGAGAAATTCAGAATTATGTATGAGTTTCACTTTATTGCAACAGTCCATATCAATTATTGCAAATTTAAATGAGCTGAAAATGTCATTTAGTAGTAGATTTAAAAAAAATCACTAGTACTATAGTCATTAATATAGTACCTATCTTCGTTTTTTCCTCTTTTTTAATTATATGAAATAAATATATATATATATATATATTTTTTTTAGAGCTATTGTTGAGGATAAAGAATAACAACATAATTTAAAGTTAAATTTATAGCTAGAATGTAGTACAATGTAAACTTATGATTTTGTGGTTATAGTGCTATGCTAATTGTTATTAAGTAGGATATTATAACACATAGACATGGATATTATTGTTTCTAACGTTGTAATTCAATCGTGAAATACTATCTCGGATATATTTTAAATTTATTTAATTGTCTTAAGAAAAAAAAATTATTTCATTAAAATGTTGTGAATAGTCATTAGAAAAGTTAATGTTGAAAACAGTAGATGAATGTTTTGATTAAATTTTTTATTATTCCCGTTATGTAAGTTAAACATGAAATTAGTTTAGAGTAATAAAAAGTCAATTACAATTTCCTGTAATCGTATATCATATCCTACACGTCAGTCATAGAAATATAGCCCAAGGAATGTCTGATGATACAAAAATTTTATTTTAGTCTAAATTAGTTTAATATTTGTGGCGAAAAAATGTCATACCGCAGTCTCAAATTCATTTGCATAAATAATAAGATAACCGGAAAATATTTTATGGTTTATAGTAATTGATAATTTAGAAAAAAATTACACTGTTATCGATTTATATGCGTAATATATATTTTACTCGTATTATATTATAATATATTATTGTATTTTTATAGTACATATACTTTTATTTAAATATCAGTACATTTAATGGATCCAATTAGTTAGTAAGCCAACAGTTGTATTCTAAAATGTGTTCCATGAAAAAAAAATATTTAAAAATTATAATGAAATTGTATGAAATAGAGTATTAAAATAAGTAATTTTTTTTTTTTACTTTTTACTAAGACGTTTCTAAGGTAAGGTATCTTCATTTACTAATACCTTTTTATTGTTGTGTACTAACTAATAACAGATAGTTTTTAAATAATTATGAATGTTATGAACAGTTAATTAATTAGTTATAAAAATTATATATTTGATTTTTATGATTTATAAAGCAAATTTGTAGAACAAAAGTGGATAAAAATAATGTATTTTAGATATTGCAAAGCACTTAAAAGTTACAGCTTAGTTTTAAGATTTAAGATTTACTAAAATCAATAAAATATATGATATTCCCTTATTGTTCTTCATTCTAGTTTTCAATACAGTTGTACAAAGAATTTATTAATTGAAAGAAAGTCATTAATAGAAATAATCAGTTAAAAAAAAAAACAAAAATTAAAATTACAAATATATATATTTTTTACTCTTTATGGAGTTATTTGAATAATATTTTAGCAAGTATACGTTTTTATTCTTCCAATAAAATATTTCATTAACTACTCGATGCGTTTACTAAGTCCATCTTGTAAAAATAATTTCCTTTAAAATGTATTTTATTATTTTATGACATAGAACAAATTCTTTACTGCCGTACAAATCAAGAATCAGAACTATTCCAAAGCATTCAAATCATCCAAAAATATTCATTATTTTAGTAAAAAGTTCTTAAAAGTAGGTCTTATTTTTAAAAAATGCTATAATATTAATCATAAAACATAAAATGTGTTTAAAAATAATAATTTTTAAACATATTTTAGCTTGGCTAATATTTATTATAAATAAAATAAATAATAAGTATTTATAGTTTATTATATTATTTTTTCAAGTGAACAAAAAACTATTTTAAATATATAATTGAGCTCTGGGTCTGAATTCAGTGAAAATATGCAAAAAATATACATAAATTATTATTATGGAGGTTAAATCAATCGCTATTTAATCAGCAGCTGTAAAAATAAAAATTCTGTTTTATATTTATTGTTCACATAGAAAAAAATAATGAATTCAAAATTTTACTCAAAGACGATAGTTGAATGAAGAGAGCAAAGGATAAATTCGACCTAAAGATTTTTAATAAGAATACATTTAATAAATGTATTAATGTATGTAACTAGATAGATATTATCTTATTTAAGTTGATAAATTAGATAAAATTAAATACGAATATGACTACGTACCAATCGTCATTAGTAAAAATAAAAATAAAATTAGAATTAATGCAAATTAATATAAATTATAAATCAAATTTTTGTCTTGTTTTAATTATTTACTTTAAATTTATCAAATAAAAGTATTTATGCTTGTTATTTTATTTCATGAATAGATTTATCTAAAAATATATCAACAAAGGTTATAAGTTGAACGAATCAGATTATAATACCCTTAATTAATACTCAGATACTTAAATTCTTAGCGAGTGTGTACTTCATCTATGCTAAAAATTATAAACAATATTTTAGTTTTTCTTGTGATTAATAAAATATCTGTAATCAGATTATGTTATAATTCTATTTTACCATTAGAATATTAAAAATAAATTTTTATTTTTCTGATAAATACTAAATCAAACAATATTTAATTTGGAAATTAAAGTTTATATTCCTATTTAGCTTAGTTGCAAAAATCCTGTTTTTTTATTCAAGTTCAGTATTAATTTTTGACAATCACTTTTTTTCGAATTTCATTGTATTCGACTCACAATGGATCCTCAAGTCCAGCTCAACTGTCAGTATTTGTATGTATAATTTAATTTTTAGTCTTTGTTTTTTTTTTTTTTTTTTTTGAATTGTGTAAGGACATTATGTTCACATAAGAAGCGAAGCCCTTGGAAGCTCAACTAGAACAATATGCATAATCTATACTTTCAATTAGTGTACATAAAGAATATAATTTATATAGCTTGTTTCAATTTGTTTAACTGAAATCGGAAAAAAAGCAGTTGTTCTCGTGTCTATTGTACTTTTTCGTATATTATTGTAACCTTATAAGATTCTAAGTGAAGTGAAAAAACTACTGATTTTTTAACAGTGTATGATTTTGTCTCCAAATAAACAAGTTTTGAGGCTATACAAAATGTTAAAGTCTCAGTATTCTAAATTAGATATTGAACGTAATATTTCGTACTTTAAAAATGTATATTCAAAATTTCCTTTAATATATTTTTTTAAAAAGAAGTGTTCTCTCAAATTTAAATCAAATTAAAGTATTTCTGAAGACATTCAGACCTAATGCTGATTTGAAATTTAAAATGATGGTGTAATTTTAGCTTTAAATTGAATAAATAAAACTTTTATTGGAGATATTTATAAAATAATTTTATTTTTAATATTCATAATTCTCGATCGCCTATTTAATGCATTAAAAATATATATATACAATGTTTTTGGAATAATGATGCATGCTTTTGTTCTAAAATGTAAAACGTAAATAAATGTTATCCATAGTTTATTGTTTAATTTTAGTATTTGTTTCATCAAGGTTTCCGATTGACGGACATAAATCGTAAATTTAACGATTGAATGTATGTCGAGAAATGTGTGCGCGTTACGTTACATACAGATGCACCGAAAAAAAATACGGATACTGTTCTAGCCTTTAGGGTTCCGCTCATAGGTTGGTTGTTTTTGATAATAGATGTATGGCATATATGGTACCATAATTGAAAACTGTTCATTATAACAGGGATTTTATTACCGCACAAAAGCGAATATTCATGTGTGTTATTGTTTTTATTTGTTACAACATGACAAACGGTAATTAATTTTGTACAACAATATGTAATATCAAATAATACGGTGTATCATATGTATTGGTGTACGCAAGGGTTATGCAGTTGCATACCCTGGACACAAAACCTGGTTTCTAAAACTAATAAAAATAAAATAAAAAGCTTGACATATTTGGTATTTAAATTTATATTATGTGGTTTTGCATTACACTATAATTATTTTTAAAATAAAAATTACACTAATAATGTAATAGGGATTTGATGTATTAATGAAATGAAGAAGTACTATACTCGTATACTATACTTGAAGAGAGCTTAATGTTTTTAACTATTGAGCAAGAAATGGTTATAAATTTAAATCCAGAAGATATTTTTCATGAAAAAACTCAACTGAACACAGAATTGTGTTATGATCAATTATTATTATTTATCAAATTTATTTTGTTTTTCATTGAAGTACTCGTATACAACTATGTTTTTATTTGTTTACAATATTTAAATGTATTAAACCATTTCCAATATTATATGTTTAATTTTTTTTTTCGTTGTTTATTTTAAATCGATTTAACTTTGAAGACAGCTATAACAATAAAGAAATGAGCTATTCAATGAATTTTAATTTAGGAAAAAAATTAAATTTTAAATTAAACAGTTATTTATATATTTTTACTTAAATATTGAACGTTTAAAATAACTCCTGATTAAGGGGAAGGGAATTGGCAGCCTTTTGCATATGAAAAAGAGGTATGTACACATTTATGATCGTATGTATGTATTATTACGTATGTATATCTATCAATCTTTTGATTGAAGATGATTGAAGTACGTACAATAATCGAGATACAAGAATGAATAGCATTTTATTACTTACTTGAGTTGAGCTTCAAGTTTTTATCAGTAATGAAAAGAGATACTTTTTCGTCGTTTTATTTGTACGCATATATTCTATGTACCTATGCATTTATTTTTTTGTAAAATCAATGATAACAGACAATTAAGTTATGAAGGGTCTAAAAATTTTGATGTGGCTATTTTTTGTCCCCACCGTCTATGGTCAATCACATGTACAACATTGTATAATACTCATAGACATGTAATACTCGTATTTCCAACGTATAAATAGATTAAACGATATGCTTATAATTTATACATCAGATTTAAGTACGTCTTGAAGACTTTTCGAGACCAACTGTCCCATACTTCTAACTTTGTAGCCACAATATTCTACCCAAATAAATATAAACAAGTAAAAACTAAACTTGTATTTAAAAATTATCAAAATAAATTCTTCTTAGAATTTAAAAAATAAAAAAATAAAATATTGAACATTTGATATTAAGTAAAATTTATGACGAATTAAAGTTATTTTATACTTAATCACATTAAATGTTATTGATCAGTTAGATGGAAATTACTGTACTTTACGCAATGGCATAGGTAAAGATTATTTATGGTGGGGTATGATATATTTAGGTTCAATAATTATTTTTATCATTACCTATTTATTTATTAGATGAGGTTCTGTCAAGGGGGGATTCGAAACCCACTCCCATCACACAATTAACTACAAAAAAAAAAAAAATATTAAGTTATTTTTAACCAAATTATTTTTCATCGATTAATATAATACAATTATTTAATTTCCATGTCTCAAAATCAAAGTAAAATATTCGAACCTACTCAGTTATGTAAATTGTGTCACTTGACCATTTATGTTGTACAACGAAATAGCTAATATGTACGGCGTGTGGCCATGCATGTGTACATGTGGTGCTCACTATACATTGACGTACACGTACACACAAACACATTTTCACGCATATGTAATTAAACGTTTTATACGAATGTTTTGTTAGCTTCGTGATATGCGTACATTGAATTACGAACAATGAATTGAAATTTGCTACCTACTTATAATAATATAAAAGCAAAAAATAGAGTAATACAAAAACGTTTGGAATTATTAGTATCGAATACGATTGAGATAACTTATACTAGTATAATGTTTATAATGAATCTATTTGAGGCATAGCATCCCAACGGACACGTCTTTTTTATCCCATAAACATATATTATAAACTCATGTTGATTATTGTAGGTTAAGTTAGGTTAGATTTCATATCGTGTATCGTACATTAAATGTACGTTTCCATTCTTACCATTAATAGTAATTGGAAAAAAAAGTAAACAAATGTACTAACACACACAACACGCAACATAAAGTGTAGAGCTACACTCTACATAGCACAGATGTGAAATACTTTTCACGTTTAGATAAGATATATCGCATGATAACAGTGTAGTGTGTAATATTTAAAAAACACCCAGCACCTGTAATAATTAAACAAATAAAACTGAATAATACATCGGAATGTATTATAATCTGAGCCTGTGCGTATATCGAAATTTAGGGATGTTGTATAGGTAATTTTGTATTCATTAAATTGTAACGATTTTTATTACAGATTAGCACATTTAAACGAGAACCTATTATTTATATGCATACACGCACATTCTAATGTTTTATACATCGTGATAACATTTTTCTAACTCGCCCACCCTAACTTGCCGTCTAAAAGTACTCGAAAATTCATAAATATTCTAAAAAAATTCTAACCTACCTTTAGTACTTTGTGTCTCATTCAAACTTCCCCAAATGCATCACTGCATGGTATTCCACTATCATCATTTTTTCCGGTGAGTTATTTTTATCTTCCATTGTAAATAACTTTGTTGAAGAAACGTAATATGTTCTATAATATTATAGAAGATATAATGTTGATCATTACGATTATCCACAGCGAACGTTTCTCAATCTACCTTAATAGTTCGGCATAATAGAATCATTTTCTTTTTCATGCTTCGTATGTTCCACCACCGGGTGGTATAGATGACGGTAGTATTGATGCTTGTGTAGTACACGGGCGGGTTTAAGGGGGTGGCTAAGGGGGCATTATCCCCCCTCCTTGGGACTGAGTTATCTATTTTACAAAGCAAAGTATTATTATATATTAATAATTATAATAAAATATCGTCAATGGTCATTGATGAATATGATACCTATTTTATGTATTTTTTTTATAAATAAATAGCTTACTTTTGTTATTAATTATATGTATTTACTTATATTTTAAAATGGTTTCAGATTAAAATTAATACTAATAATGTAACTATTTAAACTTTGTCATTATTGTGAAAAAAATGACTTACTTATGAGAGACTCAAAAACATATTCTGTAATTTAAAATTTTATATAGATTTAAAAAACCAACTAACTAAATTCTTAAACCTCCATTAGTCCATCCCTTGGTTAGTGATAAAACCCACCCCTTGTGTAGTGGTGGTGACAACATTCGAGTACAACCGTTGTGATAATTTTACAATTTCGTTTACAATTATTATAAAAGTTTTAAGTGTAAGGTGTGCAAATGTTGGTAGAATCTCAATGGCAACAAAAACATCTCAATAAGGTCAAGAGGAAAAGGGAAAAAGAGAAAAAACCGAGAGAAAAAGTAAGTATATTGTGACCACGCGGGTTTTAAAAGGGATTCAGTGGCATTATGTCAGAAATAACGTTCACGCGCGATAATTGTCAAGTTGATAATAAACATATTAACGTGTTCTAAAGTCTTGAGTCATACTAGCAGCGGTTTTCATAGACTTACTGTTTTTCTATAGTTATTATCAGGGAATATTGTTCTTCGACAATGATACTACATAATTATCAAAACCATTGTTTAGTAATCCGTTTAAAATTTACTCACACAAGAAAATATGTTCCTAAGAAGTTGTGACAGAGCCCTAGGGTTCCTTGGTGAACTTAATTCAAGTACCGCTACAGAGGGTTCAATAAATTTTACTTACAATCACACACATACAAACATACACTATAAAATACATACTCGCAAACCACAAGATTTTTGCGCACACATAATGTGCGTATATTATAAATGCGAATGTGATTTATCACGTGACGTCGTATGATACCGGGTCCGTTTACAGAATACATACATAAATGTTACATACAATATGTACCCAACCCAAAGGGTAGTAATTCAGTGCTATTTGTAATAATACGTGGTAATCGCATTCGTATTATCATACACGCAAACAGTAGTAGTGTCCAGTGGCGTGGTGACAAAATTTCACACTCTAGTGCAATTTTATAAAAACACCCACCCTTACAAGAATAACGCGTTTTCCATAAACTGTATTTTTGCACACCGCATAATATCGACCGACAGTTTTGTCATATAAATTATATATACTATTCGGCGGTTGTTATTCGTAGATGTAATATACACGCAAATAAGAAATTGTTGGTACCTAGTATTTTGGAACCCGTCCCTACCGTATATTTCTGGAGCTGGCGTAAGTGCGCCAGGGAAAAGACACCCGTCACCACGCCGCTTGTAATATCTGACGTGTAACACCGCGTGTATCGTGCCGAGACAAAAGTGTAGAAGACACGCTTGACATCTAACAAGAACGTGATGAAGATTATCGGCTCATGTTTGAAACAATAAAAACGTTCATGATACTCGGAACGGTGTACGAAAAGAATCGTTTTTACGGATTATGTGTGAGGTTGGCCAAACGTGGACGCCCAGAAGGGTTGCGCGCGGTAATAAAAGAGGAGAAAACACTAGGAACCAAACCAGATCGCAATCATGTCACGTACCAAATATACGTATACCTGTATACAATGCTAACGTAGACGGTGGGCGAGACCGTTGAGTGCGGAGAACAAAAGCCGTAAAAGTAAAGCAACCTGTACCTACACCAATTACGAAAAAAAAAAGTAGGGGAACGTACGGTGATCGATGGTATATTATGGTGGTGGTTGCGGAGGAAGTCGTCGAGAACGCACTGCAGCCACTAACCGCCTCGGTCAGGACGCGTACGTACGGGATAGGCGTAACGTCGACCGGCACGACGGGTCAGGGTCGCTTGTGTACACGCACGAGAAAGGACAAGTGTCACGCGTGACGACAGCGTTCGTCCGTGGGCGGTGTCACTAGCCGGTGCAGGACAGTGCGAGGAATCCTCATCGGCGGGGGTGCGCATCGGGGATTCTCTCAAACCGCGAAATCGCATTGCCGATGGTGGCACATGCATAATATAATACGCGGACACGTCAAAGTGTCACCGCCCCACCACCGGTCATGTTGCAAAACAAACAGTTTATTCCGCGGGTCGGAGCGGAGCGACTACTAAAATATCCTTTCGCACCGTATACCGTCATATTCCCATCATCAGCTGCGGTTGTCCTTTGCAGTAGCAGCAGCAGCACACATATAGGTATAGCTGATATTACGTGTGTAGCGTAACGGTGACGGTTCCGGTAGGGGCTTTTTGTCTTTTGAGGGGGCGCGTGGGGAAGAGTTATGTTGGTCAGAACTGTCGAGAACACTCAGCGCGGAAATTAGATTGCGGCGATATCGCAGCGGTTGTGATACATTACGCGTGTATATGGCGAGCGCGGTGAAATCGAAAAAGAAAAATCAGTCAGGGGGTGGGGAGGAGACACTGTAGAATTTAAGGGACTACTGGTGCGTTTATTATACTATCGTGGAAGGAGAAAGAAAACTCGTCGTTGCTCAGCCCCGTATTGTTCCATCACGATTGTTATCACGAATCGGAGTAGCGATCGTTTCCTTTCCCGCCCCAATCACGCGTGGACGCGAGGATAACTAATCGCGGCGGCGGATCGGTTTTCGGGGAATTTCACGCGCGAACGTAACGGCTAACACCTATGCCGTGTGCAGTTCACGCGAACGTTAACACTCGCGGAAGTGTATCCTTATACCATGCGTGCGTACGTGAACGTGAACGTGTGTGCGTTGTCGACGCGCGCGTTGATATCGATTGTGGTCTCGCGGTGCGGCGGCGGGTCGGGGGGATGCTCGTTAATAGCAGTTTCGGCGGCGGCAGCAATAGCACACGCATACGGGCACGCACGCACACGCACACATTCGCGGGCACCGCCACCGCTTACCGCAGCGACCAGCAGCGCTAACTGCGGCGGCGGCGGCGGTCGACAACGACGAGCGGACTTGGACTGCGTTGCGGCGACTACGACGACTACCGCGGCGAATCTACGCGGACGGCGGCTCGCGACGACGGCGATCACCGAGGCGGCGGCGGCGACGGCGGACGGACGATTACGACTTCGAATACGAGTACCGCGTCGTCAACGACAGAGCAGCGTCAGTGGCACCGGGCGCAACGAGTGTGTCGGTCGTCTGTCGGTCCGGTCCCAAGCATAGGTCGAACACACGCGTTCGTGGCCAATCCGGGGGGAGGGGGCCCGTGAGTTACACGCGCCGGTAACGACACTATACTATCGCGTTATTAGCCGTTCGTTTGCTTCACCTGGAAACCGTGCACTTCCACCGGTGTTATCTCGTTAATCTCGTAATTTTCGCCGCCGTTGTTGTTGCACTCGATTTAACAATAACAACAATAATAATAACAGTAACAACAATAATAATAATAACAATAACAATAACAGTAATAATATTGACAGTAATTCTTATATTATTACTATCAGATCGTAACGTCGGTCACGCGGTTAAAAGTGTACGTGGTCACGCGTCCACCGAACGATACACTCCGTAGGTGACGGTCACGCGTCGCACAGACAAACGTTTTTCGCGTGCAACGGCTGCGGAGCCGATGGAACCCACGGGCACCAAGTCGGCGTCAGAGCCCGCGGCCTCGACGGCCGCGCCGAACGCCAGACGGTTCGAGGACCGAGCCATCGAGAGCCTGTACCAGAGTTACAATGCGAAGCAGAAGCGCGCGGCGTTCGCGTGCTACGTGTCCGCGTCCGTGCTGTTCGACGTGTACTGCCTGTCCGTGTACGATGCCCGGTCACCGTGGACGTGGACGCTGCTGGCCGCCAACGTGACAACGCTGTTGTGGTGCCGGTTGGCCGGTGGCCGGCGTCAGTATTGGACCGCGGTGGCCCACCTGGCCTGGCTGACGGCCGTCGTCCAGGTGGTGTTCCACATGGTGGTCAACAAGGCCGAGGGCGCCGACCTGCTCGGCTGGATACTGCTCTACGATTACCTGGCGTACGTGTCCTTGCCGCTGACGCTCGCCCTGTGCATAGCCCTCAGCGCCACCACGTGTTTCACGTACGTGCTCACCATGGCCCTGCTCGGCGGTCACCACTCGTACCTGGCTCGACAGGTAACAAAACCAGCACTCGCCGCGCGAACCGGACGCTCGTCACCGCATGACGGCGACAAGGTCTTACGCACGAAAACGCGCGTATTACCCCGTGCACCGACCGCGTAAGAACGCGTGTCCGCGGACAGACAATGGTGGGCACCGCAGCGTACGGCCGAGTAACAGAAACACGTCCGTTTTATTTTTCCTTTTTTTTTTTCCTTTTTTTTTTTCTTCGCGCGTCCTCCTCCCCTCGGACCTGGTCTCAGAATTTCTCTAGCACGTATCTATACTGTCTACACTGTGCATGTGCCTGATGAAATTCCACGAAAACACTGACGTTCATCGTTCCCGCGTAATGCAGTACCACGCGTGACGACATATAGTTATACAGTACGTTATGTACACGCGTAAAAAAGAACTTCTGAGACGAGATCTGATGCAGGTTGTACGTAACGTACGAAACGCGTTGAATTCGTGCGTGTCAACGCAAAAATCGGTACGTTTTACCCGGTCAGTGTCTTCGAAAGCTACGGGGGCTCCTTATTTACTTATTTACTGTTCACACTGTAAAACCGCGTCGTAATGAAATGGTTTTTATTTGCTACCTACTTGTTTGTACACGTGCACGGGGGGAAAAAAAAATAAAATCGCAATAATAGTACACATTCGTCGGTCGGTCTACGTAGGTGTAGATTCATAAATATTGTTCAGTGAGCCGAAAAAAACCACGTTGACGAAATTTAATTTAATCGTCTTGTGTGAACACGTTCGATTTTGTGTTTGATTGAAAATGAATTTCCACTCAAACGTGTTACATCGATTCATCTTTTCTACTCTTTAATAAATAAGCGTTTTCGTGATAGTAGAAGTTTAAGTAGTTGTAATAGTAGTAGTAGTAGTAGTAGTAGTAGTAGTAGTAGTAGTATTAGTAGTAGTAGTAGTATTAATGGGTGAAAGCATATGTTTATATTTTATATTTTATATTCGCGTAGTAGTGTGATCTAAAAAAAATAACATTAATATTTATATTACTCTATTCTCTTTTATTGAAAAAAAAAAAAAAAAAAAATGATATCGTTTGAAGTGGCGTAAAAAAAAAAAAAAAAATGTATAGAGTTAATATTTATCTGACTCCCGCAAAAAAAAGGTTGGATATTTATACTACAGATCTTGTAGTGTGTTTTGAATGTTATGATTGTAATTTACAAGCATTTTCATTGATTTTTAATCACATTGTTTTAATGTTTATTCTCGACTGAAAATTAAACCGGTAATAAATAATTGCCTACTATTGAGA
This sequence comes from Sipha flava, assembly GCF_003268045.1. NCBI lineage: Eukaryota > Metazoa > Arthropoda > Insecta > Hemiptera > Aphididae > Sipha > Sipha flava. Next base: position 267,040 of record NW_020273108.1, read on the forward strand.
TACATAATTTTATATTGTAATAGTAAAATAAAAATTATTTTTCCGTGATATAAAGTTATGGTTTTCATTTTATTGTTTAAAAATTGGTAGGTACCTTCTTTAATCAATTATTGTACTAGCATTTTTCAACGCCAATCAAATCAAATCTTCAAGTATACCTATTTAATAGTTTTAAAATTGTTTAATGAAAAACACTTCGTAAATGCACATGAAAACGTATTGAAATTGAAATTGATTTATTTAAATTTAATTACAATTTGTATCTTTATAATTTAACTGTCATCTAAAATATAAATAATTTGATCTTTATATTTGTTCTTTATGTTCTTCAGACTATTGAAACATAGATGTATTGAATTCGGATATAAAATGCTCAAAAGGTATTCTAATATCGTTTTAAATAAATATTGTGCATATTGGGAATGCTTACTCACTTAATACTAATCAACTGGGTATTACAATTATAACAGAATATTTTTATTGATTTCTGCTCTATAATATTGAAATTAAATTATACATGTATTAAACTTACCTTTCGGCTTTTTAGTTGATGGCGTATATATATTATATATTATATAATAAATAGTTTATATTCTATGTATATAAAATTCTCTCCTCACAGTGTTTTTTATCGAACTCATCTGAAACGGATTGATACCAATTTTCATGAAATTTTTTGTGAGTATTTGGTGGAACTGAGTATAGTTTCTAAACTATTTTTCAACCCCCTAAGTGTTATGGGTGGGCCACCCTAAACTTATAAATTATATATCTATGATATAAGCGGAGTCATTGGTTATATCAGTGACAACTGCAAATTGTAAATATCACACATTATTGTTGAAATAATAATATTGTTTGTATATAAATAGTTAAAAAATTAAAAATAAAAATGTGTTCTATTTGACCCAAAGGGGCCAATTTGAGTTCTCGAACAAATACAGATACAAACATGAAAAATATAAAAGAGTAAAGAACAGATGAATAAATCCAATCCGATAATACAAATGTGCGTGTGAGTATGGCGAAAAAACATTTGCTGGGTCAGCTAGTAATATATATAATATTAATATATATGTTATACACGTACAAATAATACACATATACGTAAAATGTTTAACTACCTTTTTTCTCATACACCAAAAATGAACTAAAAGAATATTGAGTACAACCTGAAACGTTCAAATCGTTTTGGAATCAAATAAATAACCCCATAGGTTGTATGTTTTCGAATTGTTAAAGTTTTTGTACTATCTAAAAGGCGAACAATACGCCATTATTAAATATTTACATTTTGAATAGTTCCAGTTTAGTATACTACCTACGTATTACATGCAACATTTCTTGGTGTTTAGTACACTAAAAAGTTTTTATTAAAAATGTCTGAGTTAACAAAAACACAAAACTTTATTCGTGCTTTTCTGCAATGTGTTACATGTCTGGAAATATGGAATCATAGCGTCGCTATAGTTACACATTATATAGTTGTCCCAGCTGTTGAAGTTCTAATTATGGCACTTACGTGAACGCAAATTTTGCCGAATTCCAAAAAATTTTGGTTAAACCATTATAACTAACCAGGTGTTCATTTTTTTTATTCTGATTAAATGACAAATAACAAAAACCCTGAGTTTTTGAAAATTGACTATCAACTGCTATTGAAAACATACAAAAATTAGTTCAGTATATAAAATACATTACAAAGCGAATTGAAATAAAATAAACTCAGTTTTATTAAAAAAATTATTAAATATATGCTAAATGTTATATTTTAATATTATAATAGTTACTTTTATTTTTAAAATTCGTATAACTATTCGAAATAAATGGTAACATTTATGAAAATATATTTTAAATTTTGGATAATAAAGTTTAACGAATTCCGCACAATTAGTATGCACTTCATAAGTTTAAATACTACGAAGTTTTAAATCAGACATTAAGTGAAGGTAATAACTGCAGTTTGTTAACAGGTAGTGCATTTCTTAATAAAATAATAATTCATAATCTTAAGAATTGTAATAATTAAATGTTTTCAAAACATTTTTGAATACTGAATGTATGACTTATGATACATGAATATGTATCTATTTAACTATGTGTTTACATTGATGTTATGGAAAAAACTGTTAATGTGATATGTATAATTAAAAATTTTTATATTTCTTTATAAAGTAGAATTATGTATTAATAAACAATTATTCTTCGAGTTATAAGTTATACTTGGTATTATATATATTAAGAATAATATAATTAAATGGGTTTTAAATCATACTCCAATACAAGCAATAATTATAAATCAATTATTGAGTTGAAAAAAAATATTTTCAATAATTATACTCAAAAATAATCCTGAACAATATGTACATATATAATAAATTTATATTCATAAATTCATGGACTATATTTTTGTTTTTGAGGTCTATTTTATTTAGTATTAATTTAATTAATTGTATACTAGATATTATTATTATTCTAATTTAGACAATAACATATAATAATTAAATAGGTAGCTAATGCTTGTTCAAATAATATATTTATTGTATTTCTTAATTTTTATTATATTTTTCTATGGAATATATTTTTGGGGATTACATAATTTTATATATAATAAATATTAATGTTAAAAACATTGAATGAATTATTTATAACCATCAGGTTTCTTTTGTTTGATAAAAAATTATTCAGCTAAACTTTGGTTATTTTATTTAGTCTTGATTGCCGAGTTTTCCCTGCAGCCTACGTTTGACATTAAGTTCCGTGGTGGATTTATTTAAAGAATATTATTATTCAACAAGGAAATAAAAATAACTAATTTTATTAAAGAAATGTGTATGCATTACCTCAAATAATAAAAATTGATCTAAAAAATAATTTATACGAGTATAAAATGGGTATTAATTAATAATCAAACAGATGTACAGTAATTCATTATAGTTTTGTTTTGATTCTGACGTCAAAATGATACATTTGATTAATTTTTATAATATGAAAAATACCATCATAAGATTAAAACTCAAAGGACCACATTAAGATATTTTGGTGATATCGTCCATCAATATTCTAGTAGCGTTTGAAAGTTATAAACATTAAAAATAAAAAATCTATTTTTGAAATATTTAATCCCACAAAAATATACTGCATTTGAGCGTTTATCCTTTTGTGCTGCTCCGTTTGTCGAACATAATACTGATGGCCTGATGGCAGGTGGTAGTAGTGAAACACTGAAAACTTTGAATCGGTTGCAGATCGAAATGAAAGACTTATTAAAGTTTCATGTAAAAAATAAAAATTACATTTAATTGTAAAATTAAAAATTAGCTTCGAAATATAAGTAAATAGTTGGAATAAATATTTACAAATTTAATAAAAAGGAATTTTGATGTATATTATGTGTGTTATTAGTAATATAAGTACATAACTCAGTATCAGTAGAAGATGCCAAACAAACTAGTGAACAGTTTACTTTTAATACGGTCATAATACACTAATTGTTAATTGAAAACAATTGCTAATTGTTTTACTTGCGATAAATTGACATTTAATATTATCAGAAGTCCCAATAAATAAATACAATAACTAATAATTACTACAATACTTATATATGTTTCACTTTCATAGCATTTAATATGTACATTGATCTTACCATGTGTTTATTATTTCACATATACATTTTGGTTTACTAGTTCTAAATATGTAAATTAAACATGAAAATAAATATATTAGAAACAAAATAAAATAAAAACATTGTACATTTTTGACTATATTGATAATATATAATTGTATAAATGTATATTAGTTAAAACCATAATATAATATCATAGAGAATATAGTATATATTATATATTATATACTCCATAATAAATTATCAATGCATTGCTGTAGGCTAAATATTTAATTACATTTACTTATATATATTGATAATTCGAGACTTTTGTAGATATATGGTAAAATAATATATAGTAAAAAAATAATTAATCATCAGTGTTATTAGTAATTAATTTCACATTTGTTATGATTTAATTCTGAATAGTTTTAGACTAAGAGAAAAAATACGAAAAGAAAAAATATCATTCGATTATGCGTGGTCAATTATTCAATAATTATATTTCCTATGGTTTTTAATTCAAATTATTCAGTATATTCAAACGTGGTGAAGATCTAAAAAAAGTATTTGATTAGCTAATGCATAGTTTTAATTGTAGTATTTCAGCAACTGGCTGATAGAGTACTAAACAAATGTAATTAAATATAATTTATAACATTAAAAAGGTCATAAACTATATGTGAAAACTCTAAAGCGTTGATTCCATTGATGTAGTGTGATACTTTTAAAAAATATAGTATGCATGCATAACGCAATGCATCATAAGTTAAAAAAAAAATCCCACGTATTTTTGAGAACAAAATAGATTTTCAAATATATTGTCAAATAATTACATTAGTAAAGGTGTGAACATAAAATTTTTATATGGTGTTTTAGTGTATTAATTATTTACCAGTGTGTCTAGGTTATTTCCATTCCAGGTAAAAACTTTAAAATCCGTACAAAATTGAAATCATAATATTTAAAAAACATCTTTGTTTAGTTGTAATGTAACTTATAAATATTCTTCCAGAACACATTTGCACCTAAAACATCAAGGATCTAACCAACATTAAGCAACGGAATACTTCTAAAAATGTTTTAAACAAAAAAATAAAAATAAAATTATAACAAATATCATTCATTGTATACAATGTTTAAAACATTTGTAGCAATTATCATAAAAGGCAGAAGGATGAATTGACGTGTACGAATTAGAAATTGTTACGATAATTAAAAGCTGGCACGCGAATAGGAATTTGGCTGTACAATTTAAGACTAAATTTATTTGTATCGCTCAACGATTTTTTAAACACATTTAAAGGATGTAAATTTTATATTATCATATATTTTAAATATGTATATTATTTTATAATTTTCAATAAAAAAATAAACAAGACTAATTTATAAATACATTTATGTCGTTTTATTTGACAAGTTCTTAAAAAAATCGGTTGTCATATAATATTCATATCCCTTGCACAGGGACCACTGTTATATACCTATACCTATATCTAGTAAAATAAAAATAAATTAGGTCATTCAAATAAATGTTTTAATGAAAAATCACTGAATGACTGACTTTTAGAATATAAAAAAAAAAATAATATGATATTATATTCTTTTTATATATTTTTTTAGCATTCTAACTGCTTGACAAATGTCTGGGAGGGAAAAATAATTATGACTTTGCAACCTAGTTAAAATGGCAGTGGAGAAATGTTGGAAGTGCCTTCTCTTACTCTTTTGCAAACTATACTTCACCGTATATCGTATGTGATATTCAGTGGGCACAATCCATACGTTATTATTAGAAGACAGCGAACACGTTGTATGGATATTGTATGCATTCTCAATGGTTTAGATAAGCACTTAATTCAAGCCATTATTATTTTTATTTATATTAGCAGAATAGTATCCAACCATACTTCGCAATATTGCAGATCCTCCCGAATATTCTATGAGAAGTAGTTGTGGGGAGAGAATGATACTCGTACAGTAAATATATTCATTTACCCTAAATAATAAATATTCTACCGACACGAACATAACGTTATTTATTTATATTATTATCAACCATAATCATCATTTTTATTTATGCATAAAATTGCGCATTTTCATGTACTCGTAACTAAAATATTTAAATTATTTTATTATTATTATTGTTTTGCGAATAGTTGGCGGGACAAAATTTTATAATTTATTTCTATCTATGCAAATAAATTATAACTATTAATACATACGTCACATTTACTCAATCTATATTAGGAGAGTTCGTCGTTTAACCGTTGAATAATAAAATATAACTTAGTTCGATTAAATATTGTAATTTATAAACTCAAATATAATCAAATGTACTCAATTTGGATGGTCAAACGTCAAAAATTAGCGGGTAAAAAAATATATAAACAAGAATCCGAATACAATTTAATTTTTCATTTATTTATTTTTTATCAGTGTAGTTTTTTAGCTTTTGTAGAGTAATAGTTTGTTCAAGTTCGAAACTTTAAAAAGAAAATATTGTAACTTAGTGCATGTGTGTATTCCTTACAATATACGTTTATTAAAATAAATACGATACTCCAGTGGTTCTCACATCGGACAAACGTAAATAATCCAATCTAATGCACCGGTCTGTACAACACAGGAAATAATAATTTTCGCAGTGGAAGTACCAGGAATTTTATACCCATGTGGTCCCGTTTGTGGGTAATTATTTTTAAAAGTCAGTCTTTTGTACTATCCGTTTACCCATAGGAGGTTATCTTTCAAAGTGATATCTAACGTACACATGACACCCACAGTACCATTTTAATATTGTGGAATTTTTTTTTTTTCTAACTGTGATCCTCGTCTACCATTAGGGCTTCATCGCACGTCACACGTATTATATTTTATTATTGTTAAGAAAACCAAAAATCATTTGTAATATATGATCGCAAAGTCGTACGTTTGAGTTAAACCCGGAGTTACATCAATTATTGCACATTAACAATATCAATGTGACGTAGTAACGGGTATGTGATGTATGTGACGGGTAGCTTCGCCGGACGGATAAAATTTAAATTACAATATTTTTATTTTTTATTTCATTTGTTTCTATTTCATTCATACTCGATTGTATGATTTTTTTTTTTTATTATTTTCGATCCAGGTAAATGTTACATTATGATTTATTGATTTTTAGTTTATTTTATTACTATAATTCTTTTTTTTAACTCATATCACTATATAAACAATTTGAAATTTATTGAATTTACTAGTTAGTTCAACATAAAAAATATTGTTTACAGGAATATGTAAATATATTATGTATTTTTTTTTTTATTGTTATAGCAAACCTCGGCGTCATACATAAATAAAATAACTCTAGTATTTATTTTTTCGGGTGTACATATAATTTATGTACTGTACAATACGTATTTGTACGATACACATATCTTCAGTTATAATTAACCTGTGTATAGTTAATTTGTCTGTAACAATATTTACTTTTTCGGATAAATAATTCATGTCTTTTGATAATGTTCCTTGACGTTTGGGACGGATTGTTAGTTCCATCTTTAGAGTGTATGATTATAGTGCCGCTGTTGTAATTATGCTGATTGCTTTAATTGATTCTTACCTGTATTCATATTAATATCAACGCTAACCTTAATTTTTTTTCTTAACTAGTTCATAAAATAACACTTTTTATTTAAGAAGCTACCAATATAGATTATAAATATTTTCTGGTATTTATTTAATCTATAATTGTATTAATATATTATTGATATTATTACTATATTTTTTTGGTGCACTAAGAAAATTGAGTTAAAATATCGTAACTTCAACGACAAAGTTCTAGAAATATATATATATATATATAAATGTTCAATAAATAATACAAACTTTTATTTGTCACTGAATATTATAATATACGTCAATGGTCCAGTGACTTTTGAAGTTTCACCAATAAATATGATGTTTTTTTTATGTATATATATATATAATAAATAATTATTGACATCATGTTTTTATAAAATGTTAGTTGTATGTAAAATATTGAATTGATAGTATTTGATATAAATAAAATCATTCATTTTTTTGGTTAAATAATTTAAACATTATTAAGAGAAAATGTTGTATATAATTTGACAAATATTGATTATAACTAATTAAGTGATAATTAAATACTCTAATAATATGTTTAATAAAAACGTGATATTAAAAATATACTGTACACAGTTGCACTTGTAGAAATGGTAAGGGGGTTGTAACTACTTACTCAAACCTCAAATATTTCTGGATACCTGGAATTACTTTAACGATTTTCTGTAAATTTCTAATTAAATATTTGACTTAACTATAGTGAATGATAATTTTGATTTGATTGTAGTTAATCATTGTGAAGAACCTTGAATATTCAAAATAATGTATATAATACGAACCATAATGTACTAGAATTATTGCATTTGTAAATACTTTGCATCGAGATATATCCATATCTCTTATATCCATCAATGTTCCTCTGAATCTCCCTTCTATCCTCAACCCCAACTCGGAAATAGTTGTTGATATAATTATTAATTTTATTTTGGAGGCTGGTTTCTCTATATGATTACCCTTAAGACATTTTTTGTTATTAACTCTTTGCTTGTATTTTAATATTGTTTTGTTATCTGTTATATTGTTCTAAATAATTGTTAAGCTGTAATAGTTATACTAAAAGCTAAATATAAAAAAAAAAAAAAATACCTTGCATCAGTGCCACATTTAAGCTGATAGATGATATTTCTGTAACATTAATCATATTTAAAACTTCTATAGTCTATTTGAAAATATATTACTCCATGATTGTGCTTCAGCCAATATAGTTATATCATATACATAAATATTAGATATGTTTTATCCAAAAAATATTATGACTGATTATTTCTACCTAAGGAAAAATTTTCTGATATTAACTGAAAAGTTTATCAACTTTATTAAATTTATTAAATTTTTTATGTGGTAAATATTAGGTATGATAATTATTATTACCTAGGTAAACGGGACAAGAGTGAGGAAGAATACGAGGTTTACATATACGTAAACTATGATTTAAATTAAAATATCATTGTAGTTATGTTTTATTATGTGTATTTCGTGTTTTCCGTGAAAAAAAAATAAGCATTGCAAAAAATACGTTCTTTTAATTGAAAATCGCCAACGCTATAAAGCGTATCTCGTAAATCTCGTCAAGCACTATACGTCAACTTCAGAGAAAAAAATCTATTTTATGCGTACGCTGTGCATAAAAAATAGAAATTGTAATAATTAGGGTAAACGTTAGTTCGCTTAAATAAACAGACGTTTTGATGTTGTAAATTGACGAAGCTATTGAAACATACGACGGGAAAAAACGCGACTGTATTCTTATTTATTTAGTGATATATTCTTATTTATTTAGTGATATATTTTTTTTTTTTTTTCATTAGGGCTTATCAATAATGCTTTGATTTTACTATAATGTTGGTTATAAATTGTTGTTTTAGTAAAAAAAAAAAAAAAAAAAAAAATAGGGAACTGTACCTACCTATTTGCAAATAATTTATTAATATTATATACAGTGTATATATTTCGCTTTCTGGGTCATCATGGGCGTGTTCGAATAGGATGAAAATTTTAAATTATGTTTCCGTAATTCTTCCAACTGAACAATACGGGAATTATAAAAACCCTCTATAAACAGTATATAAGACGTCCCTAATACTTATCTTGGGGCCATTCTGAAAAACTAACCAAAAGTTAACCTTATGCGGTATACAAAGAGATACTCGATTTTTTTTCACCGCCTGTCAGTTCGATTTAAAGATAAAATTAAGTGACACCGACAGCATACGGATTTCAGACGGGATTACATCCTGTGTACAAAACGCGAGTCGAACGCAATATATCGAATACTGCAAGTCACAAAACGCAGGGCTTTGGTCCCAAAACAAGGGGTAACGTAAAACGTAATAGTTATGCTCATATGCTCAATTAAATAAATCCCATCAAAATATCTGGTAAACTATTAAATAACTATGGCACTAACGTTAAAATATAATCGAATAAGAACGATGGTTAACAAATTAATTGGCCAAGGCAATTACGCTCAAAACCAATGTACATAAGGTATAAAGCGATATGTTATGTACGCCCCGGGTAAATAAATATTATATTATACAAATATGTATTACACGATAATAAATTATGTACTCGGAATTCATCGGAATAACAAGTACAAGCTATAAGTAGTTACTAATTATCGTTATGTCCGAATGATATTTGATGTTTGTTTTTATAATTATTAAAATCTATGGATCTTTTATACACAGATTCGATAATTTTATCATTATAAGAATTTCAAAAGTTTTGTATAACCTTTCAATTTAATAAAAATATGATATAAATATTAATTCAAAGTTTAAACTGATCATTTCATACAAGTTTGTATTCGGTTTTAAAAAACTGCAAAAAATATTATTTTATAATATAGCTATAATATTATTATATTGTCACGATTTTACTGACTTTGTATACACCTAATGATTAATTTATAATTCAAATCCGGTCTTGCATTTATTTTTTATTTTTCACAAGTATAAACACAGTCTATATAAATTAATTCACAATAAGTATATATGATAAAATGTCTTACATAACATACATTATTTAAATAAGAAGCCACCCATTAGTTACACTTAGCTTGGCATACGTTTACAATTGATGAGATATATTTTTAATTTAAATGGTCAGGACACCATTTCTTTTTAAGTCTGCGTTGTAGGTTGTTGGGATGATTTCCTAGTTTGGCAAAAACTATTTGTAAAATAATTCTACTTCAGTTGTAACAGGTTTGATACTTATATATTGGTGGAACTTATATCAGACGTTGATGATCCGCAACATATTTTAAATAATAATAATATTGTAAAGTAAGATTAAATAAAAAGAAAGAGCGGTAAGGGTAAACATTTCCGAAGTTTAAACAGTAGGTCCTCGTGCCATACTCGGTTGAAGGCCTGAGATATGTCTATAAAATAGCTGTGCAATAATATTTTTTTTCGAGAGATGTGCTAATAGTATGAACTACTCTATAAGTTTGATGTATCATGCTGTGTTTAGGTCTGAAGTCGAACTGTGAAGCCGGGAGTATATTTATTGTGAATATATGTGGTGATAAACGTTTAAGAATACGCCTTTCACAGATTTTTGAAAAGTAGAGTAAGAGACTAATAGGTATATATGAGGTTGAAATATCCGGTGGTTTTTCTGGCTTAGCAAACATAACTATTTGTGAAAATTTCTAGCTTAGTAGAAAATATGTTATAAATGTAAGTTAGGAGCACTATTGCCTTTTTGGACAGCTATCTAGCAACTTCAACTGTTATCAAATCGTAACTTGGAGATTTTTTACGAGAGTACTTAATTATCATGTTTTTTTTACTTCATTTGGTGTAAAATATTTTATTGGACGAGTAGGGTAGTGAGAAGTTTAGATATATTTTAACATTTTCTATATGTTGTGGGTTAAGGATGTGATTGTGTGGCTTAAAGGTTTCAGATAGATGATATTGCAATAACATAGCTTTTTCGTCATCAGAGATAGATAAGGTATGTTCAGCATTTTTTAGTGGGCACGAAGAAGTTTTATATTGTAGCATGCTCTTGGTTTATTTCCAAAGACTACTATCTGTTGTAAACAGTGATTGTAATTTTTTATTCTAATGCAATTATTTTATATTTATTTATTTTGCTGGAAACTTTTTCAAAGAATTGGCTAGTTTATCATATGTTGATTTGTGAGGTGAGAGCCGGGAGGATTGATATCTTGCCGTGGCTCTGCGTTTTTCAAATATTAAGCTCCGAATTTGTCCAAGGACTAGTTGGGAATTCGAATATGTGTTATGAGGTTTGATTAATTTTGTAGCTACCCAAGCAGCTAACTGTATGAGTATGGTTAAATTATTTACCGCTTCATCTACGTCAAGTTTAGATTTTAGTTTGATGTTGGGATTTACTTGTTCATTTACTATATTTAAAAGTTGAAAATAATTAGTTTGAGGATTAAATAATTTAGGTGCTTCAGTTCAAATTAATGGGGATGCGGAGATATTAAGTAGTACTGAGGAGTGATCTGAATTTAAATCTAATATATTATAAAGAGAACAATGTAAATTTCTGTTTATTTTTTGCAACAAAGATATCTAAAATATCAGGTTTCTCCTAGGTAAGAAAGGTTCGAAGATTAAGGTAATTGGAATAATATTCAGTTTTATCAAAATTATATAAGATTCTATATGATCATAACAGAAGTTGGGAAGTGAACTAAAAATGAATTCTAGATTTAATAAAAAATCGCTATTTCGCCATGCACAGTGTTATACTGATGGTTATCTTTCAGTAAAATGTAGCAAGGTATAGAAAAATATGAATATTAATGCACTAAATAAGCTAGGACAATCTTCAACTCCTTTAATAAATATTGGTTAGGGTGGTTTGATTGTAGGATGAGCCGAAGCTGAGGGGGGTAGTTCATCAGTGATGATTTCTTCATTGGTTATTTCATTTGGTCTGAGTATATCAAATCTGTTTAGTGAAGAGAACAGTTTTTTTTTTTTGTTATTTTATTGGTGTATTCTTGCAGTGATGTTGGGGGTTCAGAATTTGAGGAAATAGAAAGATTTATTTTTATAGTATTTATCCATTTACAACTTGTTGCGATAGTACGTGATATATTCATTGTTGAATTTAATTGAGTATTCGGGGTTTTTTTTTTTTTTTTGCCTTAGTTGTATTGATATTAGAAATTAATATAATTGGCATATATCAGACTTCATTATAGTTTTTAATTAAGATAGAAACACGTAATTTAATCACTGGTCCAAAGGTCACCGCGAGTATCGGTACCTTGGAAGTGAGATTAATATTATACCATAGACTGTATCACTTAGCACGCACTTACAATTATAATATACAAAATTGGGTATTCCCTGTAGTACGAGGGTTCAACGAATTTAGCTGATGACGCAGGGTTTAATTATTCAAAAAACTACGTCAAATGGTAGAATATACGAACATTCCGGCACGGATAAGACGCAACAATTTGAACATAACGCGGGACTACTAAAAGCATGTGCATACAGTACCGCTGTCCGCGTGAGTCGTACATCACAAGTATAATATTATATCACTCTAAGCATTTATTTATTTATTTCTATATATTTCTAATTTATTTATACATTAAATATTATTCGTATTAAGTGATACGATGACAGTTTGGATTTTTGTAGATATCTAGGATATTTTCAAGATATTTTTATATAACTAATTTACACAAAGTGAAAAATTAGAAGAAAAATGTTTGGTTAAAATTAACATATTAAAGGACCTAAATACGCTATTTGCAAATTTCTTTATTCATTTGAGATCATTTTTTTTTTGTTTTTGCTATCAATTTTCAAATCAATACATTACTATCTAGTTTTTTCATAAATATTAAACTATTTTAAACTTATTATATAACAAGTGGATAATAAATAAAACCAATACTTATTAATATTTATAATAGTTGTTATGTGCTAAACTATAATTTTATATTCGGTCTCTGAAAAAATTTTTAATTTTTGTTTCGTTCCCACCACTATTGTTACACATACTTCCTTTTTAAATTTTTAAATAAACTATATTTGTTTTTCATTGGATTTCTTAACATATGATTCGAACATGTTGAACATATATAACTTATTAGTTTTATAATGTGTACATACTTAATAATATATCAGTAATTACACATATTTAAATAAAAAACAACAATCAAATATTCCGTTTTATCAATTGTTTAAATAGAACATTAAAGATCATAAAAATCATAAAAATAATTTTATTTTTATTTTTTTTTAATCTTTTTTTATTGAACAATTATCCTAAGAAGCAAATATTTTGACAAATAATAGATATTACAGAAATTTGTAAATTTACTGATATAAATTTAGCTTATACAGTTTTTTGTTTTTAGTATTTTTTTAACTGACATTTTTAAGAATTTAAATTTGAATACGTCATTATAATTTTGTGAACTAAACTGAAATATTTTATTTTTCTTTGGACGTTTGCAATAAAGACAATGTTTGCTTATTTGCTCTTTTATAATGATTAAAACATTCATAACAAATAATTTTGGTGTTATTTTCGAAACATTTTTTAATTTTAATTATTTGGCTAACCAATATTTATTGAATTGTAATATACATGTTTCAAAAAATGGATATTGAAATATCCTTAAAATTCTTAACGTTGTGATTGAATTGCACTCTACAAAAATTGCCTATATATTTCACTTTCGTGTTAATGACTTTATAAACCAACATTTAAAACAAACATTTTTTTAAATTTTTCTGAAAAAAAAAATGTTTTCAACTGAATTTAATATTATTCTTATTTACCTATCAGTTTATTAATAATAATTTAGTAATAACATTGTTTTTTATTGTTTATAATAATCATTCATTTACAACTCTTGTTAATTTTTTTCTCACAAAGACCATCTAATAGAATTTGGTTTCTTGTATAGTTAATTAATTATTTAGTTATAATTAGTTAGTTAATTAATTAGTATATTTCCTATATAATGTTTGATAATGTTTGTGGGATGTATATTAAGATAACGTTTTGATAAGTTACAGGTAAACGATCAATAATTACCAATTAATTGGATTATTAGTTATGACGTTTAGAAACATATTTACGCGTAGTAAGCGAGGGCTGATTCTACGATAGAAAGTTTTTGTAACGTAACTACACAGCATGTATACTGTTACAGTATTACTGTATATGGATATACTTGTGTAAGCATTTAAAAGTGCATACTTTGTGTGTGAGCTGTTTTGTTGCATATGATGTATTTAAAATCCAACTCTAGTCAAAATTTTTTATTATTTTTAAAATATTCACCATGCTTTAGGGTTATTATTTGATTAGAAATAATAAACTAATAATAAACAAATGCATACAAATAACAATATATGTTTGCTAGTATCTTCTCATATTTACTCTGTGAATGAATCTTTTAATTAAAAATAAATATTTATTTGTTTACATTTCACCAATACAGATATAATATCATCAAGATTTTTATATTTTGCATAGGTACCTACATAAATGAAAATCGCACACTTTAAGTTCAGTAGGAGTAAACAATGCGTGATCACGAACATGATATATTGATATAATTAAATGTTAAATAGTTTGGTGACCAATAATTATGTGTTGTGTTAATTGCATGACATTTTAAAAATTTTATTCATGTATATTACCCTGTTTACGTATAAGGTATACAACGCAACATAGATGATTTTTAAAATTAATTTAAATCATTTAATTTGCTATTTATTTGCCATTTATATGTTCATGGATGGATGTTTTTTCATATTTAGTGGATAATGCATTCTTAGGAATTTATTATTGTTACAACATTCATAAATTTGTACAACATCATAATCCATTACATTTTTATTTTAAATTATTTCTATTGAAATGTGGATCAATACTAGAGCACGCCCATTTATCTTTATTGAAATCAAACACATCAAGGATATAGTGTTATATTGCAAATATAATGTTTATAACATTAAATACACGCACATGAGTATGTATATATTGAATAATAATATTGAAAGCTGGCGATCACCTTTTTTCAAACTTTATAAATTATGTTCCTGTTTGTTCAGCGGTCTTATAAATTATTTGATATAATTGTTTTATTGTTATTGGCGTTTTATACTCGCAAGTACATTTTAATTGTACTTTTGTAGTTTGTAGATTTATAGTTTTGTACATTGTAGTTTCATTATTTTGTGCCCTGTATAACATTGTTATTTATATAAAAATGTATGGGTATGATTATTTTAATAGCATTATTATTGGTCTACATTAATAATTATTTGAAAACATTTATATGTAATGTATCATTAGTTAATTAAAAATTGTGATATGAACGAAAAAAACATTAAAAAGCATTACTATTGATAATTTATTTTTTATTTTTAACTACATATTAATAATTATAATTGGAATATCTGTATAATATTAAGAAGATAATTTTCAATAAAAATTTGTTGTATAGTATTACCTATTAGGTTTTTAAATAAAACAATGAGGAACTAAATAATAACGAAAATAGAGCATTCAGTATAAATAAATAATGTTATTGATCTCATATTTTCAATTGATATTTTGATTTTAATAGTTCTGAAAATTTTTTTATCAGAATTTTTTTTTTTTTTAAGTAAGCACTAAAATGTCTTAAATGTAGTACTTAATAGGACCTCATTTTTGTCCCTGCTAACAAATATAATATATTTGTTAAAATAAAATAAATGTTAAAGTATATGTTGAAAATCATAGAAATACATTTAATATCAAATTTAACAATATAATCATAAAATGTTAACTATTAACTTTTCGAAGAAATAAAACTATTGATTGGATAGCAATAACGTATAATTTTAACTTGGAATACGTACTTCAACATAAATATGACTACAGTCATATATTGACTGAGTCAAGATAACTCCAATTTTATTTAGTTTTATTCGATGTAATTAAATTTTTGTAGCTGTGACATAAGTTGTGATATTATGTAAACTTATAAAAGTTCAAAATATTTCACTCGAAGAAATGTAATAAAACGTATTATTATCAATGTTTATATAGTTTTTACTATCAAAAGTTTGAAAAAACTCGTGCATCCGTTAATTGTTTAGTGCCATAAGAAAATAAATATATTTATTCATTTATTTTTTTATTTTTATTATTGTAGTGTATACCTATATCGAAATTATTTGGTAAAGATTTATACATTTATGTTTTTTTTTATCATGTTTGTCGGTATTATTCTATTGTTTAATTTTCTTCTTACAATATATTGGTTTATCGATATAATACACTCACGCTACGTTTTAAGTGTTATACAACAATTACATGCTGTGTGAGTAAATGTTTATTCAAGAGGCGCTTAAATAAATATATCAAAGGACAATAAAAACAAACCAAGGAAGTTAAATTTTATTTCCTCCCTTCAACCTCAATTTGTTCGTCATCATAAATATTTATTATTTTTGTTATTATCGTTATTGCGAAACAATTGAATATAAATAATTTAAAAAAAAACCATTTCTATTATAAGCGCACAAAGGATGTGTATTGTAAAAATAATATTGGTATAATATATGGAATACCTAAGTTGATATATAATTTCCACATTAAAAAAAACCATTTGGTGGTATTATTTATACTTCTATTATACGTGGTAGATTTTAAACGGCAATCGGACTTCTTATCTTAAAACGTATAAAGTTTTCGCTATATCCAAGTCCATAAGCTCGTAATGGGTTGTTTAATAGATCATTTAATTTATATTTTGCGCGTACTTTTTTTTCCGTATAATTTTAAAAGTTTGTATTTGCAAAAACTATCAATCATTTTTATTTTACAAAAACTATACATTATGAGA
This sequence comes from Sipha flava, assembly GCF_003268045.1. Taxonomy (NCBI): domain Eukaryota; kingdom Metazoa; phylum Arthropoda; class Insecta; order Hemiptera; family Aphididae; genus Sipha; species Sipha flava. The sequence continues at coordinate 284,145 of NW_020273108.1, forward strand.
CAAAATACATTATTATATTTCGAGTAAAATGCATTGCATAGTAATGTAATCGTTATAGCACGAAGCTCGAATGTGATACATTTACGTCAAATTAAAATAAAATCCTGTGAAAACATATTGCCAAAACTACTGTATAGAGAATATGTATTTTACGCCTGTACTTATTTTGTTATTTTGATAATAACATTTTCGGATATTCGTTATTTTTTTCCTACCGGAAATCGAATAAAAGGAAAAATAATAGGTTAGAATTAAACATGAGTGAAAATTGATTATATGACTTGAATTCGTGCTGCGAATTATGAATATAATATTATTATGTTTTAAATAAAAGAAACATTTGTATAAAAATCATTGAACTCAATATTATTACTGCCGCTATAGACGAAGGTCAGGGAGGTGGGCACCTATTTTTTCATCGACCCCACTCACTTCCAAAATGTCTTAAGTATATGCGTTAAATGCTATGCGGTTGAGTTAAAACGTAAAAGCTAGTATAAAAAAAAAAAAATTTAAGCCAAAAACGTTATTGAATCCCTACGTATGTCGTCGATAAGAACTTGATAGTCAAAAAATGTAATATTTATTTGCAAATATTGAACAAATATCTTGCGTTTAGACTTATATATCAATTTTAATCGGTTTCAGATTTAAAAACGTGACGTGGAATTTAATATATTTCGTTCGAAACCTTACGAAAGTTCGTCATGTGGACATTTTTTTTTCTCCTAATATAACACAAAAAAAAAAAAAAAACGGATTAATCCGTATATTAACCCGGCGCACCGTTTAAAGTGTATTATTATTATTATTATTATCATACGGTGTCTTAGAGGTTATGTTTGCTGTAATAAACTGAACGACGACGTACCGTTTAATAACACCGAACGAAGAGAGAGAACGTAGTACGAGTTGACGGCGCAATATTAAACGTCATTATTTAAAACGCACAACTCGTATTTTTCGTTCGGCGCACGCGGACGGATCGCACAAATTCACCAAACGTTCATAATAAAGATAATGACAGTGAAAACGGTAAAAGATAATTTTACCGTTTTTAATTTTCAACGCGAACGTTTCGCGACAACTCGTCCGAAACCCGGTGTCCGACCACACGGCGAGGCGAACATCCCACTTGTTATTTTTATTACTTATATTTCTTCTTCCCCGCCCGCCCCCTCAC
>NW_020273108.1:290327-513227 GCF_003268045.1 Sipha flava
CCCCCCCCCCCCCCCACCCATCCCGTACGTTCTCGGCGCGAGGCGACGTGTCGCAACGCGTTTCGGTGTCCAACAATCGCTCTTTCCGTCGCACGATGTTCGGGTTCGGCGTTGTTTTCCGTCCCGCTGCAACGCTCTGCGGACGTTGAAAAATCGTTTTCAAAACCTATGCTGCGTTTAGATTTCACTAGGTTTTCACGTTCCCTGTTCCTGGTTAATAATCTTAGCACCACAGGTTTCGTGCAGCTGTACGGTTGGGATCGTTCATGGTTATTCCATCGGAATACGTTAAAAGTTTAGGGAACACAACAATGACGACTTCTTATTAGCCTAATGAGATTTAAAGCTTATAATGTATTATTATCAGGGCTCGGCACTTGCAGCACTTAAAATTATTAAAATAAGCGCTTAAAAACATCATTATGAGCACTAAAATAAGCGTTTAAAAAATTTAAAATTACGCAAAAATATTTATTTAAAAAAAAAAAAAACTATAAAATTCTAATTAAAAAAATCAAACAAAATAAAAATAAACCTTCACTTTCAAGACTTTTAATGGACTTTCTAATGGATTTTTTTGAAAAATAAAATGTAAACCGTTCTCTCTGTTCGTGATCATTTTGACGTTTGACACTCGGTTCTATTATCAGCGTTGGAATATCTTTGTTAACCTTACATCGATAATTTGGACGACGATGAACTACGTGACAATGTAGATAAAATAAGAATTAATTTTAATTTTAATTCTATCAAAAAACGACTTTGCAGAATAAAACTATAAAAACGTAAAAATAAACTGGTCAAAGAATCAAAAATAATCAGAAAAACTGGATATAAGCATTTTTTTTAAAAATTGCTCAAAAGAGCAAACAAAGACACTTTTAAATATTATAATTATACGTATTTTAACATGACATAAGCTTCTATAGCACTCTATTTATTTCATTATCAACTTTTTGAATATTATATTATGACGCGTACCTGAAGGTTTTATGTGCTCATTTTTCATAATTTTCCGTTTAATAGTGTGCTCAAAAACATAAACAAATAGTAATATTCACTGACGTGTAATTTGTGTTTTCGATCAAACATTTTTTAGTGTCTGATTCAAACGTCACTATTTATTACGACGTTGAACCCAACATATTTCACATACGATACATAATATAATATACATATTTTGCAACCGGTCATTCTACCGACTGTATAGACACCTACACGTTACACGGTAACATCCCAAAAGTGTCGTTCTGTAGGTCATGTATAACTTCTAGACGCTGTTTTGGTATAATTATATTCACTAAATTATCCCTGATTGCGAACGTCTATTGCCGAAAATCTTTCTCTGTGACAAACATTTTGAAATATCCATCTAAAAGAATTGTTATAAATTCAGTTTGAAAACTATTCGATTAAAAATATCCATACTTTTATCGACATTATGATAGATTCGCATAATATCCAATATTTCTTTACAAACGATGATTTAAAAAATTATCCAACGATTTTCAGTTAATAGATTCTATCAGGTTTGGTCAGGTTGGTAGGTTCACTGTAACTACTGAAATCAAAAAATTTTTTAATTATTTTAACAGGAAAAAGAGTTAAAATAAGATATATATATATAAATTATACTTACCTAGGGTGTCTAGTAGTGATATACATAGTCCGGTCCGGTCTTATTGTATAAAAATTGATAAAGGATTGGTTCGGTCCGATTCTATATTTTTATGAAAGATTTTGTTCCTATCCTGGTTTCAACATTACCATTTTCGTCCGATTCGGTTTCTAAAATTTAAACAAATCTGTTTGGTTCGGACCAGTCGATCACGGTTCGTTTAACATTGAACAATTATTTTATATTTTAAAGACATTATTTTTAGAATTAATAACACATATATTATCATGGAAATCAATATTTTATCTGTGTACCGTTTTTTGTGTGCTTTATAGGTGTACTCGTACACCTTAGAGCTTTTCATGGTATCTATTAATAATTATTATCATAAATATTTTCAAGAATAATGGTTGCAAATATTCTCATTGTGGTGCGGGAGACATGAAAGGGATTGTATATAGCTGCCACGCCGCAACGTTTGAAAGAATTGTATTTATATTCAATGTAGTATGTACCTTTTTGTATACTACAAATTATCAGTTTTGTATTTACCTACGAGCAATTTAAATCTATACTAATTATGTGGTAAACCATTCACATTTCGAATTTTGTTTGAACCATCCGCTCCATCAAATTATATTATATTTTCAGTCCGGTCTGGTAGAAAAAAAATTTAGTAATTGATTCGATCAAACTTCGATCATTTGTTAACATTTTCAGTTCGGCCTGATCCCTAAAATTACGGACAACGCAAACCACTAATGTCTGAATTATAAAGGCCGACCCCGAATATATTTTTGTTTAGTAAATCATCTAAAAAATGTTGAAAAAACATTGTTTAAAAAGTTCATTAGTGAAATCTGGGTTTAACATTAAACTTACCTATATAAACGCTTAAAATCTTCTGAAAATTGACTTATATTATTATACAACTATGTATAATAAAATTAAATCACTTCATGCACGGGATAAATAGATTTGTTATTATTATTATTAATTTTGTTACACGAGAATAGTAACAAAATACCGTTGAATCTCTAAAATATGAAACTTACGGTGTTTGAAATAACATTGTAAGTACTTTATAGTGTTTTAATTAATTACGTGCTCTTAAATATGTTAATTTTCGATACCTCGCATTGCTTTTACCTTTTAACTACAATAATGTACAGTGAACTTTTCAAAGACATAATAATTTACCTATGAAATTTTAAATACACCTGTATCACTATAAAACTTGAACTTAAAATTAAAATCAAGTTTAACATTTTTAAATTAAAACCGAAGCACTAAAACTTATTTAAAATTTGTGAAAAAAATCACAAAAATAATAAACCATAATCAAAACGATAAGTGATAATTCGTCTATCACAAAAAATCTATTAACGTATAATATTATTAAGTGATCGTAATTTTATATTTTTACAAAAGAATTAATCACATTTTAATTTAAATATAATTCAATTTAGCCGTTTAAAAAGAACCGTTGATAGAAGTTACAAACGATTAATAATACTTACATTATTATTATATAATAATTATCTTATCTGATATGTCGGAGTAGAACATTAAAACATTGATGGAATAGACTTTTAATTATGAAAAGTTGAAAATTGTTCATGGTAGAACTACTTTTTATAGCTGAAATTATTGAGAACCCGCTATAATATGTAAGTCGTATACGACTTGCTACATTCCTGCAATAAAAAACAGCGTCGTTTAAATTTTTGAACATGATGTACAACTGTAACGAGTGTACAAACTACGTCAGGATGGATTCACGAAATGCGTACATCATATCGCGCTGTACGACAACGCGCATGCTTACCTGTAAATGTAATTTGTATATATCCAAGGGTCGCAAAGGAGGCTGAACGTGTCTCCGAGACTAAGCTACCCACCAACATTGATTTTTATTCAATTTAAAATGTTAACGTTTTCCTAAACTCGATATATCTAATTAAGATTTATCGACGGATTTTTTTTTTAATATTGGATTAACAATATGTACATAGCATGGCACCCTCAAACTATGAAATCCCATAGTAACATCCTTAATTGAGTTTTGTGTGTGTTGTAATATTTTCTCCCTCCTCTCTGCGTCGTGCTCCGTTTTAGGTATTGTTTTGATTCCAGTAAGCACATACTACTACTACTACTTAGGATATATGTAAGTTTAATGTAATATTGTGTACAAACACGTTTAGATTAAAATATTTACGTATATGTGTGTATATGTTGTGTTCAAATTTGTAACTTGTTTTATTGTGATGTAATCATGTTTAAATCTCAATTTATCTTTTTCTTTCAACAAGTGTAACGCTTATGTGGCTTTATTTTAAATAAACCACCTAGAACTGAAAAGTTTAATATTATTGCGTTTTTATTCGGATTTAATCAATACGAGAGGTTGAAATCCATTGTTTCCGAACAAAGAATTCAGTGGTTTATACACCTCTTTACTTTTTATCGATTATTTTATCTTCATACTTGTCCTGTATCATTTAAGTTCTGTACATGGGGTTTATTTTTGATTTCATGATAATAAAATGTAACCTTGCAAGCGTTTTCATCAAGTACCGTACGATTCAATGATCTTCCGAATCGTGATTAGTTTCAAATAATTTATCACTTACACAAATTTACCCCAATTTGCATTTTTTTTAAATATTCTTAATTTATACTACGGAGCTATTCGATTTTTTTTTTTACATATATAAAGTATTATTTTCATAATTCCACGATAATAATAAAAATATAACAATGTAGCAGTATTTACGTACACTATAAACTATTATTTGGCTTACAAATAATCCATTGTAGGACATTCCAATTTCAATCCATTTGAGGAAAAGTAATATAAATTGTAGTGATAGAGTTACATAAGTTACAACCTTCTATCCGTACTCACTAATGGGATGGTCAGCTGTGGAAAATTAAAATGTGCCATAAATATACCCATGTATTTGCCACATTACATATTGTATATTCCTGCCAGGGGAATTAAAACCCATCTTGCAACATAAAAGGTATATGCTATTGTAACGTGTTCATTAATGGAGAGGTTCAACTGTAATTTTCTTTAAAATTGTATAGCAATTAGTATTAGTATTAAATTACAATTAGTTTAAATCTTCAATAGGAGTACATTTTGAAATAACCGACCAGAACCAGAACCACAGTTGCGTTAAATACGCTATTTTTATGAGTAGGATACCCATCTGTAGTAACTCATCTGCCCATTACATAATAAATAAAAATAACTATGTAGAACATTTAAAACCTTTTATATTTTAAGACTCATAAATCATAATCCACGACAAACGTTAGTCGCAGTTTAATCATTAAAATTAGTCACTATATAAATGATAAAAATTGATGAAAAAATTGACTCTTTGGATGGCGATTAATCATTTTATTGCGATATTTATCTTCCTATTAAATTCTGAACCGAGCGCCTAACACACCGTAAAATTATAGCGTGAAACATAAACCAATATATCGTTGGACTTCATAAATGTTACCCGTTTAATTAATTTGTGTTCAAATAGTATTGGTCGGTGTATTTGTTTAATTAATTACAACAGTGAACTGTTTAACGTACATTTTTCTTATAAGGTGTGCATTGAAACATTTGTACACAAAACATTCTCGTTATTTTAATGACCGTATAGTATATTATAGTATAGAAATGTTGGTTGAGTTCACAGAACGGTCATTTTCGAAAGAAATTATTATTGTAATGTTTACTTACATGTGTAAAGATTTTATCTTTTCACATTTTACTGTATGTATTTGTTTATTCCAGTCTGAGAACTTATACATACAATGCTAATTAATTCCAAGCGAAAGCATTATTCTATTATTTTATTACACTGTTGTTTACGTAATATAAAGGACATTTACAGTTTATTCGCATTAAATATTCTACAACTAGAACAAAACACACAAGTACCTACGTTTACTCTCAATGCAATTGCTTATTGAATAACATATGGAAAAATCGTGCATAAACGCTAAACATTTACATTGAACTTCATTGGATGTATTAAGTATTTACTAAATATGTAAAATAAATACATCAAGAAAATGTTAACCCTGTCGTTTATCTAGGTGTTTAAACGTCAATAAAACTGTGATCATTAATGAACATTCAAAAGTCTTTAAGATGCCAATAAATTATGTAAAAAGAATCGGTGTTGGTGAGTTGCGACCCAATCCCTAAATTAAGTACGAGTTGCGGCCACATTTTATTTATCACTTCATATTAGCCTATCAGCGTTACTCAGAAGACACCACGAGGAGGTAGGCTTAGTTGTCTTCTAAAAATTTGTTTATTTTTTTTTTATTATTATTTATTATTTATGTAAAAATGGGAAAATGTATGTTAATTTATGGTAAAATTAATTTTTTTAGATTATTGGTTGGGCAAAATCTTAAAACTTAATGATTTAACGAAATCATACCACTCTATTTATTTTTGTGCTAGCTTTGTCATCTGTTGTCTTATAAATGGTTCTTTTTCACATATTTTTTTCGTTTTTATTCCATTACTTCTACATTTGATATACGTTTCTACTTGAATTTCTACTAACACATCAATAAAATTTTAGATATTAGGATGACAAGAGTAGGACCATGAATTTGGGGAACACATGACGTCCGAGGATATATAGTTTTCAAAAAAATAGTCGGTAAATTGTACAACCCGATCATCTTTAGCGAGCAGTATTGCTAAAAATTCATCTGTGAAACAATTAATGACGATGTCAGAATCCAAAAATGGCAAACCAAAAAAAAAAAATTGAAATAATAACTTTCATCTGTATATGTGTTACACATTTTCGTGAGTCCTAAACTTTGAATTTTCTTCCACCAACTTTTCCCTAAGTGAAATCGACATCCTCTTATTTTTTCATTAAGAAAGACTTCTGCTACAGCACTGTAGATAGCTTGTTAAAAATCTATAACAACTTCAGTAGGAGAGCACGTTAAACCAATGTACATGGAATAGCGAATTAACGCAATTAACTTAGTGATAAAATATGACCAGGTCGCAATTCACCGATCTCCAACACGTAAATGACACGTCGGGCCGCAACTCACCTATAGCCAAAAAATATGAGTCGAATAGGGGTTTCTAAGATTTTAATGTCTAATCGAAAATTCAGTAAGTTAATACTAAAAAATATTTAAATTTTAAATTGTTTCGTAAGACTATAGCATTTTTATAGTAATTTATAATATACTCTTTCTAGTGAAAAACTAAAAAGCAATTAAAAAAATGATACCCTTAGTAATTTGTAAGCTTACAAATATATATTAGGACGATTAATGATTCAAACACGTAAAAGGAAAACAAAATTAATGAAAATAAAACATAGAGTACAATTTGACGAAGATATCGGCTAATGCTAGTGAAAAGGGTATTTTGTAAGTTTATTCAGTAAAAGAAAAACTACATACATTTCTTTAAAAACTCAAAAAAATATATAATGATAATATATAATCCTAAAATATGCCAATAAGGTTAATTATATCAAAATAAACATGAACAAATATTTAAACAAAAAAATAAAATAAAAAAATCAACAGAAAATTCAATTTTAGTCACAATTACGGCATGAAACATAATTTGCACTCGCTTTTATTACAGAACACGATAAATCCTAACAAATTAGCAATTATATACGAATCCTAATCCTGCATCAATCGTAAATAAAGTGTAATTTAATTTAATTATACAAACATGAATTGTCTCAGTAATTACGCGTACAAAATTACTCGAAATTACAAAAGAATTTAAAAAACAAACGTATTTATCTTCGAGTTCATAATATTCAATGTATGTCGTATATTGTACAGATATGATGATCAACTTGTACTTGGTAAAATACCATTTTATTTTATATAGTGCTTGTGTGTAAGTGGATATCAAAAAAGCCTACTATAACAATGTCATGTGATATTTTTCAAAATAAACTCTATTTTACCTCTATTACGAGAAATGTTGATATTTCTAAAGATTTCTAAGAGAAATTTCTATACGTCGTGTTAAATAAAACTGTTGACTTAACGTTTAAACACAATAATACTGTGGGAATTTAGTATGTGAATGTATGCTTTAAGTATTAAAATCTAATATATAAACTTTTAAATACAACAAAGAATTTCTGGGAATACTTGTTATGAAAGTACCAGGGATATGTTTAAACTTTATTCGTGTTTAACGTATAATTGAATTTGTTTACGGACACAAAATTCTCGTGTTTTGACATTTTACCAATTATTCTAGCTACTTACTTAATTTACATTAACAATTAAGTAAATAATGTATTGAAATAAAATTTCTAACGACATTTTCAAAAATTATAAAAATGTTACTGTTATTTTTGTAATAGTATATAGTGTCTTTTTTACTTTTTTTTGTGAGGATTCACTTAATCCAATGAGGACTTATTCAAAATATGCTTATAAAATTTAATATATTTTATTATATCTAATAGGCTTAATATCTAGATTTATTTTCGTGCTTTTATAATTACTAATTATAATTTTTTATTGAATATATTTTTAAACTAAGTAACATGAAACTAGCAAAACAAATTAAAATGCATAGATTTTTTCATAACTTTAGAGAATTTTACACTATTATAATTTATGGCATGTAATCTGTAAGTGATAAATTATCATATTGTGAAAATATTTTTCGTTACACATAGATTGATATTTAATTTACATTACACTGAATGAATAATCATTGATTTGAGTATACCTAAAATAATATGAAAATAATCCAAATTATTTTGTTCGTACAAAAAAAAAGTGTATATTCCACACTGGAAATTTAAGTAAAAACTTATAACCGTGTTAATTATTGTGTTTTTATCGTTGTCCGATTAAAATTCGATTCAAATACACTTAGATTCTTCAAACGAAAGATCAATTTTCTTAACGAGTATGGTGTTTTTGTCTATCCCCGTGGAATATTCATTTCTAGCATAGAAGGATTTTTTGTTGTCATTAAAATGTACACGACTGCTGAACCTTTTATAATAATATTATTTAAACGTGAACCATTAACGTGTTTCAATTATGTATTTTGAACCGTGTTAGAGCAACTCTAAGTGTGAACGTATATTTGAATTGTCCCCGTATATTACAATTTTATCATTGCAATTGGTTGTTGTTCAGAACATAATTGATAAGATGACGTTATAAAAATTTGAATTTATAGATTTTTTTTCTGATAGACCTACACATAGTTTATAGGTTATTAATTTTATAACATTAAATTTTATTAATTCGATATACCATAAGCAATTTAATTTCCTTGGTTTTTCATTAAAAGTTTTAATAGATTTATAATATTTTAATCAAATCAAATATACTATTTGGTATTATTCGTATCACATTTTTTTTAATTTTTTTTAATTAGCGTCGATAAATGTTAAAATTTAAAGAATTATTTATACGCAATTCAAAATGAAAGTGCTGAACAGGATAATATAGATCAGATGTTTTAATGAATCTAAAGAGTTATTATGGATTTAATATTTAAATAGTATTTTTAAAAGTATAGAGAACATTCCAAATTTTAATAAATACATTTACTAACAAATGATGTATTTGAAAAAAACTTTAACCACAGGAATGAAGTACAGATATTACATCAAGCATAGTAATGATATGATTTAAAAATATCAAATAAATACTAATAAGTAATATATATATATATATATATATATATATATATATGATAATATTATAAATTAAATAGATTCCAGTAACAAGTTCTAAGTTCTAATTCTAAACTGAGTTTATGTTTAGCCGTAAAAAGGAATACTTACCTAAAAAATGTTAAACGTGACCAAGTAAATCGACATTTTAATAATATTTAAAAATAAAAACAATTAAAGATTTCAATTATATTTATATAGGTTTTATAATTAATATTTTCAAGAAAAAGTAAATTACAAATAATGAACAAATTTAATTTATTTCTAGTCTGGCCCATTATGAAATCAATTTAGTATAATTAACAATATATTTATGTTTTTTCTCGTGGTTTCTCACGCATACGCTGAAATTATCTGAATGTTATTTTAAACAAAACATGATGTCAGAATGATGTAATGTTATGGACAAAACAAAATACGCATTTTAATAATAATAATAAAAAAAAAAATTTGTATTAAGTTTGTGGTTTTAGCTTGAGCCAATAATTATGACTTATGTTATTATTATACATTTATTTTAATTTATGATATTTCTCTAGTTTTATTTTATTTTATTTTATTTTTTTTGATATAATTATGCGGAATTACAGGGTAAATAGTAGCAAAGAAAATGAGAATTACTAGTGGAATAATAATTATTTTGAAAACGTTTTTAAATGTAGATATATATATATATATATATATATATATATATATATATAATTTATTTATATTTTGTATTTTAATCTCGTTAAATGTATATTTGATTCATTGAAAACTTATGTAATATTCAGCTTAATTTTTCTCTTATTTATATGTCATCGGACGCACACTTCACTAAACACCCCCTCCTCCCAACTTGCATTCCTACATCCCTCCCGCTAATTAAGTTCCACAGATATTCTAGTGTAATTTTATAAAGCGAAAATCAATAGTTTACGTTTAATGAACCGACGATAAAAAGTATTCGAGAAAAAATAAATCGTCTTATAATTCACGTACAACACATATACAGGTAGAACACATCTGTGAGTTTCGCCCGTTTCGAACGTCCGGTCTGCCTATAGGACGGTAGGAAAGACGTCACACTATACGATACGCGTGGCCATGAATGTTAACGAACTACTTCATTGATAATATTGAGCAATAGCTTTTCTAAACGTCATTTTACTCGTCAATTTACAAACCACACGTGACATTCGCGCACGTTATTGTCCAATTAATACGAAAACCCATAGAATACGTTGTTAGATTTTTCTCACGCATGTTCGTTCATAATGTAAAATTTTGAAGTTTATCGACTTCCTTACGTGTTTATGCAACACACGATACGTTCGCTGTTAATTACTTATTAGTATAGTTATAGTAACCGCCGGCACTATATATTATGATAATACCATATGAACTAATATTACGATCTTGAAAACGATATGATATGTGTATATAACGACTTTAGATTCGATGTGAAGCGTGGAATACTTTGATCCCAAAATTATGCGTTTCCTAACGTTTGTGCACTGAACGAATATATCGCGTTGATAGATAAAAGGGGGAGGGGGTATAAAAAATATTCAAGCAGGAATATTTTAGAAAATAATTTTTATCTTTATCGTATTTTTACTTCAAAGAAGTTATGTTTAAAATTTCTATTGAAGTTTTTATTGATATCATCTTGTTGGTGGTAGCACTTTGGCGGTCTCGTTATCTATACCAAAACATCAAAACCCACCGGGTATGACTCACGTAGTTATTTTCAAGACGATGAAAGACTTTCAGATATCTTATACACCTGAAATTTCACCCGATATTGCAAGTTAATATATCGAAGATTATTAACTTAGTCTTTTTTTTTATACCAACAAATATAAATTGAAACTTTAATATAACTGTTGTATTCTCGAGTAGGTACATTATGTATTTATTTTATCCATATCTCCAATATATCACAATAATGTCTAATGAACATTTAATAAAATACATTAATCTTAGCTTACCTATTTTAATAGTTATTATTTTATCTTATGAAAAATAGTGATCTAACTAAAGCATTGATTTTATAAATAAAAATAAAGAGTTGTGTAAAACAGTTGAGATTATTTTTCTATTTCGAAATCTATGTTTTAAACACATACAGTTAATAATACTTTCAAATATTTTTCTATTTAATTAAAATTTCTTGGATATTATAATTTACATACATTTATAGAACTATTTAGAAATATTATATAGAACTTAATATTATTAGTTTTAATATAACATAATTGTGTTCTAATCTTTTATGCGACCTAATAAGACATCAAGAAGAATAAAATTTTATTTAAGTCATCAAACTTGAATTATATAATAAATTCATAAAATTATGCTATAAAATAATGATCTTTAAAAAATATTTAGTCAATTATTTATTTGCAAAGTTACTAAATTAGAATAGCTGAGTCTCTCAGATTTATTTGTGTCATTTCTGCATGATGTTTATTTTTGAAATATGTATTATACCATTTAATGGGTAACCTGGCTACGTGCCATTTAATTTCCTTTTCGTTTAACGTGTATACTAATTAACTACCGATTTATCAAAACGGTTAAGCCCTGTTATCAAAAATTATATTTAATATACCAATAGTATCAATAAACTCGCATAATTTGAATAGGCATACCTATATACCTATTATAATTATTATAAGTACACGCTATGGCGTAAAAATCTTGTTAACTTCAAATTATTTAATGTAATTCCTGTTTTAAGTAATTCAAGTTCTTTGATAACTATTCTTAACAAATATTTATTTTTTTTTTCGAGTAAAACTAACCGTTAATTAATATTCGAACAAAACACTATAAATACTCTGAAATATTCATAAAATTAATCAACTTTTAGTTTTGAAACTTTCTTTAAATTCCAATATGAAAAGATGTTTGAGAAATCGGGAAGATCAAATTTAATTAAATTCAGTAATTTAGTATCAAAATAATATATAATCAAAGCCCCAATAAATCATAGTCATATTTTGTATTTTTTGTTTGCAAAATTGACAAACCTGATTGTATATATCAAATAGCGATGAAATGTGAATCGAGTATATATTTATCACATAGTAGAAGTGTAAAAATTTAAGGTACTTATATATATGAATATTATTTATTGATTTTGATGAACGAATAAAACGCTTATCAACAATAATTTTACTTGTATAGGTTAATTCTGAAACTAAGTAACTGACTGAATCATGCTAAAATATTTATAATTAACACTACTTACATTTTGCATTATATATTCTGGCTTTTGAAATTAATGTTTATCAAGTTGATCATTAATTACAAATAATATATAAATCATCGAAAAAATACTCAGTACAATTTAATCTGTGATGGGATATTGAAATTAATTTATGGCAATTTTAAAATATTGTATGTTGTACCATGATTGTTAGATGATTGGATAGGTTTTTATTAATTTCAAAGTCCTTTGAAATTAAGATGATTAAAACAAGTTAAATTAATTTGTTTGCTTGTTGTCCTTACATTTGTTTATTCACTTAGTGTCAAGAAAAAAATAATAAAAACAATGGAATGATAAAAAAATTATTTTATTTTAAAAATGATAAATATTTTTAGTTAATTCGTTTTTTATAATTACAATAGTGGTTAGCAACTGATAATAATATAGTGGCTCTAAAAAGGATTATAAAGAAGGGTGATAAAAATGCTCATGCCCGAGGAGGTAAAATAATTTTTACTTTTTTTTCCATGACTCACCAAAATCTTAAATTTACAAACTATGAAAATAAATTTATATTATGCAATTCGAATTTGAAATGTAATCGAATTCATTATAAATGGTATCCCTTCAATAAACAATTAAAATTAATTTTAGATTAAAAATAACATATTTTTTTGAAATTTGAAATGTTGAAAATGTGACAGCCATGATTCTATATTCAGAACAATTTGAATAAGAAACATAATATAATTTATTGTTTATATATACCTATAATTTATTCAAACCATTTAATATGGTTAAATATTTGTTTTCCTTTAAAATACGTTCAACCGTATCTGAAGAAATGTTATTTTAATTTTTATACTATGAAATTAATTGAAAAACTTCCTTAATTTTTTTTCTTATTTTTATGTAATTCAGTGAATTCTTTACGTTAATTTTTATTCGTAGAATTCTAATTTGTATTTATTTAACTAAAAACAAGATAGAATTTAAATCAAGTTCAAAAACTCCTTACAAAAAAGCTTTCTACCTAAGATTTAAATGGAGATTTAAATGTACACCCATTGAGTTATAATGATTATTAAGATTTTACAAAATATTTATTTTACAATCTATATGCTTATATTAAAAGACTACCATTTTAATCAAATTGATTAATCAAATACCTAACTTTAATAAGCTCTAGTTATTTTGTGTACAGTATCAAATATCGTTAAGTTTTTACATGTTTAATGATTTTTTGCTAGTAAAATGTTTTTAATAAATTTAATGTATTTTAATAGGTATGTCGATAATGATTTATTGTATGAAATTATTAGTTATATTTTTATTGCATTGAGTACTATTGAAATTATGTCAAAAAAAAAAAAAAAAAATTATGCAAAAAGAAAAATAAAACAAATTAAAAAATTAAAATATATAGGGCAATGGTTAATTATTATCAATTTTACGCAAATGGAGAAAACAATTATAATAATACAAAATTAATTAAAGCATTAAATATTTGAGTTAGTAAAACTGTACAACAACCATGTAAAAAAAAGAATTATAAGTTTGTTTTGGTTGTATAACGAATGTAAAATTAATTACATACACACAATGTTAAGATATTCAAGAAAATGTATTGGCAGATATAATAATAAAGGAATCAACAGTTTAGCAAATTTGTTACGCAATGTTTAGTTTGTTATAAAAGTAAATAAATAAGTAGTAAATGTATATGATAAATATATAAATAAATAAATCAGGAATTTCTATTGCTCTTAAATAAATTGTATTATATTATACAAACGATATTATTATTTATACTTCAATGTATTTTTATAGTGAAAGCGATCCAATGTGTCAGATATTTATATGAAATAAATTTTTACGTTGTTACATTTTTTTTTTTTTTTTGTGTATGTTAGAACTGAAGCAGAGGATTACTTGAATAATAATTGTTAGCAGTTTTACAAATTTATACATCTTTTGTACCTATAACGTGGACTGGAGGTTTAAGAATTTATTTTTACCACATCACATTTTATTTTATTATTTTATTGAAACCCTCTGTGTATTGTCTTTAACTTTGGTATAATACAATTCTAATAACAATTTAATTAACCAATATTTATGAATGATAAATTGTATAGAATACATATGACATTTCACCAATGACATTCTGTGATATCAAAATTAAGTAAAATATACAAAAGTCCATATAGATTTATCGAATAAACATGTTATAAAAATTAAACCTTTAAAATCAATGGATTTTGAAGGAGTTTTCGAAAAATTAGTGTTCACTTGAATTAATTTTATTATTATATTCTTAATTAATTAAGAAATAATGTTCTTACAGGATATCGATATCTTTTGTTAATGAAAAAAATCATTTAATTTGCTTGGAATATTATTTGATTTTTATTTAATGTTAATGGTATGTAAATAAAGATGCGCATCAAATACTAACACCTTTTTGATTTATATAATATTTTAGGAGAGTTACAAGATAGGTAGTTACAACGTTGGAAAAATTAAATTTAAAACCGTTCAAATTGGACATTAAAACAATTTTTACATTTTAATATTAATTAAGAATAGAATATTCTAAGTATAAGAAATTTGAATAAGGGTGACTTATACATTTTGAATTTCTTTTTTTCAAACCTTTGAATAGTTTTTATTCGTAAAAATATCTTCAAAAGTTTTTTATAACTTTTATTCACTACTCGGTTTGTATGTTTGTGTATTATATTTCATAGAATAAAATTATGTTATAACATAAATTACATAAATTACTAACACAAATTACCTATATTATATTGTAAAGCAAAATTATTTTCTAAGATATATTTTGTTTAAATAATCGAGTTCATTGTCAAAAAAACTTCCATTGTATTCACCACTTTTTGAATAAACACCGCGGTGTTTGCATTATTATTGATTTTTACTTTCATTTTTTTTTCTACTCACTAAGTCTTCTTACAGTGTCACGAAGTCACGAGTCCAAGCTTTCGATTTAATCAGTAGTTCCGCTAATGTTGAAAATCCACGGCCGAGCAGCCATTGCACACTATTTATCGATCTCGGTCAAAGGGAGGGAAAGGTGAGCATACTCACGACTGACATCTTTTACTCGTTGACCTCTCCACAGTGTCATTCATTGAAAACACGTTAAGCAAATGTTACATTTCCATGGGATGATGACTACCCTCGGCTTGTTAGGTGGTCCGACTCGCGAAAACTTGACCGAAAACGGGCGTCGAAATTTTTCTGTCGCGTCGTTACCGATGACGAGAACAGAAAATATTTTATTATGTTTAAGAATATTTTTACGATTAAAATTTCTAGGGAATGTTTTCATAAAAATATAATTGTTTTTCATTATTGAGGATGAACTCCGATATTGCATCGCCAATAATCTAGAGTCGTTGTGTTATGAGTTTATAACCTTAATTATATCAAAAATTATTCAATAAAAGATAAAATTATCACTATTATTTTATCGCTATTATTGAACTTATTAAATAGAGACAAAATTTAGGTCATTATTACCAAAAAAATTCTCCGATTTTGAACAATAACTGTAAAAAATATCTCACCAAAATATAATATCTAATAATAATGATTTTACATCACTGTACTCGTGTAATACATTTAGTGTCCAAATAGTAATCCAATCCGTAATTCAATATTTGAACTCAATTATCGCAGTCTAGCACTATATCGTGGCGAGTAATATCAATTGGATGCTAGCTTATTCACTCGCGTAAATTATATCTTTTAATATTTTATTCTAACAGTTATGTAATAAAATTTCAATAGATTGAATTCTGAAGGAACAAAAAAAAAAAAAAAAAATTAGAGCTAACGAGATTTTTCTATGGTAGAATGAATTAAAGTGTGTTAAAAATGAAAACTGATTGAATTTTTAAGGTGAACATTGTACAATGTTACTACCAACTGGAGACGTAGATTATTTTATGTAAATAAAAAAATCTGATGTTCTTAAGTTAAAAGTACTTTACAATTTTACATATTGTATGTATATACTCGAACAGTTTTATACTTTGAAAATACATTTATTTCTTATTTCCACCTCAAATTATTTTTTGTTTTTAATAATATTGGAAACTTTTAAAAGTGTATAATCTATTGACGCAATATCGATTTTACTATTTAATTATATATAAGTGCAAAATGTCCAAATCAATTTTACTTTAACCGAAAATACATAAATTAAATAATAAACTGAAATCACTTGGAATTCGGATTAGTAAATATAAACGAATATTGATTATAAGTACAATAAATGAGTTTATAATCAATGGGGTATCAATGACTGTTCAATTATCATCGTTTAGTCTCATTATTTTTAATTATATTTAAAAGAAAATTCTTACATTATTAGTATTACATTGTTATTAGATATTAAAATATGTAATATAATAAATGGGTACCTAAATCACATCGTGACCCTAAATACGGCATAGTGCATGGAATATAGATCACATGCTTGACCAAAACAGATTGAAAATTAAAACCATAATTCATAAAAAAGTCGATTCCAATACCGGAATGAACGTATTAGAAACAGTCCAATTGTATAGTACTTTCTCAAAGTGTAGTATGCAAACTGCAATTAAACCTAATCTTCTCGTATCGCATGTTGGGCAGAGACAAGAATAAAAAATTGTTAATATAATGTGTCCCGAAAACAAGTTAAACTAATTGTCTGCAAACACCAGATGGACATTTTAAAATCTACAAACGTTTGTATTTTTCTCACTAGAATATAACATAATAGTGGCCGATTAATACCTTCGGCTGATTCCATTGTCATGAACAAGGAAGCTGCAACGACAATATTTCCCGAAGGGTTGAACATTTTTCTGTTTTATCTCTACTCCTACCACGTACGATATTTTGCACGTTTATTCGTGCAAATCTTTTGGTTACGCATACGTTTGCGATATATATATATATATATATATATATATATATATATATATATATATATATATATATATATATATATATATCATACGATTGGGCGAGTATTATTAGTTTTCGTGCGATCAAGTGTTGCTGCTTGATTCATTAAAATTTTATTCGTTCTCATTACCATATTTTCCCTATATTTTCGTCAAAAGCGACGAGTCTTGTATATCGCGATTATTCTCGTGCACAAGTGTAGGATATTCATCATTCTCGAGCAGTGGCCGATTAAAAATTTTGTTTTAGAACTCAAGGTTTTCAAAAAATTAAAAAATACCTAAATTAAAAAAAGAAATAATACACAGATAATATAATAAAATACACGATTCTGTCAGAATTAGAGCTCGGATTTACTTAAAATTACTTTATATGCGTTTATGCACTAAAAAATGATCAAATATGCACCAAAAAAATATAAAATATGATTTTTAGCTAAAAAAAAATACCAAAATATGGTGAGTAAAATTTATTTTACTTTTAGTATAAAAATTAATTATATTTTATAAGTATTTAATTTTAATTAGATTGTTATTTTTATATTTTATATTTTTTTTAATATTGTATACTAATTTACAAATATGAACGTAATACTGTGATACAGTGTTTTTTTTTTTTTTAATTTGATCAAACTCAAATCTAAAAATATTTGGGAGAAACTCAATTATACAGGTCGATAGTTTATCATTTATCTAACTGTTAATTTAAATTGTTTGTAGAAAAAATCGAAATTGTATTGAAATATGCATTCAAAATATAAAACCATAAAATATGCAAGAATATACAAAGTAAAAATAGTAATTATTTGATCCAATAAAACATGAATCGAATTTGTTTTCAGGTCTGCATTAAAATTGGATCAACAGAAAAAAATATGCAATTTCCTAAACAACCGAGTGCTAGTCATAATTTTACATTACAAATAATATTATTTTACGCGGTTAATGTCATTACGTCAGTCGGTTTATTACTAAATGTCATATTGACGACGGAATAATCTAGAAACTTTATAAGTTTGATCGCAAAATATTTATTTTTTAAATTGTGTTATTCATAAATTTTATATTGCAAATATTAATAAACTAACCGAGGTCCTAGGTCAAGGGGAGTGGCAAGACTCCTCCGGTTTCTACCCCTCCCTTGTTAATCCATCACAGATCTAGAGGGTTCGTTAGCCAATCGCATCGCATTTCCAGCGTGCACCACACACATTACCATCGTATTTGCGAACGAAGTTTTAATAATTCTTATGTTGTTGACGCTGCGGACGATTCGCTGAACAGCAGCTCTAATAACAATTTCGTTACCGCAGACGAACTTTGAAGTGATCACGACTAAACAATAACGACGTTTCATTCGGACGCAAGGATAAACTTCATCCCGGCGGTCGTCATTAACGGTGATATTATTGTCGATCGCACAACCGAACGCATAAGTCGCACACTTCGGGTGGTGCCGTGATAGTAGCGCGGGCCCGTTATGCAAATTTCGTATCACCGAACGCGCAGAGGGTGAAAACGTCAAGAGCCACTCTTATGCTGGATATCTCGTCGTTACGCGGTCCGTGACGATGAACGACGAACCGCATGCATAGCGTATCCGACCAACGTTTGTAATATTATATAGGCGACCCGTGCTATGAATACTGAACACCACGGTTTTGATATTATATTATTGATTTACTGATCGTGCAGCTGCATTGGCTGTTAAAACGTTAACAAAAGGAAATCATCTCTCACACACACACACACACACACACACACACGCTCGTTGATGTGCATCAAAATGGTGAATAAAATGTAACAAGACCATCCCGTATATTCGATTTGTGTGCAGAAGTGTGACGAGTAGAACGTTGTGTAAAAATCTTTTGAACATAAGCACAGCTCACAAAAACAATTACGATTAATACGAACAAATAAAATGTACAAAGTACATAACGGTAAATGTATAAAATAAAACTAGGGTGGTTTTGCCCCCTAGTTAATTACCACGATTACCAAATTACCAAGACGTATATTTTTCGGAAATATAGATATTTTGTGTTAATAAATCTAACCGTATTATAAATCAATAAATTATAAAGTCCTTTTTGTCCGAATATTTATAGAAAAACGTATACTAATTTCATACAAGTATATTTTAATTTAGTATTATAGTATTTAATTAAATATCACATGTTTTGTTGGTACTGAAGTTTCAAATGTTCAATATACTTTTTTCAAAAATAATTAAATCTCTATTTGCTTAATGATACCATCTAATTTTTGACACATAAATAGATAGCTCATGGTTAATCTTATACACAGTTTTAATTTTATAACCTAAAAATACTTCGTCTTACAGTTTACTCTACTTTAATATCAGATCTTGAAAGTAAACTCCAATGATCGCCAATCTCGAAGAAAAAATCAGTTTTTCTTAGCAGTTTGAACTTTGAAACTTTTATTAAAAAATTTACCGCTCCCATTATTCCAATTTTAATGGTTGATACTCGTTTTATCATATACGCCTGCGAAACAAATTTATCATAATTTTCAAGTTTTCCGTCAAATCGGAAACAAAAGCCGAGGAAATCGAAAGATTTTGTTGCATGAAACTTTTGACGCAGATTTACGGTTCAAAAATGTTGATCCTTAAAAATAGTGATCATGAAAAATAAACACGTTCCTCTCTAAGCTTTGCGGAATCCAAACAACGAATATATATGCAATAGTTGATAAATAAAATTGATTTTTGCGAATTGATACACCTTCTGGCTACTTTACGTGTGTATTTTACGTTTTTTTTGTTCATGAATCAGAGCTTTGATTATAATCGATATATTTCACGCATACACGTAATAATATGATGACACGATATGTGATCATGTGTTTGAGTTTTTCAATGATTCGGAATAAAACGAATTATTAAATTATATTTTTTATATATATTTTTCATATTAATTTGCAGACACGCCTACATTGATCGTGACTAGTATATAATTTGTGTGCCTCTATCGATTTAATATCACCAAATAATCTAATAGTCATAAGAATTATTTACTACCGTAATAATATAATGGAAGTTAGGACTATTTTGAAAGACATTGTGACACTTAAATGCTTGTTTTGTATCACGTTAGCTATACATTATCCAGAGATGGTTAGAAACAAATAATGAACTTCATATTTTTAAATATATTAACTTTTCAATTAATACTATAATTTTCTTTTTTCTTTATCCACTCAGGTAATAAAAAAAATAAGTATACTATATACATGTATACAAGTATACGGCTTATATTTGACACCTACTGATTTATATTATATGTAGGCGTTTCTAATTATTTTTTGGAATTTTAAATCATTAATTGGATTTGAGAAAAATCGATTACTATTGAAAACCGTTTTATAATTCGTAATTAATGGTTAGTGAATAATGATAATTTATCTAACTTGAAAGTCGAATGTATTAGGTAATAAAGGAATACACTTCTTACACTATATCTTACTTGGTGTATACGAATAATGATTAATTATTTATGTAAATAATATGAATTAAACATATCGATTAGGTATCGGTTAATTATGATTTATTACCATTTGTTTGTACTCGTCTAATTTTGGTTGTATGATACGAAAAGAAAAATCGGTTAAAAATTAAAAAATAATCGCTACTTATTTGTAAAAACCATTCGTTTGGCCTCATTAACTTAGTATTTATAAATGTATTTTCTTTGTAAATTGTTGGAACGCTTTTTAACTAAAAATTTGGCCAACTCTTCTGATGTCCTTTCTTCGCGTCATTGTATTTTATCATTCTCGCAGTGCTGAGCCACGAAACGAATAATTTTGTTTTTGTTTAAGTTCTGTCGAAATACTTATAAACGATTACTAAGTGCAATTTTCAATTTAATTATTGCATGTATTTTTTATGATTTGGACTGTCAAATTGGAAAACGATTATGTTAAACGCATTATCCGAGCCTAATATTAATGCATTTTACGATCCAAAGACTGTTTTAAAGAAAAAGTTATTGAATAAATTGTCGCGTGAACCGGCAGACGACGACATTGAGCACGGTGATGTATTATCATTGCACCGAAGACGGATTCGCTGTTCAGTTTCGGTCGTAAATTTTGCACGCTGTTCGCACGGCTATGGGTTTAACAGGAAAAAATAAATAGTGAATAATAATAAATATTATAATTCCGCGCGATAACGTGCTCGAAGGATTAGTGGGATTCCGGTCGCCGTTCGTGCACAATGTACCTATTAATATATTCGCACATAAACACATGTAGTAAATGTAAACGTATGTACATACTGACTACGTGGTGTATATAATAATCGAATACGACACAAAATTCACGTTTTGACATGCAACTACTTGGATCCGAGTCGATATGGTACATTTTATTGTTTAGTTTTTTTATATGTATCACGTGGCTGTTGGTGTACAGCGTAATATATTATTTAGTGTGCGCGCGTACCGCCGCCGACTTGGACAAAAATAGAAACACGACAACGGCGAACAGAACGAACGATTACCGGACAAATTAACCTCTAAAGTGCGGAGTGTGGAAAAGTTTGTGTGTGTGTGTGTCAGTGTACGACGAAGCGGCAACTTTCCTAATAAACGCTCTCGACTCGATTGATACTTAATGTTACCATTACTATTTACATATTTATAACCACTAATATTACTATAACTATTACAATCGCAATTGAACCGTGAATTTCGAAAATGGCCTATCTCGAGTTTTTACCAAAATACACTTTCCTACATTTTTTTCATCACACATATAAACCTTATGTGCGAGAAGGGCTTGTATCTCTCTTCTGTTTTGATGAACGAATTAATTACCTTTAATTAATTAATTAAAAATTAATTGTCAGGATAAAGAAAATAATTCAAAAGAAAATCAGTTTTTTTTTTTTACCTTTTCGAAATTCGCGATTCAATCAAAAATACGAGTACATACGCACATCATTTTTGTGAACGCGTGTTCAAGTTAATGTAATGTTCTCGATTTCCAGGTTCGAAAAACTTGTGATCTCATCGACCACGTAATGTATACTCCCAGTATATTATTATGCGCGCACATATTGTGTTCGTAGAAAATTCATAATAATTTACTCGGTGTCGTGTAAAAAAAAAAAATAAAATAAATATCTCGTGACAGTATTATTAATATATTCGTTTTGTTGACCTGCCTAACCAAGTTGCGTCGGCATTGGTAGCAATATATGTACGTGCGTGTGTGTTTATAAATATACCATAACGTTTTCTCTTTCCGAGCACTTTTATTTTTTAATAATTAGAAGCGTTTATTTTTTTTATAGGTATTATGATTTTCAAATATATGTGATGAAATCGAAATCATATAGGTAAATAGGGGCAAACGATCCATCGTCTAATTGATTCAAAAATAATGATGACCGGATATCAAATCAAATTAAATTTAACCTTTTTACACTTACTTAAGAGGTTTCGAATTGTCTGCGTGTAGTGTAACTCTGTTCTCATACTTCATACATTTTTAAACTAAAATACTTTTATTACAAATTAAAAATTCTCGCTTGTTTATTAATAATTAAAAGATTGAATGTTAAAAAAAAACAATTACCGAACAAATTGAACTGTGCTTGTGCATTCAAAAGTAGATTAATTTTATTTAATTTTAATTATTTTTATTTTAAGTATAATAATAATAATAATATAATATATTATTATATAACAATAAATAATGTTTAAAGTATACATTATTAACATTACAAATCTAGCAAATATATATATATTTATTATACATACACATTATTTTAAATCGTTAAATCTAAATTTAATCCTGTAGACCAGAAATAGTATACATTTATAAATTTCCAAGAATCATGTAAATCAATTGTTTTGAGCTTAATAAAGTGCTTATAACCTTTTATTGAACACATAGAATAAATTCCAACGTGAAATTTAACTACTTAATTAATGCTTTGAAATATCTGATGCATTCAACTAAAAGTTTTCAACTTTATTGATAAGAATTTTAACCTGATAATAGTAAACTATTTCTATACATTTTCAATGGAAAATTTAATTTAAACTGTTATGGTTCGTTTGATCTGATGATAAAGAAAACTTTATTTGTTTAATAGACAATAATTTACTTACCTTTGAGTTGTATTCATGCTTTTGAAGTTTATGAATGAGATAACAGCATGGAATAATGTTAATTTCTATAGGTTTTTATTTTCATGTATCTTATGTTTTTCAATGTTACCTTCAGGTATATATCCTTATTTAATTTTATATTAATGTAGCAAATTAAGAAAATTAAAGTATTATTTAGTCTTAATTTTTAAAAATATATATAAATTTGACATTTTTTGATTTATAAAAGACATAAAATGTATCATTGTTTTGATTTTAGTATTTTGATTATTTGATTGAAGAAAACCGTATAAAAATTTAAAAATAAAAATAAAAACAATATCTTAATAAATGTTATGTTAATATTCAAATATGTCTGTATGGTAAATATCAGATGAAATAAGTACACAGAAAAGAATATTTTTTTTTCGTTTTGTGGTTTACATTTATAAACATTACATTTACACACATTGCATTAATTGATTATTTATCTTTTACAATATTGTTTTGTCTACGTACAGATCTGAGTATTTTAGTTTATAAATAAAATACTTATACAATGCGTTGGTCTTACAGTTTTATTATTATGGTAATTATTTTTTTTCATTTGATTTAATAACAGCTAAAATGTAAAAAACAGTTAAAATGTACATAATGGTACATTTATGAGTAAAAATGCTTTGCATTACAATTTTTTTTTTTTAATTAGTAATTAAACATGGACGTTTATTCAAGTAATGTTATTTTATATACGTGTATTTTTTTAGCGTCAAGAAAATTCGAATAAAAATTGTGATGAAAGTTTTATTTAAGTTATCAAAGTTTATCAAATCAATACGATTTTCGTTCATGCTTTTTTCCTTTAATAAAATAAATAATTTTGTATTTTACGACATGACCTATTTAGGATTATTTTTACTGTGTGCGGAGTTAAATATTTTGAAATATGATGTTCTTCTTTTACTAAGATAACATTTTTAAATAATTTTATTGTAAACTGAGTCTGAATGGTTTTTTTTTTTTTTTGTTAATACAATTAGATATAGTTGAATTTAGTTTTAAATGCGCTTACCTTTGAATAAGCACATCCAATTCTTGAGCTTTTCTGCTGACTGTTCTTTATTCGTTCATGAAATAATCACATGGTATTTAGAAATTTTGGAAAATAAACAATTTCATATCCCACATGATCTTGATTGCACTGAAATAATTTTTAAGCATTAACTGAAATTCAATTTCGCTGGTTACTCTTTTTTCTTTTGTTATTTTTTCCGAAAAAAAAAAAATCATAGAAAATTAAAATTATTAAACGAGAATTTGTTCTTTAGATAATTAGTCTTTAGAACCTAATAAAATCAAAAATATTATTACAATTTTTGTAAATTTAAGCTGCGAGGTTAAGTTAATCGAGGAAATCCAACAAATACAATTTTAGATACAATGGATAAATTTATAATCATTCTTTGTACAAAATTTAATCAAGTTAATTTTTTATTATTCAAATGTTGACTTTTGATTAATAAAATTACAAATGTATACCAGTGGCTTAAGGGGGTATTATAATAAATTTTAAATAACTTCAAAAGATTTTGAAAAATAAACCAATGATTTATTATTTAAGGACTTATTCAAAGTTCTTGTTGTCAAACTAAAACTTGATACCTAATTAACTAAAGTTTTATGCAACATAATTTAAGTATATTTATTGTAGTATTTAAAATGAACGTAAGTTTTTAAATATTACTCTTTGCGTACTATTAAATAAGAGATTTAATTCAAACTTAAATAAAGATTTAGAAAAATAATTCTCGAGAATGGCAACGAAAGATAATAAGATACTAATGTATCCACATCACATTATGACAATTTTTTCCCTTTCTACTCTTTCCTCGATTAAAAAGTCATCCAGTTATCGTGATTTATATAATATATAATAGATATTTTATGATATTATAATTGTTATAACTACTTTAGTTATATCATTGCTTCACAACGATAGTATACAAACACGTGTTACTATAACTTGAAAATAATTTTTTATTCATAACGCAGACGAATGCGTCTCAATTAGCTGAAATCGAAAAGATGCATATAAATGTACGTTTTACGGTATACAATTAGAATTAAAAAAAAACCGACGCGAAATACAATCAAAATATTGGACAAATCAATTATTTAATACAATTATAAAGTATTCAGAGCGATGATAGTACCTTAATGCTCATCTCAGCGCGTCCTAACACCTTATATATATATATATATATATATATATATATATATATATATATATATTTATTTGACCGATCGAATTTAATTAAAAATTTATAACCCATACGTCGATAAACTATAATTATTTTTTCGAATTACCTTAAACAACCATAGCCAATATACACGTATTGTAATATTACATAGGTGCCTTACATTTTACTGTCTCGTTGGCAAATTATTTATTATATTCCTATAACATATACTAAAATCTATACATCACACTTGTTCGAAAATTAAAAACAATTACTTATATTATTCACTAGGAGTACACTTAATATTCCGACGTATACCTATTGATTCTCTGTGTATAGATTTATATTGTGTATATATATGAATAGTGTGTATATTTATCTAATACGTATTATTCAATATGCAAAACATTCTATGTGTGTACCGCTTAATTATTATTAATGGTCTACGGTACTTCTTTTGTTTATTTTTAATGATTAGGTCAGATAATAAACTTGTAAACGGATCTTGATCTCTTTTTCAAAACCATATTTACAGAGTAAGGTAATAAATATTTTTTGCACCTACCTCCAAAAAAATACAAAATTTTTATGTATTATTATTTTTGTTTTTAATTTTACCAACCCAAAATTATTATTATTATTAACACTTTAACGGTTCAAATAAGTTTTGTTTGTTTAAATATTTAAATATTACGTTAACGTTTTCTGCTTCAATTGTTTTAAACAATAAGGCTGCGAATTACAAAACTGCAATGGTAACAAACCTATTCAATATTATTATAATATATGCCTACGCATAAATCAGAATGACAAATGTTTGGGTAACTGATATTTAATTAACTGTTTACTGTTATTATTATTTAGATAATATAATTAGTGTTAAATACATATAATATGATAAAAGCATTTTTAGGGACTGATTTTCTGTTGAAAACAATTTTACTACATTGTGTAATACGTCTTGTCATCTGGGAGTTGTGTTGAATAGAGTATATAGATTAGTTATTTTAATGGAAGTTGTTCTAACGTTCAATTTTAGGTTTTTGCTTCCCTGAACATCTTCAATACATCAATACATCAACAATACACAAATCGATTAAAAACAAATGGTTTGAAAAATATTACATGTTCTCGAGTGTAGAAAAACGTAGATTTGGAAACAGACATTCAGCGTCGATGAAATTTTACATTTTTAAACAAGTTTTTTGTATATTAAAATATTATAGACATGTTTGGTTTTATTGTTTTGGCATTCTTAAAAATTAAATAATAATAAAAACGTATTCACAATCAAAACTCTATATAAACTTTAAGACATATTTATAATTTGTTAAATTAATTATCTGTAAAATGCATCTATAAAATGAATTATCGTTTGAAAAAAAAAAATGGGTGTACTTTTGCAGACAAATCTTTTATACCGGAAAATGAAATTTCCTACCTTGGCAATAAAATATTACCCCTATTTCCAGACATTATGTATTGTTGACAGGATTTTATTCTCTGTTGCGACGATTTTTCCATCGCTTTTTGTTTGTTTACTTCACGCATGCTAAAAGTATTGAATAGTAGTGAGCATGGTTCAAATTTCAAACAAACACTCGATGTAAACTAAGGACTATAAATTGAGGACAAACACATGTATTTTCAAATCCCCGTTGTTATTTAATACCGTTCATTAACTATTAATATCGAGTATTGTAAGACAAAACGGAAGAACATAATACCGTTCATCTCGATTGAGGGCATATATTCGTATCACCGTCATAGTGAAGTTGAATTCCTAATTCAATATCTCGGCCGATTCAGGTGTATTCATGGAAGACAAACCATGCACCCGATATGCTTGTATCTCTTTTATGAAGTGCTTATTACGTTGCAATGCACAATGGTTGCACATTCGATCACCTAAATTTACAAATCGATAAGGATAAAATGTTATCGCACATGTTCTTTGCGTCAGTATTAAGTAGGTATAAAGGACCGTTTATTTCGATGAAGAACAATCACTTACAACGTTGATTTAATAATAACAACGCTCGGTTAGTATGATTAAATAATAAATATGATATACAACGATATAGTTATTATTTGGCAATATAACTTGCTTGATCGTTTCTATAGTTTATTTTAGTAATCAAAATTATAATGTAACCTATAGCGGTAAAACTTTATATTTTGCTAAACATTTTTATTGATAATGAAAACAATAATAATAATAAGTATGATGAAGTTTCTATTTAAGTATTATTATTTACACTCTCGGGTTAACCATGTGTTTATTATTCTTCGTATGAACAAGTATTTTTAAATGTTCACTTTAAATGATAATTTAATTTTTGTGTTTGGAAATAATTTTTAGTATATTTGAACTATTTGGAATTATAAATTTTACATTTCACACTAAAAAATAGATTTTTTGCTGTTTAAAATTTTGATTTATAAACATCGAGTAGTAAACGAATATTTTATTATATATAAGCATAAAAAGTTTAATTATAATGAGTGGCTTAAAATATCTCGAATTCGGTAATACACTCGGATTATTTAAATATTTGACGCTTGTAAATACTTATTATACTCAATGAGTCGAATTTTTTATAAAAGAAAAATATTCCATTTCAGAATTTGAACAATACAATATATTATTAAGATGAAAAATAAATCAAAGTTTGTTTTATTTTTAAATTGCTTAAATGATAATTATAAAATATAAATCAACATCAAATAAAATATTTTCTTAAAAATACTAATAAAAAAATACTACATTTAAATAATCACCTTTCATAAATAAAATGCGAGTACCAATTTTATTATGAATATAAAATACAATTTTACTATCAATAAACTTAGCAAAATCATACACTTTTTTTTTAATGTAAAGTATAATATATCAACATAATACTGTTTTAGAAAATATTGTTCCATTTATTTGAACTAATCTATAATTATATTATTTAACTGAAATTTGAAAAACTACAAATACTTGTTTTTAACATTCTTATAATATTGATATCGATAAACGATATTAGTTTGCAAGAATTAAATATGTTAGATTTATTTTCAGTCGATTTTATGGGCGTATAATGTTACGTATTTAATTAAAAAATAATTTTCATTACATTTTAATGATTGATTTAAGAGGAGTTTTTATTTAATCTTCCTTAATTTTAAATCTCGCTACAAAATAGATTGAAATTACTAATCAAATATTTTTTTTTTATTTTGAAATAATAGAGTATAAAAATAATAATACTGAGATAGGTAAATATAAAAAAGTAAGTACATATACATATATGTAAACGTAAATGTAGTTAGTGTCATAAAATAAACATACATGATAAAACACATAAACTGAAAATTTTTTTTATAACTATGTTGAACTGTAATTTTATACAACTAAGACTTATACGAGAACATTTTAATATCTCCCTGGTTATATTTTTAAAAAGCTTTAATATCTATGAAATAAACGAGATTTATCGTAAAGTAAACTGTACATTTAATGATATTCAAAATTTAAATCGAATCAATGAAAATTGAAATAATTTGTAAAATTTTTCTAGTTACTGACATTTGTTGTATTTATTCACATATGTTATATATTACCATGATAAAAACAAAAATTTTAACATCACACACCAAAGTTCAAAATGTACTATTTTTTCCTACGGTAATATACATACAGTAGAGGGTCATTCGAGAACTAACCCTCAAGTAATGCTTTAAGGAGAAGGATTAGGAAGTCTAGGACATTTCGGAAACCAATCCGATCGGATTTTCAGAGATTGTGACATTTTCCGGCTGACTGACAATTCGATAAACAACAGCTAGAGAATTTTAAACATATAATGAGTTGACGAATTGTAGGAATTAATTACAGCTTATCACCATGAGCAACGGGGGCTTAAACTACATTGCATATTATACAATTAATATCAAAGTATAAATTTGAAAACTTTATTCATTACAATAAAAAAAAGTAATGATTTTTTGTAAAGTTTCTTGATTCTTATTACTGCCGACGATAATAATTAAAATATATTAACTATAACCATTATATTTAAATAATCTATAGAAATCATTTTTATCATTTATATTTTCACCGTAGTTATTTTAATATTGTACCGAGACAACAGATAGAAATATAGTTACTAGTTTATCATAAAATAGGTACTTATAATCGTTAACTGTGAACTATTTTAAAACTAGCATATTATAAATGTTTACTTAAATGGAATCATAATAATTAATTGTAATTATCTTTTCGGTTTACACTTTGGAAAATATACGTTTTCAAAAGTATAAATATACTTTATGTATAAAAAGCGTATTCAAATTAGTTTCACCATTTAGTATTCACGTACAAATTTAAAGAAAAAAAAGGATATTATTATGCAGTGTATTTTATAAGGAATTTTTACTGAGCGACAAAAAATGTTTTTCTCAAAATAGTCAATGTATAATACCATAGTATGATTATAGTATTACACATTTGTTTTGCATTATTTCGCCCAATCTTTTAAAATACTGTCCACAGAGTATGATCACTGGGCGAAATTTGTGTAGCCTAGTTAACTAGTTAAAAAATGCACTGTCATTATGTATTCAACATAAAATTTGGCGAGGACTCTACTGTCTATACTATAATCAGGAATGGACAACTCAAAAAATGTATTCATAATGTAGACAACAAAGTAACCAGTGGGTTAATTTTTAGAACTGGAAAATCTGGCGGGTCGTAGTAAAGAAAACAAAAATAGAAATAAGGTCATTAAAATTGACAGTTAGTATTGATTACAAATAATTTGATTTTACGAGTGAACCAATATAATAATATAAGTGCCTAAAACCTAAGTTATGTTAGCTATGTCGATGTAAATATAAATTATACTTAGACATTTAATGATTAAGCTGGAGTTCAATTCTATATATAATTAATTTTAGAGAAAAATATAATATCTACATTTTACGATCTACTTGATAAAATTAAATATATAATCGCTAAAATGTTATGAAATCATTTGAAAATCTAGCAGGAGCCAGAAAATAAAGTACGTGAACCGCAAGTTTCCCATTCCTGGTATGGATGAGCAATGGTTTTTGAACATCGATTTTTGATATATTAATATATTCACATTTGAAACATCGATTTTTTTTTATATATCGATTCTTACAGTGAAAATACGATATTTTTAAAAATCAATGTGCATAGGAAAAACATCGATGTTGATTGATGTTTTCACACAAATAAAAAGTTACCTTAGAAGCTGTTTTTTTTAGTGTGTAGTTGAATTGTTACATTGTGCAAATTGCAAAAATCAATTTTAGTAATTTTTGCAATTTTAGACCTACTAGTAAATGGTAATTAATTGGCTAAACCTCAAACACAAAATTATTTGTTTTAATTAATATAGATTGAAAATTGTTTTTGATTTGTTTTGTTATATTATTTATTTTTTATAAATCATTAGTAACACACGATTAGTAATACATATATAAATTACCTATTACCTATATTCATAAGAACAATTTTTAATAATTTTTATAAATAAAAACAAATAACAATGATTAATGTAAAAAATTTTTATTATAATAATATAATAGTTATTATGAGCAGGTTATAAAAGATATAAATAATGAGTATATACTTATATATTTTTCTAGATAAATCATATAGGTTTCCTTTGTACTTAGTTGTACATATAAGTTATAACTTATAATACATCTCTCTACGACTGGTAGATTGTTGTACTATATATTCATGTTCTTGCCATAAATTAAAAGGCTTCATCATGTTCTAAAACAAAATAAATATAAACATATAACACAGTTTTTTTTACATTTTATTTTTAAAGTTTCTATACCGGTTGTGTCATTGTCACTTGAGTTATCACTAAAGTCTTGGTTTTGTTTTATTTCGTCAGCAATATATTTTAACGTCTTAGAGCGTGCCAATGGATCTTGAAAATAAACCTTTTTAAAGCGTGGATCTAAAACCGTTGTTATGCTTAAAAGTGCAACACTTTCAACTGAACCAAAACGCTTCTCACAGTGAAATAAGATTCCTTTTTTTTTAACTGAATGCCTAATTCTTGTGTAAGTTTGAATTGACTGATGTTTTTTACCTTCATGTACACCATAGGAACAACCATTCTTGAAGTAACATATTTTTAACATTATTTTTAACACATATTTTAAGTTATTTGGTAGATGTTTTAATAGGTCTTAATAAATCTCTAATATCAGAAATATCTTTGATTCCTTTTGCGGATATCATTGGTGGAGCTGTAATATGTTTATGCACAATATTATTGACTATTTTGCTTAATTTATTGAAGCATTCTGACATATAATAAGTACTATTTCATCTGGTTGCCACCTCTTGAATAAGTTTTCCATCACCATTGGCTTTTCGCAGTTTGTCGCTTGCCACAACACTGCTTGAACAATTTTACAATATTTTTCACATTTAAAATTAATTCTGTCAGATTGAAGACACTTGAAATTGCATTCTGTGCAACAAAATGTAGTGTATATGCAAATCAAAGAATTTGTAGTTTTTTCCATAAGACAAATCGATTACTTTAATCATGTCTGCCGCTCTATTAGTTACTATTGCAACTATTTTTTGTTTGGTAATATTCCATTCTGTACAAACATCTATGAATTTAGTGGCTATTCATTCGCTTGTATGTCTTTCGTCTGGTTCATATGCTCCTAATAATATTGCGCTGAATTTATATTAATCAACAAAGTGAATAGATATAACAAAATTAATCAATATAACTTCTAGTTTGGATGTCTGTCTAAATATCGGTCGTTAAAGTGAAATATTGTACATTTTTTAATTTGGCCATAAAAATGTCCTTCATTGCGTCATACTTTTAAAATATTTTGCTAAAAATATATCGAAAAGTGGGTACTTTAAAATTTGGCAAAACTGTCTTCATTAAGTATTTAAACCCTTTGTCTTCGACTATGCTTAATAGCTGGTTGTCTTTACAATTCATAAACATAATTGCATGGATAAGTTTTTTTATGACTATAATATTATGTTACCAATACAATTTTTTTCCGTATAATAATAATAAAAATACCTAATACTTATTTATTCATTTATTTATTTATTTATAATAATTAATGCCAGTCGGCTTTTATACAAAGTACTTTCATCAAACATCATAATAAAATATTAAAAATTGTAAGACAACAAAAACAAATAGTATAGTGTAACAAAAATAAAGGGCCTAGGTACGAAATTGTCACAAATTATATGAATTGTATACACGCATCAATCTAGGTAAGGGAGCATTGACAGCATAGTTGGACCGACCTGTTTGTAGGTAGAACGTGCTCTAGTATCGAGTGTTGCTAGGAACATAGATTTTAAGTTTCTCTAAACATCGCATCAATATTCCCATTTAATAGCCCAGAAATAAATCGGTAACTATATGTCTGACGTCTAGCTGATAGTGACTCGAGACATAAAATCTCATTTATTGGTTCATAGTCATGGGGTGGATGAGAAATGTTTAGGCAGTACCCAGCATTATTCAAAAACCTGTTCTGCACTCTATCAACTCTAAGTATATCACCTACGGTAAACGGAGACCAGACAATATGACTATACTCTAGTACCGACCGTACTAGCGCTCAGTATAGCAATGAAAGACATTTAGAAGTATTGAAACTCACAGAGTGTCATCTAATAAAACTAAGTATACGCACAGCTTTGCCTACTACGTGATCAATGTGAGGACGAAAATCTAAAGATGGGACAAAAAAGAAACCTATGTCAATAATTTTATCAACACGATCCAGGTGTAGACCATTGAGGGAATAGTCAAACATTATAATATTTCTAGTACGATAGAATGATATAACTTTGTATTTGGTAATATTTAGGAAGAGCCCAACAATGTCGCATCAGATTGTTAATTTCACCAGAATTCTTTGAAGTATTTGACAGTCTTCTATGGACGACACTGTGCGGAATATCTTAGCATCATCTGCAAATAACAGGACCCTCGCTGGGGAAATAACCGAGCAAATAGAGTTAATAAATATATTAAACAGCAGGGGACCTAGATGACTACCTTGGGGAACACCTGATAAAACTTTAAATGATTTAGATTTCATACCAAATAATTAAACAAATTGAACTCAATCAGACAGATAAGATATCAACCAGTTTAGGAGTGGGTCACCAATTCCTAATCGATCCAAGACATATATCAGTCTGTTGTGATCAATCGAGTCAAAAGCTTTTGAGAAGTCTGTGTAAACAACGTCAACTTGCTACCTTGCTGAAAACGCATCTTGTACAAAAGATACAAAATCAATTGCACTGGTAGATGTTGACCGACTAGGAAAAAATCCGTGTTGGTCAACTGAGATGGTTGACAAGAGTGGACGCTGGATACGCTTGAGATCAATCGATTCAAACATATTGTTTAAGAATGGTAGACCAGAAATAGGCCGATAGTGACATCAGTAGGGTCCCCGGATTTTAGAATAGGTGTAACACGGCTATATTTTCAAACGGAGGGGAAGACTCCTTCTGCTAGAGATTTTTTAAATATCGTACAGATCGGCAAAGTGAGATTGTTTTTACAACGATACAAAAATATAGCTGAAATACCATCAGGTCTGGAACCCCGAGTAGTAGCAAATGATTCAAGAGCGGTAAACACCTCGTCAGGTGTAATTGTAATTGAGGATGGGAGAAACGAAAATTGCTCTGTAGTTTTCAAGTTCAACTGAGAATCAGATATCACCCGCGGTTTAACATAAACCGAGGAAAAGTAAGAAGCGAACAGATCTGAAACTTGATCACCAGAGGCACTTATGCTACCAATATGAACTTTCTCCGGAATACCCTGACAACCTTGAGCCTTACGGGCATAATCCCAAAACGAGCATGGATTGTTACACAACTGCTCCTGTATTTTACACGTATAGGCTCTGTACAGATTTTTTGAATCAAATTTACATTGAGCAGATAAAGGGGAGAAATTACGGTAATTATTAAATCCACCAAATGTTTTAAAAATTTTATGGGCCTGTTTATTTTTGACTAGAAGATCCTTGAGGCTCTTAGTTACCCAGGGTGGAAAGGATGAGTTACGAAAAGTGAGCAAAGGTATACAGTGATCAATGACGTGCAGAAGTGAGTTCTGTACCAACTCAGCTGACTGCTCTGCCATTAACGACGATAAATGATGAGCCCAGTTAACATTTCGCAAATCATCGTTTGCCTTAACGTAGTTAATCCGCTTGAAATCGTGAAAAGAATAAATATTATTAAGAACAGGGATATCTAAGGGACATATGCAGGATATAGTAAGCGCTAGATGATACATATAAGGTAAGAGAGGCTCAGCTGATTCCTCGACTTTGACAAATTTTTTACTTGTAAAAACTAAATCAAGGAAAGAGTTGGATGTATTAGGGACATTATTTTTTTGTTCAAAGTGAAGGACTTCGTATTGATCATCGATCTAACGAACTTTATCAGTAACAGAACCATCATATTCAAGGC
The DNA here is from genome assembly GCF_003268045.1 of Sipha flava. Classification (NCBI taxonomy): domain Eukaryota; kingdom Metazoa; phylum Arthropoda; class Insecta; order Hemiptera; family Aphididae; genus Sipha; species Sipha flava. The sequence goes on from NW_020273108.1 coordinate 325,781, forward strand.
CTGAGTCCCTATTGGACCATTGGGTAAATTAAAATCACCTCATACAATACCAAAATCAAATTGATAGGGTTCCCATACATGATCCATTGCATCGCTATAGTTCTCATATCTAGACACATCAGAACAAGGAGGCAAATAAATGCCAGCTAAGAGTGCAGAAGCACCACCAGGGAGGGAAATGCGTATAAATACTTGTTGAACATTGAGAACCGGAGAAGAAACTAAGGTAGGTCTGAACTTGGCATGTACAGCAATTAATGTACTACTCCCACGTAAACTAGAACTAGTATTAATATTCCTATCGCATCTAAAAGTTACATACCCATCAAGTCCCAGCTCAGCATCAGATATTTTCTTGGAAAGCCAGGTTTCGGTTAATATATATACATCGTGCGTGGATAGAACAAAGTTAGTATGAAGGTTAGACAATTTCGTACGTAGGCTACGTATATTTTAGTAATATAATGTAATACTGAAGAATTATTAAAATAAAAACCCCATTGGATAAATATCAGAAGACCGGGATTGTCTGTATCATAGACATATTAAATATTAACATATCTAAATATGTCTATAGTCTATACATAGTGGTATGGTACACTTAAGTGTAAGGTAGGACGAATATTTAATTTAATTTAATTAGTTTGTTCATTTAATTGAATAATGTACGAGTGAACTAGTTCACCCAAGTCTCCATTATCAAAAACAAATTTGAAAAGATTTAAAATAAGTTTTTTTTTTTTTTTTTTAAAAAAAATCATCGGGATAAAAAAATCGGAATTTTTCTCGACACATCGAAAAATAACATTGATGTATCGGGCAAAAACATCGATGCATTTTACCCATTCCTTACGGACGGTCTTCCGTATCTTCATTATGTATCATTCCGTACAAGTATGGACCAATTCTTTCCGTACCAATTCACTGCCTTGAAATATAAGTTAAGTCGTTGTGTTCGGTAACTCATTTATTTATTGACCAAATCTCCTATTTTAAAATCTTTTTGATTAACTATAAAATATACTGACGTTTTAATTGCAATGAAAGTTCCAGTTGAAATGTTCGTTACCATTTCGATATAAAATTGGACGATTACTTCAATATTAAAACGTTCCAGTTAGCTTAGTTAAGATGTTTTATAAAAGCAGAAACCAAAATCAAAAAACTGTATAACATTCGTATGCGTTCACAAATTTGCAATCAAGTATATTAAATATTTTCAATGATAATTATTTTAATTGATTATCTAATATATAGTTATTTTCTATAAAAATAGAAGATACGAGTATTTTAGAATTGGTTCAAAACAACTTTGATTTTAAACATTTTAAACATTGATTTTAATGTTTTTTGATCCCCGATATTTTTTTAGCAAAAACGAACCAATTAATTGTCCAAACCGACAAAATAATTTTATAAAATAAATAAATTAGAAAATATAAAATAATATTTATATAATATATAATATCAAATACATTTTACGCTAATTGTTAACTGTTATTTAAACGAAGAGACATTCCATTGATCAATTGGTCAACATTTTAATTCGTTCAAAATCCAGTTTAATAATTAATATTTTAAAATGAAACTCAATATTTCATTAAAAGTAAAATTACTTTTCTTTGTATAAATGTTTGTGATCTACGTTTAGACTAAACAAATACTTTAACTTGAAGCTTATCAACTAACAATTAAATATATTTCCTTCTTTTAATTTTAATTTTTTCTCCATCTCTGATTACAACTAACTTAAGTCAATAATATTTTTTTACGAAAATAAATACATGTATGTTCTTCCTTATATTGAAATACAAGTCACGTAGCTATTTTATTGTTCTTTGATTCATATACTAGATGAACGTATTTATTTCATGTTCCTCAATTAACTGTAAATTTATCTAATATATTATGTGTATTGTATATACTTACTAGTATTTTAATGTTTATGTTAAAATGAATGAGTAATGGGTTTCCGCTATTACGTATAGATCAATTTAAATTATAATTACGCGTATTAGACATTGTCTATTTAAAGTTAACGATTCACACGATTCACGTCACTTATAATTATGTTACTTGTTATTAAAATTATTTGTTTAATAAAGTGAACAAAATTATATTTGACATAAATACTAATTTAAATTATTATTAAAACATGGTGTGCTAGTTTATAACTATATATTTCTAAAACAAATCATCCAAGTATTATGTTTCTGGAAAATATTAACACATATTTTATACCTAAAAATTAAAATTGAAACTTTAAAAATAATTTTTGATTAGAAGTATTTTCAATAACCGTGAATATAAATTATAATTTATATTCGTGAAATACAAATAGTATCTAAAAAGTAATATAGGTTCGTAGATGTAAAATTTAAATAGTTTTCTTTGGTAGAACTATTTAAATTTCACATCTACGAACCTATATTACTTTTTAGATACAATTTCTCTCGTAATGTAATTGTTATAATTCTATGGGTATATACTACTTCACGGATACAAAATAATAGCTGAGTAAAATTTAACAAGATATTATAAATAATTAGATTGTTATTAATATTATTATTTTCATAACTATCGATTTTTAATAGTAAGTGTTTAAAGATTAAAAATAAATTATGATATACTTAAATAATTTTACTGTACATTAACAAGGATGAATTTTAATCGCTGAATGAATTGTTTGTGCAAGATTAAAATTGTAATTATAAAGTATTTTATAATACTGTGATAAAGACAATTACAACAAAATTACTAAAAGAAATGTATGAAAATATATTTCAATGTTTCTATAGAGTTGTATTTTATAAACGTTTATAATCAACTATAGTAACTTGTTAAGTCGTTTTAGCATAATTATTGTTATAATACTTAGATATTTCATTGGAGGAAGTATACAGAAAAAAAATTGAACATTTTTTAATAAATATTTTTATTTAAAATAACTTTGAGATTAATTTAAAGATATAACATAAAATTTGTTTATTTTTAAGGTTAAAGTATGAAAACACTTTAGTAACTCATAATTCCATCATAAATTCCCTTATAAGTCTTTTTGAATTTTATCAAATTCTTTTGATTTGACGTTTTATCATTTTGTTCACAGCATCTCTGTCAAAAGCATCACAATAACCATTATTGCAAATATTGAAACACCGCACTGTTTTCGCGACTTGTCTATAACTAGATCGAATACATAATATTTCAAGACACATAATATTGATATAACATGTTGTCCGATGACCTATTTGAAGCATAACTTGTTAATACTAAAAACTACAAGCGATTAACCGTCGATAATCACGGAATGTATTACCTTCTAATGTCTTAATTGCTTATTAATGGCATTCAAAAAAAAAAAAACCCATACACCATTTGTCCATATTACAAGTGGACTATTGAGTTAGTCTGAAGAAAAAGTGATTTTTTTTTAGCCACACGATAAGCATGTAAATACATCGCAGTCAAAAGACTTCTACTACATATTATGCATACCCTCTATTTACAATGTTGTAGGACAAAAGCAAATAATACTCGTAATAAAAATAAAAATAAATATATATATATATTTATATTTTAATCAATTTATTTTTTTATTCCATAGCAAATGGCTCAATCAAACAAGAGTTTATTAAATAAAAAATGAAAATAAATTTTTTTCTTAATATTTAAAGTAATATCTGTTATCAAGAGATTTAACAAATTTTTTTTTTCGAATAAGAAGTTGATTACTTTATAATAAATTTTTTTTTTTTTTTTTATATACGTATTTCTTTGAAAATGTTCTTTTATTAAAATACAAAACAACATGATACAGCTGAAGTTTTCATCTCTTTTGTAAATATAAGGCATTTTATAAAATAAATGTTTAAAAATTTCAAACTAGTAGTAATGTTATAATGGTTTAAATTTTTATGTTTAGTGAACTTTGTTAAAAAAAGTTAAGTAGAGTAAGATTTTAAATGTCGTGTTTCTTATCACTGTTCATCTGTGTTTAAGATTTCTTTTTTTTTAAAATCAAAACTCCAGTTATAATAATGAATAGCTTTTATAGTTCTCTGGTTTGTTATCAAATGAAAAAGTTCGTCAATAAGATATTTACTTAAGTTTCATAATCCTTATTATTATTATTATTCGTTCTTTCTTTTATTCTGATAATCTTTAAATTTTTTAATAGAGAATATGAAACTTTATATTTAAGAACTAATAAATTGTAATTATTTTGCTTAGGATATAAAAACTTTGGCAGTTTTTTTTCCATAGTAAAAAATGTATATCAAAATTGGTTTAGTTACGTATCACGTTAAAACTAGGTCAAATAAAATATTAGTTTTCTAAACTTTCTGATATTTTAAATTTTTTTGAAATTTGTTATCTTCTTATAACCGTATGCAGGTAATTTTAATAATATGTTATTACGAACAACTTAAAAGTGAATTACATTTAAAAAAAAAAAAAATTTATTTTTAACAAAACCAATTACTTCATTGTGTGTAATGAGAAACTAGAACTCTGAGTGGTATAAATTAAATAAATCATTCGGCACAGATATAAAATTGATATTTTTTGTAGTGGCTAGTTTCACTGCTTTTAAATTTGATTTATATTACGTGTATAATTATTTACCATCTATAATTATCAGTCGAATTTATGATCGATTTTACGTACATTTGAACGAATTAAATTAACTACGGGTGAAAAACTTACATGAGAGGGAAAACAATTTAATTTTATACTTCAGTAGGTACTTCAAATATACTTTAAATATAAATAAAATGATTGTAAAATAAAACGTATATCGTAATATATAGAGTTTACTTCGGCATTGATTCACGATTTACCGAACAAGATTTTTACATTTATATCGTTTGAACGTTGAATAGAAGTATTTATTTTTAACTATTCTATACGAAAATTACAAACGAGTGTGCGTATATTATGTTAATGGAAACCAATCAAATTATTTTATAATGATAATAGTTCGTCACCAAATGGGGTGGAGAATGTTGATTCATTGTTTGCGTTTAAGAATAATTGATTTAGTTACCGTACGACAATATTTTTGATGTTCAATTTAATCATCTATATAAACTTGTCTGGGTCTCATGCTGATAGCTTGATAGCTTATTCTCCTCCATATTTCAAGTCTCAAGAGAATTTGTTTGGTCTGAGTGAAAAAAAAAAATCGATTATTGATTATTTATTATAGTACATGCCCGCAAGTAAATGACAAATTATTTACTCAAAAACAAAAATAAGACCCGAATAATGTTCATACAAGAAATATTGTTTCTGCGGACCATCAGTTAATATCCGTGACTTTATTGTATATTGTTATACGGTTCGAAACTCATCACAAATCAAATGGTTTATGGGAAAAAAACCTTAGAAGATTATCTCATTTTTTACATAAGCTTTAAGACTAGATGTCCTCTGAGAGCAATTCTGATGACATTTGTTCGTAATTATAAAATGTTCGAGTACACCTTTTTGATATTTGTCGCTGTCTTTTCTATTCTATTTAATACACCACCAATTTTACACTTCTGGTTTAATTGAACTCAACCCATTCTTCTTCTTTGGATCGATTTTTTCCATGATGAATTCCATAATGAAATGAGTAAAACAAAGTATATAAACAAATGCTAACTGTCTTAACCAGCCTTGACATTATCATTGTCATTCGTTGTACATTTTATAAATATTTGTATGGTTAATTCCCTATGAATTTTTTCATTATTATTTTTGTATGTACTTCTTTTTGAAAAAAGTGTTTGTTAAAATAATAAATAATTATTACTAAATTAATAAGAAAATTCCTACGTGTACAAATTAAATGAAATTTCATCAAAATGGTAAACATTTAAACGAAAAAAATATTTAACATTAATTCCAAATAAAATATGTTAAATTGATTAGTTAATTCTGAGTTTGATTTCTAATTAATCAGCCTCGAAGTAAAGGAGTAATTTTTTGTTTAATAAAAACCAATTAGAATAATAGCAAAATATAAATAATAATTTAGCTCGACAGACAAATGTGTGTAGTACAATTTGAAAATTTGATTTGCTTTCAATTCATTATTCCCATCATCCACCCTCTGGAAACTGAAGCAATACAAATGAAAACGTTATTTATTTCGAATATTGATCCATTATATTTGTATTTTCTGTCCATAAACCCAATTTTCGAAACTCTTTCAACGTAAACTCTATATATATAGTGATGTCGGCGTTTTTGCAAATAGCATCTTACAACGGTTTCAAATGATAAACACTTCTCGTTCCTGACAGTTTGTAATAAAGTTCAAAAAATTTTAATGAGTAAAAATAACCGAGACATTTTAAATAGTTCTTGGGTCCTTTTTTTCCAATCAAAATAAATAATTATTAGAATACATATTACGTATCGTCCTAAATAACCTGGCATCCGTTAAAAAAAAAAAAAAAATTATTATCTTATTTAATAATTTATTTATCCAGTTAAATATTTTGCACATTCTAGACTACGATTACGGGAACAGGAAAACTATTACTGTTATAAGTATGTGTTTTTAAACATAATTCCCGCTGTTATTTAACATATAATATTATTTTTTAATTATGTCCTTTGGTTACAATACAATATATTTGGATTACAATATTTTGAATTCTGTTTCGTACATAATACTACTTAAATTTAAATTAATTCATAATGATACGATAATAGTAGGTACTAATAAATATTAGAAAACATTTATACTTAGGATAGATTTACATAGATTCACATATGCGAGTGAAACGCAAAAAATTCTTGTTAGTATTATTCATCTTAACTTATAATCTGTATTCTGTACCTTCGATATTTCTAAAAAAAAAAACCAACTCTTCCGAAGATTTTCTTTTAAAAGTTTTGTTCAAATATTTGTTTGACTTCAAATTTCATTTAACTGGCTTTTTTGATACTTGAAAAATAAATAAATCAGGACAAATGCCAATAGTAATTTAATTAATATAAATAAATAAAATACTTTATCTATTAATTTAAACACAAATCTAATAAACGTTCCAATAATATTTGTATTATAATCAGAGGAAAATGCAGTGAAATGGATGGAAGATCTGGAGTTAAGACTGTAAACTAGTACTTCAAAAGTTACCAATTCTGCCCGTCGTATATAAACTTCTAGGTATAATCCTTTATAGTCATAATAATAGTTTGTTTGTAATATTATCTTATAGTTTATTAATATCTTATCATTTTTATTGTAAATATACCTTATTTTATTTTTATATTTATTTTATTTTATAACCCGATAATGTCATATAGAAAATAAAAAATAAAATAAATAATACTTTTATTCATACTATTTTAATTTCACAGGTTATTATCAAAACTGTCGTGGTCTATATACCAAAATTAATCTACTAACATTTACAATTCCATCTTTTTCATTTGATTTTTTTAATTTTTACAGAAACATGTATCAATAAGAGTTTTCTTGCTAACGAAATAGGTGTTACTCATTTCAACGTTTATTCATATTATCCCATACTCCTAACAGATTTTAAGCTACTCCTCTCACACCCTATCTTAACAATGACATTAATATTTTCTTATACAATTTAGGTGATAATATAAGTGCTAATTTATTTTTTAATTATTTCAATTGATTTAATTCATGCAGTAATCTTGATATCGATGCAGCTTCTAACCTTTTCCAAGACGCATTATTAAAAGCTTCATCTAGTTGTATACTAGTTTAATAACAGCTACATCCAGGACTCCTCAGGCGGCCATTCATCACCTATCCAATTAATTTTATTCATAAGCGGTTTATTTATTTAATTATTCATAATCTAATAATCTAATATTGTATTTCTTCAATTATTGAAAGTTTAAATATTCAAGAGGAATTAAATATTATATATAATTGTTGCCAGACTTGGGGAATGAGATTAAATATTAATTATTGCTACTCGATGTGCTTCTATAGGTCTCGTGAACATATTAATTTTACTTATTGTTTAAACAATAACAAATTTAATTCAGGCATATATTTTAGAGAGATCTAGGTAACCTTAACCCATAATTTAAATTTTCTGAAACATTTTCGTGTGTTAGGCTTTGTTAAATGTCATTCATATGAATTAAAGGATTTAGACTCACTCAAGTTACTTCATTGCGCTTTTATTAGATCCAACATAGAATATGGATCTCCTATTTGGAGTTCCTATAGTAATTTCAACATTAAGTTTATTGCAGGGATTTAGAATCGATTTTTAAGGTTCGCAGCATATAAATTCAACCTAACTATTAACCAGCATTCATGTCATTAAGATCCCTTCTAAACCTTCCCTCACTAGTCTCCAGATGGAATTCAGCTGACATTTATTTTTTTATATAAACTTATTAATAATGAAATCGATACCCCTTACCTATTAGAAGATATTCCATTAAATTTCTTCGCTTAGTTAGTCTCAATTCTTAAAATAAATATTTAAACTAGCAATATGTAATATTGTACTTTTACAATCGTTTTAGTTTATATTCTAGTCTATAATTATTAAGAATGAATGTTATTGTATCTATTTATATATCAATTTATTGTAATAACTTATCTATTTACCTGTATTATTGGACAACTTGTCGGTTTTATACTTTTTAGTAAAAAATTATTATTATAAAATAAAAGAGAACTCGGGTAAAAAGTTCTGATTGGAAGGGGGGGGTTGAATGGTTCAAAAAAATGTTGATAAATAGTATGTTTTATAACTCATTATATAATATTTATATATTTTATTTAGAAATCTCGTGGGAAACTTTGAAATAACTAAAATTTGTAACTCAGGTCATTTTTTTATAATATTCTGTTCTCATATTTCAGGATGGGGGAATTGAGTTCTTAACCCTCCTCCCCATGCATTTGTGCCTGAAATAAAAATAATTAACTACATAAAAATATAAATACAACGTGATATTCGCTATGTTAGCGAATATAATTATTACTAATATAAATTATAATAACAAAAAAAAATGTAATTCATTGTGTTGTACGACGAATCGTTGTTTCCGTCGTCGACGTATTCGTCGTTAACGCGTTTGTCATTTGAATGGTCCGGAAACAATCAAGATTAATTCATTTCACTGTGTCACACTCGTGTACGCGCGTCCATGTGAACCTAGTCTTAGTGTTGATATATAGTTGTTTTAATTTAATAAATGTAAATTTTAAATACAACTATTTAAAAAACTTGTGCTGACTAGGTAATGTCTAATAGATAATAAATAATTATAACATTTTAATTATCCAAGACAATGATGTTTCCTGTCAGAATTTTTATCATGATGTTCTTATAATTTAAACGATATACAATATTTAGATAAGCCTATTACATAAATTGGTAGCGGTTACGTGGACGCTGCCAGTAGACGTCGCTTTATTAGTCTGCATTAAAGAGTAATATCCGTACCATTAAAATGATGAAAACAGGTTTTAGTTGGATCAATTGATTGATGGTATATAAGTATCCATTATTCATTATTATCGTAAGAAAATGAGCAAATATATTACAACAAAATGAATTCCGTCGCCATCAGTTAATATGATGGGCCCCAAAAATCTTAACAGGTATTGGTTTGGAAAATGTTTCTCTTTCATTTATGACAATTTAAATATTAGTTTAAACATTTCCAGACATTTTGATAAACTTACAAGTTATTTCTAATTTGTCACATAAAAATGAAAAACATTAATAACTGATTTTTAAAAATGAATTTTAAAAACGCGGTGATTCTATATTTTTAATAATATTATAAGTGCAACATAATTTTTGTACTGTAAATAGAGTTTATAAGAATAAAATTAGTTAAATATCGTTTGACTACTTAAACAATCCCACCGCCGAAACAGGTTTTTTATTACAACATAAGTACGCATAGTCCGCACCATTGATTAACATGTAAGAACAAACGAAACCGATTTTACAATTTATTAATTTTCGACAACAGATAAGATCTCTGATTTCTATGGACATTTTTATTATCATCATTTTTGTTTTCAAGTAAAAATTCTAATATCGAATCTGTATAATATTACAAAATCAATGTTTACATCTATACATACCTATCGATGTTATAATGTTAGATAAACCAACAATTTGGACATAAGACACATATGATATTATGTATATATGTAAAACTTACATATATATATATATATATATATATATATATATCATATTTTATAAATACTATGTATACTTCAGTACCTATAAACAGGTATTAAATAAAAAAAATTGCCCGCACACATTTAAGACGTTTTTCGCGTTTTATAAAATATGTACAACATCGACTGCCTATAACATACTTGATGATATATAGGGTTCCATTTTCATAGAATTTAAATCGTCTTACTGCACGATAAATTTATAAATTATTTTACGTATGCAGTTGTTCGCCGGTTATTTTTATCATATTTCTGAAAAATGATTAAATGGCGATTAGAATGCATTTTGTTTTTGTGCACATCATTATGGTTGAACTCTTCCTTTACTATTTTTAAATAAATCTCTGAGTTTTTTCATATCCATAATACTATATTCATTTTTATATTTGATTAAATTATTCAAATAGCTCGAAGACACGGATTTCTAAATATTACCTAGTATTATAAATTTCAAAATGCACAAACTACGTTTATTCAAAATTGGAAAATATTTTAAGATTATTTTCATATCATTTTTTATTTCGATTTTAGTTATTTGCGAAAAAAGGTGAATAGGTATGAAAGAAAAACGAATCTATAATATACGGATATAATTTGACACAAAATATTTTTTTTTAAATAGTGATGATGTAGGATAGTCGGGTTGACTACAAGGGACGGATATCATGCATTTTACTATGATAAATCATCGCAATCATAATTCGTTTCTGAGTGAAGATCGATATACTATTATGTAAAGGCAGGTAGTTGGCAAATACAAGAAAAGACGTTCCAATAAAGCCGACCGTTATCTCCCTAATATTCAGAACAATTCTTAAGACTAGATAAATATTTTGTAATTATTGATATTATTACATAATACAGAAAAAAAAAAAGAGTAGAAAAGTTATTTTTTTACTATCATGTTTTAAAATGTATTTAAATCTAAAAAAAATAATTATAAAACATTCATGGTATAACTGATATAGTTAATATTAAAATAAATTATAAATTTAAATAGAATACGTAAAAAAAAAAATGTTTATAGGTTTCCATAATTTTCAAACATAAATCTGTTATTTATACAAAATTACTAATTTTCTAAATAATTTATGCTGAAACCTAATGTTTTATAGATAAAGACTAATAAATAGCAACACTTGAAATTAGCAATTTCGTAATAATTCAGTTTCAAATAATAATGAATACATGGGTAGTTTGAATTTAATTAATATTATTTTCGTTACAATCCGTTGTTTTTAAAAAAAAAAAAAATCAAATAATGTAGTAAAATGCAACAGCACCGTATAATAAATTGCTATCAATATTATTAAACAAAAATTATTATATTTTTGGTTTAGTTTGGATCCCAATAGGACTAAAATCGACTACGCCATAAAATATTTAACTTTCTTTAGCGAAGTCTGTTTATTAATTAAGTCAATATACTGTAGATATCTCGAGGAAAATACACAAATATATAGTACGGATATAAAATAATCTCTACTGTGTTTACACAGTTATATTATACCTCAAATACGAACATTTATAAAAACCAATTTACACGCTCCATCGATAAATTTTACTACTCTATTGACCATAAAAAATTCAATCCCAATGGCAAATACTTTTCGCAAGGAAGGCACATGGAAGTATATTATTATTTTATACGACGCAAAATAAAAATTGAATACGTAGAGGCGCTTTGATTTATTTAAATAAATTCCAATCACCCATTGATAGATTAATAAATCAAAAAATTATGAGTTGAGAAAACACAATTTCGTTATTTTTTGTCGAAAAAAAGTAATTATTTTACTGAACTTAATTTTAAAAATATGTTTATTTATATACTGAATGTTCACACTTCTGTTTAATTATTATCTTTAAAATAAATAAAAATATGTTTCTAATAATTCAGACCGATAGTCTCTATAAAAATATTACACATTGTAATATTTGTACAGTCAAGTCGCGATAACTCGAAAAACTTGACAACTCGAATTGTGTTTTATTACCCTAGAAAATTCTTCCCCTATAAATTAGTTAGATATCTCGAATAATACATAATTTCAAAGTGAATTTTTATCCGCCTTCAACTTCAAGTTATCGCGACTCGACAGTATTACAATTTAGTATATTTATATATTTATTTTATATGAATATATGTTTATTAATATTGTTTATATATATTAATGATGAATATAGTAAAATAATGAAAAATAAAAATACTGTCCCAAAAAATCACTTAATATGCTACTAAAATATGCATTTAAAAAAAAATTGTCTAGTTTTTAATAAAATCTTTATATTTTAATTTTTTGATTGCACTTACAACATTATAATTTGTAATCTAAAAAAAAAACCTGTATAAATAAGATAAGATAACAAATAATACTAATAGGTAGTTCCCCGATTTGTATAGTTCTTACCTCGAGTTTATTCTAAAACAAAAATTTAATATTTCATTAAAATAACAACTTTTAAATTGAATGTATTTTATATATTTTAAATAAATATAATACTTACAACCTCTTTGAGTATTACATTAAACTATAAGATATTTTCTTAGTTGGAAAATTTGAATGACCTCCTATTATCAGCCAAAATATTTTTATATTTAAAAAAGGAATGCTCCACATCTACGGAACATATTAGTGTACACTTATAAAATGGTAAATCACCACTGCTAATATTTGTAAGCAATCCGTCCATAGATTCATTTTGTCCACTTAATATGTTTGATATTTTTTTTAATTGATCAAATCCAACATTTTTCTCCATAATTTTTTTAATTTTGTCATCAATCGCTTTCGCTTTTGTAGAACCTTCAATTTTTGCAGAATGTATACATTCTTTTGTAGTTTCAATTATTTTAATGGATTCAGTGAGTGCAATGTCTTGGGTTTTAAGACGAGTGATAGTTGTAGAAATAAATCCATAATAATGAAAGCTAAATTTGCTTCCAAATTATTTGATTTTAAAATTTGTTTACATTTTTTAATAGATTCTGCATCATTCTCATCAAGCATATCAATTATCTTTTTAATTATTTCGAAATATATGCAATAGTATAAAATGGCATCTATCCATGTACCCCATCTTGTTAAATTAGCCTACGGAGGTAAAGGAATATCAGGTGCAATAGATTTTAATGTTTCAATACGTGACGGTGCTTTAAAAAAAGATTTTTTCACATTAGATACGAGTTGACATGGGCGCCCGGAGGGGGGGGAGGGTAAGAGGGGGCATTTCCCCCCCTTTGAAATTCAATAGAATGTTGAATATTTTAACTTTTATTTTGATTTATCAACATTTTATCGATATTTTTACTTTGGTGTGTGCCGTGTGGTGTTGTTGATCGTAATAACAATATATTATAAGGCGTACCTACAAAATAATGCGTATTACATTAATCGCGCAAAATTAAATACGTTTCAATTCTGTGAATTGATATTAATCACCTATTGTGTAAACTATTTATGACGATCGACGCACCACGCACACATAGTTTCAGTTTTTATTTAACTAATTTTTTAGGTTGTAAGGAATATATTTTTAATGTTCTTTTTGGTGTTGGATTTCATATAATTCTAACACAATTTGTAGTTTACTAGGAATAAACTTTTTTTAATGTATTTTTTTTTTTTGTGTTTGATTTCATTATGCCCCCCCCCCTGATAAATTTCCTGCGGGCGCCCATGCGAGTTGATCAACAGTTTTATATTGGTTTCTTACTTATTCAGCAACACGATGCCCGTGTGCTAAACAAGTTACATATATTGTTTTAGAGTATAAATTTTGAATCGCTTTGCCCGCTTTAATCATGTAAGGCAGCATCAGTCACAAATAAAAGCACGTCATCGTATTTCACACCTTGCGGCCAGAGCAAATTCAATGATTGATCAAAGAGCTTGAAAATGGTTGAATGGTTTGCTTTTTGTAATTCTTCTGAATTTAATAAAAAAATACTACCTGGTTCATCAGCTATTAAAGTTCCAATTATTACGTTGGCGATAAATCGCCCTTCTACGTCAGTAGTTTCATCAATTGAAATCCAAATTTTTTTACCGTCAGCACACTTTTTAATTTTTCAATTGTTTCCACAAATATATCGTCAAAATAGCCTTTACGGAGAGTAGCTTCTTTTGATATCTCTTTTTTAGTGTAAAGTTCCAAAAATTCTCGAAAATATTTATTTTCCAATTTATAAAAAGGTATATTTGCCGAAAACATTGCTTTGCACAAGTCTTTATTAAAATCGTTTTTTTTTTTTTTTTTTGTGAAAGAATTAAATACGAGTTGTTGAGTTTTGTTTGACTTCAATTCTTGTCAATTAATACCCTGGATGTGTTTTGCTGTTTTTACATGTTGAATCACCGTAAATCGTTACTCAGCATTGACCTTAATGTCACATATTTTACAATACAGTACAGATTTATCAGTCGAAAATATTGTTTGGCCAAATTCTTTCACAAAATCGTTAAGCCGATCATAAAGTTTTGGTTTTGGTCTAGGCATTTTAATTATTTTATTATGGATTCACACGATACTATACGAAAATAAAAATGTACAGCACTGAGCACGAAAAAACGATACGAATAACGCACAACGATACAACCGCAAAACACCAACTGTCAACTACCAACAATGAACTAATTGAAAACAAAAATATTCGAGACAGAAATACAGCCATACATTTCATAGTTCATAGAATGTTATTTTTATAACATTATCGCCTTATCGAGAAATCATTCAATCGGTGTATCGAGAAGTAACAATACCAGTGATCGGCGAGGAAAATACAAACATTAATTTTATATTAATAGAACCATAAGGCTCGGCTCCAGAAATTCTATTTAATAAAATGTTCTTTCAATTATAAAATATTTATAAAAATTACATAATTATATCAAAAATGGTTAAATATGCACTTATAAATGAAAAATGGTCAAATATGCAAAATATACAACTATAAATTTTAAATATAACCTTATATTGCTTTGAAACAGATTTCTATCCTACGTAGCTATGTTTTGAATGATTATTGGAAAACATGCAAACTCCTAGAAGTCCCTAGCCTTAGTAATAACCAATGAGTGGCATTGCCAAGATTTTTTAATGGAACATGGGTAGGAATTAGGTTTATACAATAGGTACCTATAAACATTTAACTAACATTTATATAATTTTGTTATACTTAACTTAAAAATTTCAAAAATCCAAAAAATATTTTAATTTCCTAATTACATATTACATATTACATATACATATGTAATATGTACATTATTACATATTAACCTCTACATATTACATTAACCGTAGTTTTGGTCGCTACTTTATTTAAAATATCATCTGGGTGTAATATTATAACATTGTGTATATTTATCATTGTCAAACTATTCAGTTTACTTTCAAACGTGGTGTTTCGTAAAAATGTTATTATTCATTTTAATGCTGAAAAAGATTGTTCACTGCTAGCAGGGAGAGTTGACAAATCTATAGAAGTTTGAAAGTAAAAAGGAAAATCATTTTTGAAGAGCGTTAATAACATTTTTTAGAAAGTTTTGAGTTTTTACAAATTTTTTCTACATTTTAATTTCACTCATAGCTGTTAACACACTGCAATCTAAATCATCTTGATGAATTTCAATTAAGTACGTAGTTTTTTCTTTATCAAGTTTACAATTTGATGATGGTAAAATAAAGTTAACATTTAAATTATAACCTAGTGAAATATAAATAGGTAATTTAGTTGATTTAAATATTTGAACATATGCTAAAAATCATGTCAACTATGATTCTGACTTTGGAAGCATTGTTGAAACCTAAGAAAATCCTCATGTCCAAGAAACATGATTTATTAAATATACTATTATACTGATATGCGTTCGTAGATAAAGGGATTGAAGATTGTATCCAAATAAAAATAGTTTCACGAAAACGCCGAACGAACAAGTAGACTATATACAGTTAATGAATTATTAAGTTCGATTGTTTTCGGAATGGTTCGGTATTACGAATCGCCATCACATTCACAACTTCGAAACTTACATACTATCGATAAGCGACCATGTTCCCAATTCATACACGTCATCAAAGTTCGTTACTCGTACTACAGGTACATGTACGACTGCTACTTTTGGTGAAAACTAGTCCAGTTATACGCTGCTTAAATCTAAAACTAAAACATTGTAACCAGTGATTTACCATTAGCTTAAAACTCAGAAAAAAATTATTTGTTAGTGTTTTGTCTTGATATTTCAACGTGAAGTAAAAGGGGGTTTTGAACCCCCTCCACCCACGTGTCTACGAGCCCGTAACCGATGCTTAAGGTTTTTGAACAATATACAAAAACAACATTAATTTTAAAATGTCATTGGTTAATTTCATAAATAAATCGTTAGATAGTGAAATCTATTGTTTTCAATAACGTTACACTTGAACCATTTTGAAAACTATATTTTCTGTGTCAAAGGCTTTAGGTAATAATTGTTCATATTACAACATTTTGACAGAATTAATGAGTAGAAAATTCATTTTATGAACTATTACGATGAAAGTAATGTTTTAATTTTCAATTTTCAAATTAATAGGTAATGAAATGTACATAATTAAACAAAATATAAATAATACAAATAAACAATGTAATTTTAATACTAAATTATAATATTGCGATTATAATATTCAACTTACGATCAATGTATTTCAAATTAATTAAAATAAGACTAATTTTTTGCCTACTGAATAAGGAGTTTTCTCATATATATATATATATATATATATATATATGTTACCGGAAATGTTGACATTTTAGGAAAGGATGACAATTCCTAAGAAATGATGACAATTTCTAGTAGTGGAAGGAAATTATATCATTGCCTAGGAGTTGTCATCATTTCCGTAGTTTATTAGGCAATGTTATCACGCATTACTTTCTTACACGAAAGCATTGGAACTCGTGATGCTGCAAGTCATGTGGGACCGGCTTTACAATATAACTATCAGAACGATAACTAACTCGTAACGACGACATACTAAAAATCGTAATCGTTACCCGTCGATAAAATGGTTGAGTGGAAAATGTCTATCGCATAACGCATATATTTATCGTAATATTTATGCGTTTTATTAAAAGTGTCCCTAACCTGTACATGCAGTGTACCACCTTTAGTAATGTGTTCTTCTTAGTACAGTAGCAGTAGTATTTGTTATTTACACATTCAGTGCGTTTGTTAAAAATGGATCTCAATAAAATGCGATATGACATGCAAAATATTGGTTTACCAATAGATGAAATCGGCTCTTTGAAATCTGAGGAAGATATAGAAAGTATTTTAAAGTCAAATGAAGACAAAAAAGTTGAAGAAAATGAATCGGTTACTAGTGACTTTGAATTTGGTAAAAAAAAAACGTAATAGTTTAATATATTTAAATATAATTTACTAACTATAATATTTTTATTTAGTTTATCAACGAAAACAAAATATACTGAATGCACATTCAATCATCTCCGCAAAATTTAGAAAAACAGGCTCAAAAAATGATTAAAACATCGAATAAAAAATATGATGAACTTAGTGTTAGAACTACAGTACGGCTGAGCATTCCTGATGTAGACCGCGCTCGTGGATCGCTGAGAAATGTACTAGCGGTTATAACTGAAGTTAAAGAAGATTTATACAAACTATATTAGAATTAATTTAGTATTTTTATAGCATATTAATCATCGTCGTATAAAAACGCATAATAGAGATTCATTATAATTATTATTTTTTTTTTAATTATAGGCACTGAAAAAGGATTTTTAAAACATATGTACACGAGATCGGAAATAAATCCTTGCAAGGCAAATTTATTGAATCTAACTACTGTTTTAGAGTCAGCAGGTCACGCAGAAAAACAGATATCACTTCAGGAGGCAGCTACTGTAAATAGTATTTCAGGGGCACAAGGATATACCCGATGTAAATGTAAAACAAAATGCAAGACGAACAGGTGTGCTTGCAGATCGGCATCTAGAATTTTTAATTCTAAATGTCATGGAGGTTTGCCATGTGAAAATAAAACTGAGTAACTACGAAAAATAAAATGTAAAATATAAAAATTCTAAAATTATACAAATGAAATTGATAAAAATAAGTTAAAAAAAACTACTCTGTTTTATTATAATATTAGTAATAAACATTTATGTATAGTAAAATAATTATTTTAAGTCTAATTAAATCAAATTAAAAAAAAAAGAAATGGTATCACATGTATGAAAAAATATGGCATTATTGCCTGGAATTGTAAGGAAATGATAACATATACTAGGCAATGATATCATTTCCTTCCGCTACTAGGAATTGTCATCATTTCCTAGGAATTGTCATCCTTTCCTAAATGTCAACATTTTCGGTAACATATATATTTTTTTTTTGCTTTATGGGACATTCCGGCCTTTTGCAGCTTCTACTAATCCTCTCCATACGTCACGGTCAGTAGCGGTTTCAATGTCTGCGGTTCCATCTATCATCCTTATATCTGCATTGACTCTATCTAGCCACCGTTGTCGAAGTCTTTCCCTGGGGCGTTTGCCAGCTGATTTATTTATCAGTACCTCACGAATTATGCTTTCTTCAGTGTGCCACACATGACCGGCCTATTCTAAATGCTTGGAATTTAGAAAGCATTTAATACTTGGCTTATTGTACAGCAATACCAAAATGGTATTTTTTTCTCCTCGTCCTTTTTAGTCGTCGATCACGTTTCACAAGCATACATTACTATTGGGCGTAAATATGTTATATACATTTTTTTCCTTTGTCGCCCATGATAGCATTTTTGAGCTTAATAATTTATTCATTGAGAAGTATGCTCGGTTCGCCGAGTTAATTCTATGTTTAACTTCATTATGCATTTCATTTTTATAGTTGATATTAAACCCCAAGTACTTAAAATCATTGACCTGTTCAAAGGTGTATAGTTCAACTATCAGATTGTTCTTAGCAGGCGTGTGGCGTAACATTAGCATGTATTATTTTGTTTTTGCTTCGTTAATTGTAAGATCCATCTTTATAGTATTATAATTCCAGCTTACCTCGTATAAATATATTTAATATGTTTTGAAAAAATTTAAATATACAAAATATGTTATGAGTATTTTGATATATCTAATAGTAATGGAAATCTTATAGATTAAGTGTACAACTAGAATCGGTTATTCAGATTTTTAATAAATATCCAATAAAAGTTGTTTCGTACGTGTTGCAATTTCATAACAATAACTACCGGTAACATTCAACAACGAACTATACTAAAAACTACCTGTGATTTAGAATCTTTTACAAGTAGGTTTAATCAAAATTAACATTAATTCTATCAATACTACAATATATCAGGTTCGAACCATGACAATATATTCCCTAAGTAAACTATACCTGGATATTAAACGGGAAAGAAAAGGATAATTTGAGTATTCCATTTCAATCAACAATTAAAAAAACCGGCATCGTAATACATCAGCCAGTATTTAATTACCATAAATACAAAAAGTGAATTCCGAGAATTCATGAATATTATATAAAATAACTGTAATTGGAACTTTTTCAACGTCAATAAACCTATAGTTCATCTTAAACTTGAAAATATCCATTGTATAATGTTTAATTATAGAATGTTGTGCATTGAGTGAATATAACTGATATGGAGGATCAGATGAATATCAAAGTGAATTTATTGAAACACGATTTTAAAATAAATTAAATTATGACATTATGCCGTGGTAGTCGATTAAAATATGTACTGTCTCTAACCATACACCTACATTTTGTTGGACGAAATTATAAAAGCACTCAATAGGGTTTAGCACAGAATTGAAACTAAATGGATTAACAGAGAGACCTAGTTGGATTACTCGGCAACCGCTTGGAGTCAGAACTAATCTCAATTAAAATCTGTCGGGATAAAAAAGTTTAGGCGTATTCTAATCGTATAGAAAAATATTGACTTATAAACTTTGTGATTTTGTATTGCGGTACAATGAATAAATCATTAAATAAAAAATAATTAGCGATAATGAATAAACGCTTGAGCAGTTGTGCCGTTAAAAAAAACTGAATTATCGCGAACCATTTACAATTGAGATAAATTCTAGATATCTAACTACGAAACAGGCGATTTGAAAGTGAGATTCAGAAAAAAAAATGAATTAAAATTATGAAATGAGTTACAAGATTACTATAATACTAATATAAATAATATAAACTATTTAAAAGCAATATCAAAAAATAAAAATTCAAATTCAAAATCAATAATAATTATATAATAAAAAATAATTATATATTACAATGTCCTCCTCACAATATTTAATTTAATATTACAAGCAATTAAAGGGGAATAATCGTTGAAAAAATAACCGTCGACTGTATAAAAATACGCGGCTCGCGAAACTTAAAGGAAAGAAATAATAATAAATATAAAACGAAAAATCTCTATTAAGAATTAAAGCTGGTAGATTGTTGTATCTATAAATAATGCATTGTCCATTAAATCCACTAACAGAAATAATAAACATAAACTGTTTACCTACAACCAATCAGCTGCTACGGTAAAGGTTAACGATTTACAAACAAATAATAATGAACGTTAGTATGTCGTCGGATCGGTTAAAGAAATAAAATATGGAACAATAACGAATAATTTGTATCAATCGGAAATTTGAATTAACGATTGGTCAATAAAAACAGTATGAATAATAATATATTGAAACGACATCAAAGAAACAAAAAAAATATCCTAATAACCGTTAATGTTGAAAATAATTATTGTAATCCTGTAAATAGGATAGAAACGTTTCAACGAACATGCGAATAATAAAAAAGTACACGAATAGTCTTTCACTTGGAAGTGGCTTATTTACTCTGATATCGTTTGACTTTTATTTACATAACGTCACATAAAATAAAATTATTGAAAGATCAAATACTGTTCTTGTGATTACATCGTAGATCTTTTTATATGCATGAGAAAAAGAAATAAGTAAACGAAAGATATTTTCGAGCATCCTTATGCTACTGTGGGATTTTTTTTTATTGGTAAAAAAGAAATGAATTATATGAAAAATTTAGAATGTATAATAATAATTACTAAATTACAGAATACTCGACCAGGTAACCCCATAAATTTGCATTCAATTTACCTAAGGATATATTTAAAAATGATTTTCAAACTTTCTTCCAGTTAACAAAAATCTCAATTCTACAATGTAACTATTGGTTGAACGTCAGGATTTTTTTTTTTTGTCAAATCTCATGATAAAATTTAAATCTCATCGGGATTTTCCTGCTTTTCTGACGCTTATACGAAAATGCATGAAAACAAACGGTTGATATTGCAAAGATTAATGAATAGATAATGATTAATTCATAGTGTTTTGACAAAATTTATCGTGATGAAGCATTTCGCTTTTTTAAATGATATTATAATTTATGAACAAAAATAACTTAGATGTACATTAATATATTACATAGTGCGCTCTGACTCTTCATTTTAAAAATAACTGGGTAAATATACATGTTTGCAACACAAATGCTTGTATTTGGGTCATTCAGATTTCTAATTTGTTATAAAATAGGACTTAAAGACAATGAATCAGTACCAGGAATTCCAATATCAAAATATGTTAAAAAAAAGTCATTGTTAGGATTATTAGGGTATTACAGCAAATTTATTAAATTGAATAACTTTGTAGCAACACCATTTGTTAAGCTCTTGTAAGGAAAGAAATTCTTTTCAAGTAGAAAATATATTACACCCTTAAATATATAATTAAACCCAAATATTAATAAATTATGAAATGACAATGAGATTATTCTATATTCAATGGTTAGATTACATTTATATATAGAGAAAACTTTATTTTCAAGAAAAATCGTCTAGTTTAAATAGTTGTTAGTTATATCGTCTCGTTTATTATATGTTATGTATAAACTATTTTTTTTTTTTTTTTTTGTATTAATTTATAAATAAAAAAATTTAAATAAAATTAAAAAGTAATTTTCGAAATAAAATCTTTTTTTTATTATTATAAATTAACCAATAAAGTTATTTATACTTATATAGGAAATTATTGTGATTAATAAATAAATATATTAACCAACAATTTAATAACAATATGTGGTATTTATTAATATTATATCCAAAATTTGTGTAGGCATTTCAATAATAGGTTACTACGAACATGTACTTACCGACATATTATGTAAACTTAAAATTAAGAGGATAAAATAGATTGTTCAATAAAATCTATAATTATAAAAATAATTAAATTTGAAAGGAATTCGTTAAGCTATGACATAAATATTTGTTTTTTTTTTTTTTTGCGAAGAAATGTTATATAATGAATTATCAATCGAAGTCAACCCATAGTAAACCGCTAATACCCAAAGCTAAAACATAAACATACGTTTCCAAAAAAATCTTAAGGGAACAGATTTGTGGTCTAAATAGGTAACGGTTACGTCTGTCAGTTATCAGTAGAGTTAGGATGTTGATGATTTTTCCATTTTTTTTTTCCTTTGATTCTATACAATGTTATCTTAGCTAAAAAAAATTTTTATGCTCTCTTGATTTAAAAGATGCAAAATATACTTATTTAATTTTGCATTTCTGTTGCACTTTTGAGCATTTTTAGCTATAAATGCATTTTTTTTGTTTTTGAACATTATTTTTCAAAAATTTTAAGTTATTTTTTCATATTCTAGATAACTTTTTGTAGTTTTTGTACAATGTGGGGTCATTTTTTCAACATTTTAGATTTTAATGAAAATTTGTATAACATTTATATAAAAAAATATTTTAATATTATTATTTTGCAGTTTTTGATGTGATTATATTTATCAAGTACCAATAGATTTTAAATTACTATTACACTCATTATCACACCCATATCTATAATAAAAATTATTATTTATAAATACATTTTTTTCACTTATTTAATAAGATTTTTTAGATCATTTTTAAATTCATTTTTTTAAGTTTTTAGGGCATTTTTGCATTACGTATTTATAGGTCATTTTTATGTGTTATTTAGGTCATCAACATCCTAACTCTAGTTATCAGCAATAATAACCAATTAGACTCGGTTCGATTTTCAATATTTTCTGGATTTTCGTATTTATTTTAATTTAGGAATTAATTTTTGTATTTTGATTAAACATAAATACACTATCATACGTGATCTATATTACATTAAAAAACACGAGCCGCTTGCTTATTTCACTTCATTATTGTATACAATATATACATAAATGTACGCTCAAATAACTTTGAACGTATTCAGTTAACCGGATATTGAACGTCAACGATACGCTGAATGCGTAAGGCACTTGCATTGTCAAGATTTCAAAATGTTTATTTGTTCCGGAATCACTATCATAATCATCCCAGAAGTTATCCTTTGTATTGTAGTATGAAGTATAATAATTTTGAAAATTGAGCTTAACAGCGAGTTAGAAATTTGTTTAAAATTAATTATATTTCTTCAAGTATATTATGTTTAATCTATCAAACACACTTGATCCTTATTAGTAAACAATAAAGAATATTTATGATTTCTATCAAGTTTATACAAGTATATATGACAAATTATCGCGTTTAATATAATTTAACAATGCACTATAAAACAATTATGAACGTTTTGGTATTGTTGTTCTTTCAACGTATGGATAAATATGAAATTATCATTAAAACGTGTTTTAAGAGTTTATATCAAAACTAACTGCTCATATTCTCAAAAAAAGTATTCTATTTACCGACGTATTTGTTCATCGATTACAAATAATCATTTTATGCTTTATCTTACAGGTGAATATATTTGTTGCATTGTTACCAGATGCTTTATAAAATGTTTGCCTTAAAAAAAATTAATTTAAAACTAAGCTCTTCCTATTTACTGCGAAATAAATCACGATATTTACATTTCACTATACTTATTATATGTAATAAACATTGAGTCGTTGAATTGCATTCCATGCACTTTGATCATAAATAAGTTTTTTCTTTTCGCTTAGCCAAGTTTTACAATATATTATTGTAATGTACAATACGGTTACCTACAATATGGTATATATTTTTTTATAATTCTTTGTATCCGGTAACTGTGGATTTCAAAGATTCATTGTCAAGTCCAAGCAGGGCTTTCTGAAGTGAACAGCTTTAACATGGAATTTATTTGCATTATTCTAGATTATAATATAAACGTTGTGTGATTATGTGTTATAAAACTAAGTACATTTATTGATTCTTGTATTTTATTTATCAAAGTCTAAAAATCTTATATATTTACCATAAATGAATAATGTATATTAAAAACTTGAAATAAAAAAGTTCAGTGTTATAGCGGTAATCGAGAGAAAAGGGAGAAAGGAACGCCTATTGCGTCAATTGATTTAGACAGGGTCGAGTTAAGGTATTTGAATTCAACTATTTTAATAGTTATAAAGTATTCTTTCAAACATATATATATATTAAATAGTTTAAATACATTTTAATAGGATTTTATCAGATTTAATTTTGTATACACTCACTACATTTGAATTCTAAAAATGTAATTTTTTTTTTTTTCATTAATACGCGTGCACATATTTATGTGAAACTGTTGATGCTTGGTAAATAAGTAAGTAAGTACATTAACTGAATAATATTAGTTTAATACATTTATTTTTTAATTTATAATTTTATTATATAACAGTTGTACATACGATGATATCAGTCATGGACGATACAATACTCACTTTTTCAGTAAAAATTCTTAATTTTTAATGCAACAATATCGTTTTTAAAACATGGAATGTCGAACTATACAATATAAGTATATCAATTTACATTGATTTGTTTATACATCGAATGACCGGTTTAAAAAAATAGTGTTCCTTAAACGCAAAAAGTTGGTAAATTGTACAAGCTAGGTTAAAACAAAATAAAATATATTTAAAATATTAATTGGTTAGGAATATTAATATACCTAAATGAAATAATTTTTAGCTAAATTTCCTACTTTTAAAGTTTTTTAAAAAAAAATATTTTTTTTTTTTATAGAAAAATACTGCAATGATAAACAATTATTATTTTGTAGGACCGTTGTAATGAATGTACGTTGATAGATGCACAATGTTTCTGGTATGGACATTGAGGTGATGAGACAAGTTGAATGGTGATAAAGAGGATAAAATTGGATGAGTATCAAGAAATGTATGTGAAGTAAGGCTGAGGAATGACTAATTGTTTTTTTTAGTCCGATGGTTGATTTAACTATAATTCTTCTAATAATGAGACGTTTGTAAGGATTTCATTTCCTATATTAAAAAATAGTGGTAACTATAAGTTTTATTTTTCTATGCCATTTTATAACAAACATATGTGTACAAACATTGTATACTACACATGTTTATTTTTAAAATATTCGCTATGCACCGTGATTAAATGCTGCATTAAACTATTCATAAATAGAGCTTGGATGTTCATGAAATTGTATATTTTTCTATCGATCCAACTTACTGTGGGCTTGGATACAAATTTGATTCGTGTTCAACTAGAATCAAATAATATTATTTTAAATTTGCATATGTTTGTATATTTTATGGTTTTATATTATTTTGCATTTTTTGGGGGATTTTATGAATATAAATGCATATTTCAATACATATTCAAAATTTTGTGAAATAAGTTAAATTAACGAGTAGATAAATGATAAATTATTGGCCCGTATACCAAATTGTATTTGTCCCGAATATTTTTAGGTTTATATTTTATCAAATAAAAAAAAAAATATATCATAGTGTAACACCCATATCGTAAATTAAAATATAATATTTAAAAAATAAATGAAATAAAGTACTTATAAATTATAATTTATTTTTATTTTTTAATATTATAAGTCAAATTATTATATAAATTATTTTTATTATATAATATTAATACATTTTATTCTGCATATCTTAGTGTTTTTTTTTTCTCTAATGTTCCTATATTTTTTGTTTTATTTGCATATTTGGTTATTTTTAGTGCATAAACGCTAACATATAACAGTAATTTTGACTGAAAATATCCGAGCCTTATTCTTAATATAATCAGGGACGTATTTAGGTAGGAGCTATGAGTCCTGTTGTTCAGAGCAACAATTTTTAAAAAATTTAGAGGGTTAAAAAAATTTTATTCCATAGGTTGCATACTAGACTACAGACCAGTGTTTTAAGTCCCAAATTTTTATTGTAGTGACTCTGAAATTTAATATTAAATTTTTCGTGAGCACAAAAATAAAAATAAAAATAGTAAGTAATCCTAATAATTGAAATCAAAATTTCTAACCAATATCGATCATTATTCGATTTTTCCTTGCATTTCAACATTCAACTTATTTAACAGTTCAAAAACATCACTTAAAAAGCAAATTTGATTATACATACATCATTATTAAATTTTTCAGCCAATGAGTAGTTTTATTTTGTTTGAAAAATATGTGTTTTTATGTGCAAAGACATGACCGAGAAAGAATTTTTCCTCGGAATAATTAACATACACCTGAGTGATAAAGTAAATCAAATAACAGCGATTCCATCATCTTGTCACACATGGGATGGAAGATTCTTGAATTTAATGTCCGTGATTTTATAAAATTTACTATTTGAATAACATTTTAGGATGTCATTTAAATACTAAATATATAAAGTTCTGGTTGAATTGTTCGCGTTACCAAATTCAATCTGTGTAATAAACAATGAATAATTTAGATTTTTGTATTAACTTCCTGAAATTGTTTTCAAAATTAAATTCATAGTCAGTGCACCATCATAACAAATTCCAACGAGTCAATCCAAACTAGGCTTTTTTTCGAAAAAAATTATCAATTTTTTTAAAAATATCTAAGCCAGTTTTAGTTATATAAAATGGCACACAAAATAATAGTCAGGACACCTATAACGTATAAATACCTTTTAGTTGGATATTATTTTAGAAATCAACGGATTTATCGATTAAAATTGAAAATTATTTTGCTGAAATAACTTGATATATTAACTGTTTTAAAATATTTTCAGACACGAGATCTACTTTTCGTTTAATAATGTTATCTAAGAATAGAATTTATTCTAACATACTAGTGACATAATCTCTGCAGACGCATCTTCTTCTTTTTCTTCTTGGGATTTGTCGGTTATTAAGACCATCCCATTACACATCCAATTCTCCAGCTTTCTTTATCCAATTTTCTTAATTTTCAATCCCGCCCTCTATTCAACAGACCTTCTAGAGATGGTTCTAACTATTGAAATACCTGCTGGTTTCATAAGTTCCTATCTAATATAATCCTTTTTTCTAAGTGCGCGAAAACTTGTTTCCACGTCAAATAATGTCTTGGTAATTTTTTATAAATATACTATGAGTATATTGGACGGGCAGTCAATTCACAAGCGTTTTATTTTATTTTTATGTTCTTTTCTAAATCACATTTGTTTATTAATCAATATGGAATAAATAATGTTTAGATTTATTTTTAGCTTATTAACTTTCATAAATTCGTTTGATAGAACTTGCAAACAGTACACAAAATTAAGACGCACTAAACCTAAGTGATCAATGATATCCATAAAACCAAATTTCAAAATTCATCTTTATTCAACAAACAATTCTTGACCAATTTTAATATTAAAACGTTGTACTTAAATTGCGTGTATGAATAAAACAAATACATATGAATTCTATTCAAATGCCAAAAAATTACTACAACATTATTATTGAATTACATTTGTTAGTACTTAAATCTTTAATCGATTTATTAATTACTTTATGTATACTTTATACCATAAGGGAATCAATCCCTGGGAATGGTGGTCATGAGTTCGTGATACTCCGGGAAAAATATGAATAAAAATAGAAATTATGTTGTATACATAAGTCTTTTATTATATTTTCTCTGTTGGTCTTTTTTTTGTAACTGCATTAAAAAATTATTAAAAAAAGTCAAAATAATAATGAAAGTTTATTTATCAGGGGGGAGGGCAAAAAAATATGTGTTTCCCCTATCCTTAAATCTCTAAATATGCCACTGTATATAATGTATGTCTTATATTCAGATTCGTTGTATTATAACTAGGGCTCGGAAATTGATGCATTTTGCATTTTTTTTTTTTAGAACTTGCTTTAGAACAATGCTCTTCTGGCCACAAATGTGTTTCATTAGTGTGTGAATCAGAATAACTAATTTTTATTTTGTATTTTTTAGTGTTTATTACTTATTAAATCATTTTTTGACATTTTTAGTAATTTTTATTGATTACACACTAGTTCACTTCTTATTGTTTCTTATTGACCTTTATGCCGTTAACTTAAGACTTGTCCGATTTTATTTCGCTGATTATATTTGTCGTTGTCACGTTGTATTGAATATTATTATATATATATGTTATTATTTTATCGTAATATGTTTGAAACGACAAAAATTAAAACAAATATTTGTAATTTTTTTAGGTCATTTTTTAATGTTTTTAAGGTCATCAACTTCCAAGCCTTAATTATAACATACATATTGGGAGGGATCTCTATTTCGTGTGTACATGAACGTACGTGCTTTTATGGAAACTGTGTTAAAGTTCATGCAATGAAAGTCCGTATACCAGCATCTGTGTAACGTGTATTTATAAGTTTAAAATTAATTTTTAAATTTAAAAAATCAAATAAGAAATAAAATAAATAAAATTAAATAATATAAAATTAAATTTCCACGGGACAATCTCTATTATCTATCGTTAAAAAAAAAATCAATATATAATACAACAATTGTACTAACAATTGTAGTCAATAAAGAGTAATAAATATTAAAATTATATTATTATTTTTTTATTTATTTTTTATTAACTTTTTTTTGTATACGAATATTGGCGTATAATATATTTAACATTTATTTTGTAGTAACAATGAGAATTCCAAGAATTCCATTGTACTTAAAATATTTAACATTTCGATGTTTACTAAATTAAATTTCACTGTCATATGAAAATGTTAATAAATTAATCTCAGAACGACTTTTTCAAAAAATATGACAAAACCAAAACAATTATAACTATAAGTATTAATTTTAGATTTTCACCACTATGCCACTATGCCACATATTTATAAATAGAAACTTTTGGCCGATAACAAAAAAAAAAAAAAAATCATGAGTCCTTTATAGTATACTTACGTCAGAATTATACGACAATATAACATACATTTTAAAAAAACATTTTATAAAGTTTTCTGGATCTTAAATACCTTTTTATTTGTAATAAAGGTGTAATAAAGATGCATTTTTATTCACTTGTATGGGAATACACGTGTATATGAACTTTTAAAATACGTGTAATTAAATAAACAGACATTAATACATTTTAATATTTAAAGAACGGACTACGTGTACACGTGTAAATCAATATACGTACCAAACCGAAAGCCATACATTTACTGTTCGGTACTCAATGTTATTGGAATGGACTTTAATAGACGTGAATGAGATAACTTTCAAAATCATTGTTTTATCTTTCTACGAATTCAATCTTGCAGCTATGTACGATTTAGCATATTTACAATAGTGTAACAGCACATAAAAAAAATACGAACAATCCGCTTAGTGCGGAATATAAAGTGAAAATTTATTCTCACGTCTTTCAAAAATAAATGTTAATAAAAATAATGTATATTTCTAATACTTATGATCATCTATATTTGTTAATAAACGCGTAAAATATTTTGAAAAATAAAAACATACTCGTAACTTATTTCCATTTTATTTTCTATAAATCAATTTGCAGTTATTATAAAAAATACCGTAGTGTTAGATACATAGAAAATTATTCAAATCAATTTTTGGACAGTAACAAATTTACATATGTATTTTAAAATTACACTCTATTCATATTAGCCTTGTATATAGTTTCAAACGTTTTTCAATCGGATTTGTGCAATACGTCAAAATGTGATTTTTTACGTCACCTCATGTCATTTCATTTAATATATATATATATATATATATACATCATATCATACATATATCATGGACCTTCAAATGCATAAATCATGGTACATATATATTTTTAATACATCAATTATTATTATAAGCTATTAATAAGCCTATTATAAAAAAATATAAAATATGATATTTTGTAAATTTTGGTTTGAATAGAATAGCCCAAAAGATATTTAGGGGGGAGGGAGTTAAAATTTAAAATTCTTTACTACATACCAAATTTTTAATTTTTAATAATATATGTTAAAATATAAAATGTGTTATTATTTAGTTTATTGAAACCGTTAAAATTGTTAAATAATGACATAAAATTATACATATGTATTATTGTATATTTTACAAAATAAAAGAGACATTTCGGGGGAGGGGGGGTGTTTATAACCTGTTAACTCCCCTTGACTACGCCACTGAACACAGGTAAATTAATGTCTATGAATTTGAGGCCCTTCAAATTCCGGAGTTCCGTCCTATGCATGGACCATGCCTTGATATGGCACTGCCTAACCGGATGGATAATACGAATTCGTTGAAACCGAAAATCGAACAGCGTTCATCAAAAATTATATAAGAATAAAAGGGACGGAACACCAAAGCAATACGTGCTTATTAAAAATATCGTGCAGTACTGTACATATAACTTACATAGAACTGTTTTTTAAACTCTTTTTGTGTACGTGCATACGTCGTCGATTGACGTTGATCGATTTACGATTTTTATGGCTTCTGTGAAGTAAAATGAAAGCACGCGCTCGACAACCATAAATCCCCATTGGAGTGAGTAATTCAATGCATCCCATTGTCTTATATGTATACGCGCCCGTTTTGTTTCACTAGTAATCTACCGTGAAATGACGAGTGCCGATCTAATGTGCACGTGAGCGTGCCTGCAAAAGTCTGTGTTGGTATGTGCGTACGTGTGTGCGTGCGTGCGTGCGTGCGTGTGTGCGTGTGTGTGTGTGTGTGTGTGTGTGTGTGTGTGTATGCGTGTGTGTTGTTATTATCCATTATTATTTTGCGACCGGCCGACGCCCCGTGACAGTCAAGGGAAGCTGTAGAAACGATAGGGTACTTTCATACTGTACACAATAGACCCATAAAACCCGTACGGGTATTAAATACGCGCGGGTTATACGTATACGATATTATAACAACAATGATTATTTTCATTTCGTATAATATCACATATTTATA
This sequence comes from Sipha flava, assembly GCF_003268045.1. Lineage (NCBI taxonomy): Eukaryota > Metazoa > Arthropoda > Insecta > Hemiptera > Aphididae > Sipha > Sipha flava. The sequence goes on from NW_020273108.1 coordinate 357,202, forward strand.
TACACTTTTATTATTATTATTATTCCGATAATTGCCGTATCGTATTTTAACATTTTATTTATTTTTTTCTCTCTTTCTCTTTTTCAGTTGGCCACGAACAGCGTTCTCCTGTTGGCGTCAAATTGTTTGGGACTTTTGTCTTATTTCCTAGCAGACAAGCAACAGCGAACCGCATTTCTGGAAACACGACAATGTCTCGAAATGAAAATGGTTATAGAAGAACAATCGACCGAACAGGTAAAACTACGTTTGCTCGTATTACATATACCTACGCATATATACGTATAAACTTTTTCCGTCCCCGAGTTATTGTCAACATAATATCTTGTGTTCTCATAAACGGTATATTAAATTCATTACAACAATACGCATTTTATTTCGTCGTAAACCATTATACGGTACTACTTTTACATTTTTTACGTGTATACCTTTTATGTACCACCTATTGCACACCTATAGTAGTTCCAAACGCATAACGTTCATCACGTTTGAGATATTGAATAACATTCATTCGACGGACGACGGCCGTTTGACAATTTTCCGAAAACAATTTTTTCATCGATAAAACATATTATCTGTGTAGGTATACTTGCGCTAGACTTCGTTGCATACGCAAACCGTGCGTTTTCACCCGTGTACGAAATGTTTAAGCCTTCTTTCGTGAATAATAACAATAGCGATTCTAATGATGTACGGTTATTAATTCGTAAAACGTAACCATTACTTACACATAATACGAGTATACAACGCTACGATGGAAATTTAATTTGACACTTACTAGTTTTGTTTTATACGATACGGGAAATCGCGCTTCCGAAGGTAACTTTAAAATGCGATTTTTATTTGACTTATGTTCGCTCGCTGTTCGTGATTATTTACACTTACAAAGTCTTGTTCAACGAACGAGGTACATCGTATTAATGAGATGAAAACATAATTAAGTTTAAAAATACATAATTATAAATTTTCGCAATTCGAATGATAAAATAAAAAAATTAATTGTTTAATATTATTTATCTAAAAAAACTTGGAAATGTTTGGATAATTTATACTACCCACTCACTCTATTATTAACTTGTTTTAATGTTAACGTATTTAAACTTAAAATAGTGCGCTCATTCATGTTGGCCAAAATTAAATAAAAATGTAAAAACTGGACCAGATGCAGCCAGCGTTAGGTGTTATGCCGGCATTTGTGACACTTCGTTCTCACATCGGTTCCATGTCACTAAACTAAAACTTAATAATAAACCATCGCATTATGAAACGTTTCCGAGTATAGTTTTCGATTACAGTACTGCGTCAAACTGTCAAACAGTTATGTATGTGAAGGATTTTAAATATCATTAGAATTGCAAGTAAAATATTTAATAAAAAACATCCTTTGTCAAAGTACTTAGAAACACTAAATTTCATTGTTGTAAGAGTTCAGATAATTTTTTCTACAAAAAAACGTAATCATAAACTAAACTATAAGAATATAACTTAGAAAATAAAAACTTTCTTTACCTTGTTTGGAATCTGAAATACCAAACATTATAGTATAATGTTATATATATTATATTCGAAAAATATTTTAACTATTGGATTTTATTTATCAAATATCCACTCTGCATTATTATACGACATAATAACACAACACAAAACACAAGTAATTTATATGTAACATTGTATTTTACAAAAAAATGAATTTGTTCAATTTCACAACGAATTATTTAATTAAACAATAATCATTATTATAAAACTTTCTATCGCAGTGGCTCGCAGTGTTAATCACGCAGTTTTAATCATTTTGATCTTATGATTTATATACTTACGGAAATATTTTTTTTTTTTTTTTGACGATAAAGTCATCTTAAGAATATTTCATATGAACTGAAAAAAAAATTAAAATTATACGCATTGAATCAAATATAAAGATCATTTTTTAATTTTAAAAGTTTTCTAAGATTAAACAAACAAATTTTAAATAAAAGGAAAAACTCGTCCGATTTGTAATAAAGTTGTTAAAATGTCCATCAAAGTATACAGCATATAACTATTTAGGAAGAAAAAGTGTTTTAAAAAGTTATATAAAGTATTATTTATTAGTAAATTGGTAGCAAAATGGAATGTACTTCTAATTTACAAAATTGCTAAAGTTTTATAATTTTACGAAGTATAAAAAGTTTAAATTACAATTGAAGATATTATGAATTTATGATATACAAAAAATTTCTATGGTGATATTATTTTATGATTAACTTTGATTAAATAAATCTTTTATGATGTTAAGACATAAGTAGCTGATAAAAAAATAATTGTAAGCGCTTCCAACCCATTGCCTTTATTATATTTGTTATATATTGTAACTAAAAAGGAGCTGGATCAATGGAAATTTATAGCTTTGGTTATGCAACTTCTTTCAAATTTCCATCGTAAAAACTTCAAAGCTCTGTTGTATTTATTATTTATGGGAAAATTTTGAACATTAACAATATTCACGAGAATAAATTAAAATCAAGAATTCTATTCATTATAATGAAAAATTCTTTTATTCGAATTAAAAAGGTGACCTAAGCAATTATTATATATACTTATTAATAATTTTTTTCTTTTACTGAATAAATGTAACAAAGTATAAAGTTAGTCATTTAACCTTAATCATAAAATAGTATTACATAGTTTAGACCCTTAAGAGATAACTAAGAGAGTCATCGGCAATTTAGATACATTTGCGAGAATATATTTAAAAAAAAAACTGAATTTTACATTAAAATATTCAATTTGAACTATTTTTCGGCATTATAAACACAGAAAAACGATTGAAATCCTTTCAATGCCGTTGACTATTATTATATTATTACTTGTGATTCACAGGTTGTAAAGTATATATTTTGTGATTTCGTTTGTTTTTCATCCCGATATATTTTTTTCATCACGTATTGAAAAATATGTAATATACATATAAATGGCTGCATTCAATATAATCTCTATCGCTCTGATGGTCTCGATTTTACGGGATTAAAGTACGATAAAAAAATAAATAGATACAAAAAATTTACTTGTAAAAATGTATCACATTACTATTTCATAGTATGATGATCGCTTTACATCAGTTATACATTTTGAAGTAAATTATGAAAGTTTATACAGAGCGCGCTCAATATGATACTCCAAAAAAGGTTATGATTTTAGCCTAACACATAATATACAATTTAATACTGTTATATAAAATGACCTTCCAGGCGTATAATACTTACTGTAGCAATCAAATCGAATTTAATTTTATTAACGTTCAATATTTTGAAAATTCTTGTTTACACTTAATGTCTATTTTAAATCTTCAATATACGCCGATAGTATCGTAATATTTTGAGAGATATATGATAGGCAGTATACCGTAAGAGAAAATAACTAATCTATAAACAAATTTTTTTCGAGGGCGGGGGGGTATATCTTTTTCTTCTGATGGAGCAATGCCCTTCCGGTCACCATCTGTAATAAATATTGCTAGCATTGCTTGTTTTTACAATTTCTTAATATTAATAGAGGAAAAGGCAAATAAAAATATATAAACATTTGATAGAGCAATAAAACGAGATCCATTCAAAACTCAAAGTCATAATCGTTTTTCGATTATTGTATTCGAACATATACAAAAATGAATACAGCAATGTGACTGACTATCCTCGTATTATGTACTCCGTCGTCTTCGTAGAGATATACCAACAAGAATGAGACGACGACAGCAGTATTAAACCTACTCGACGCCTTTATTTTTCCATCAAATTGGAATTTCTTTTAGTCTTTCGAAATTATAAATCTATGTCGTTATATATAATCCGTTCGGCAGTTTATTTATCAAAAACTAGATTGATAGGTACATTATTTCAGATTAAATTCGGAATATTTTTATTTTTTTTTTTTATTAGTTTTCAAATTTATTTTGTTTGTTTATTTCCTCGGGCTGTCGGTATTTCAGTTTTCTAGCCCATAGTGATTTCGATTTTGTTATTTGCCTTGTACCTACATAGGGTAAAAAAACTTTAGTTTACGGTAGCTTACGAAACCATAAATCAATTTCAATAGGGCTTGTCGTTATTCATATGGTACGTTTTAGGAACACAGGCAATCTACCGAGATGATCCACTCAAGTTGTGTATACATAATAACATACAACAAATTTTGAATACCAATTTGAATCGTGAAAACCTGACATTGATGAAAAAAAAAATGTCTGCTTATGCATACAAAAAAAAATAAATATAGTTAGGAATATTTTGATCGCAGATTTTTTCTTTGGCCGTTACGTGTTTACTACACAGAAAATCAAATATTTTTTCTATTGTTTTTTATTTTTATTTTGTTAATGCGACATTACATACGTTATGGGAAATATTTTTTTTTTTTCTTATTAATATTTATAAAATGGAAAATATTATTTCAGCATTCAATATTGAAAATTATTTCATAATATTGTTTAAATAGAATTATTTTTATAACTATATATGCATATAATGTGATATGTATGAATAGATACTAATTTTATTAGAACTACTCACTTTAAACCAGGGCTTAAAACCGGTAACCGGTTTGTAACGAAAACCGGTAAAAAACCGTAAATTTGAAAACCGAAAACCGATAACTACTTTTAGTTTTGGAATGCTGGAATCGGTTATTGGTTATCGGTACCAAGGTAAATATCTAAATATTAACATCAAAGCGGTTACCTCGTATTTTCAATCCCGGTTTTATAATCAAAATCTATTCCCGACCAAAATAATTAATAATTTATTCGTGGTATTAATACTTGAATTATGTCATGTTTACATTAGGTATACAATTATAGTTGAATTTAGTTTTTCAGCCAATTTTAAATATTTTTCCCCAATTAATGGCCATCGAGTATTGCTTATCTGTTGTGAATATCATATATATATATATATATGTAGGTATAACTATATTTTTCTTTAAACTATACATTATAATATTTTTTTGATTATCATTATCTTGATCATAATATGTTTTCAACTTTAAAGCAGTTTGAAAAAATAAATATTGAAATTGAATGAAATCGACCAAATTAAAGCATATTATGTTTTTGATTTTGTAATAAGTAATAAAAGTTATATTATGAATCCATGAATCGCCTAAATAAACTGTTTTAAAAATATGATTAAAAAATTGAAAAATATGATTTTTAAAAACCGGTTTTAAACGGTAACTGATTACCAAAAAACCTTATCATCGGCTTTTAAACGATTTAAGGTTATTATAGTTTTTGAAATATCCTTAAAGAAACGGTTACCGGTTACCATAATATCATAACTAAACTATAACGATAATACTCATTGAACAACAATCGTACACTTTCCGTTACAGATTTTCCGAGTTTGACTAGAAATTTTGAATTAAAACTCGTATTTTTTGATGCAACATCATAGATAATAAATATACGAGTACTAACACTATTATTTTATCTGCACGTACCTTATTGCTAGTTCAAAAGTATCGTTATTTAATAGCCACATCAAGTATATTTAAGTGTCACGGTTAAAACGTTTGAGATTATATATATATATATATATATATATATATATATATTAATTAAAATATATTTAAAAATTGGTATACATATTTAAATTAAATTTAGAAAAAATATACTTGAATAGATATACATGATCATGTTTTTTTTCATATTTAGATAGATAAAATTCCATAAGTTTATCAACTTTATTTAGTAATAACTATTTATTATAATACTGAAGACGTATTTTTATTTATTTTACATCTATTTTATTCGTACTTAGCTCGACCTCTTTTTTACTCGAGATACGATTTATTTTCTTTTACTTATTTGTTTTTATATTATTTTACAATGAAATTAAAATTAAACATGAATTTTTCTAAATTGTATACAATTAAGTATAGTAACTCTAACTCATTATAAAATAATATACAGGTAATCAAATTCAAATAATTAAATATTTTAAATTTCAGCATGTTTAAAATTAGAGTTTTATAAAGAAATTAAAATTTAGTTTTAATGGTTTTATGATAATGAGCGTAGAGCTGGAGGAAATAATAATAATAATTATTGAATACCGTAGACCGTAGTACTACCTTCATTATTTAATAAATAATATTAATACTGTAAGGATATTGATATAGCTCATTTAACTACAAGAAAACAATTTATATATATATATATTTTTTTTTTTTTTTACCTTAGTACTGCTTTTCTTTCCAAAGTTTTATTTTTTAAATATTCTTTCCCTAAGTTCACTTGAATGAATATTACGTGGAATAAATAAAAAATATTTTAAACTTTTGATATTTTATGCGAAAGTACTTTTACAAATTACCATTCATTTGTTACGAATTATAATATAATATTGAAAACAAAAAACCATTTTTAATTTTACTACAATTGTTAAATATATTTTATACTTAATACAATGTATTTATAAAGCTGATTTGAATTCGATTTAATATTAAAAATACATTCCTCGCTGGGCTCAAAATCTAAAAAAGGTATAACATTTTTTATTTTTTGTACATTGTAATACGATATTAAAACCATGTTTTATTATTTATTTTAACGTACAATGAAATCTCTAGTTTTTGAACGCATAGTAAAATTAATTTCCAAGCTTTTTATATATTGGAAAATAAATACTTTATTTACATAAAAAATATTAAAATAAAATCATTTTAAACTTAAGGGTTTACTGTTTGTAGTAATAGAAAATCCACTATCGTTCCGACACCGGATAAACATGGTTTGAGCTAATCTTTTCTGTTTATTTTTGTAATCCACCAGAAAGGAGTTGACAACAAAAATAGACCAAAACATAAACCTGAGTATTGGAGATTTTTTACCAAGTTGGTTATATTTGCAAATATTTTCGTATATTTATTATTTTTATGAAAATCTACATATTTATAATAGACGAGATAGCATAGTTTAGTTATTTATTTTTTACACCGTAAGTTATTTCTAATAAAAGAAAAGAAAATTTAATAACTATACATCTTTTTGTTTTGTACTCATTAACTTTTGGGGATTTAATTTTGTTTTTAATTTAAATATTTTTTCCGACGACGATAGTATTTTTATTTAGAAACATATACTTTGAACCAAACAACGTAAACAATATTTTTTCGAAGGATAGTATTATTTAGTTATATCATTATAAAATTTTCATTTTAGATAATACAATTAAAAAAAAAAAAAAAAAAATGTATTCCTAGAATTTCGCAATAAAGTTTTTCGATTTTTACTGCGGAATTTCTGAGAGAAATCGATGAGAAATTCTAAAAATGACCTGTTGAAAACACCTACTGTGTCCGATTTCGCGCTTTACGAAACTTTATAATATAATATGAACGCTATCGCCACCCTCGGATGAGTATTGCTGAAAAAGAAAATCACATGTTATACAGACGAGTATAGATGTTGCCTGCTCTCTCGTGCTCCGTTTGGAGAGTGTGCCTCGTACCCGAAACACTGCGCATTCGTTTCTCTCTAGTCATTATTTTCACAGTTCACGAACCAAACTTATTTGTATTGCAAGACACATATTACTGTATTGCCGTACACATCGAGCAGCGTGGGGCGCGTAAGCCTTCCGAAACGTGTTATTTTCTTCTCGATTAGTTGTGTAGAAGACCTACGCGCGTTCCCGAAGTACTATTATCGCGTTTTTCGTTTCAATAATACGTCGGTCAAAGCTGTAATACATACATATATATATATATATATTCACATATATTTATGTATACGGTAGACGTGGTAGACACAGTGACGGCCGCTTCAACAGTATATATAAATATATACGTATTATATTCTCAAAAGCACTCGTTGTCGTTCGTCTTGCACACTCCACGGAATTGCTGCGCGTGTGATATTCGTTAAATACGTTATTGATTATTTTAGATTCGCATCGGAAAATAATAATACTGGCATTAGGTTCAGTGTATACGACGTATATTATATTCGTTCTCACCGGCGGTCGTTATACGCCTCCTCGTCTTCTGTAAACGTCATTTCATTGGACCGAAAACATGATTGAAATATATAATGGTATACGTGTGTATATATATATATGCATATTTAATACTACGGTCGAATAATCCTTTTTTTCATTTCTAAAAAAAAAAAAAGTTATTCCATTTACACAAGAAAAAATTAACTGATGAGTATAAAAAAATGATTTAGGCTATTGAATAACATGACTCGTTAAGCTTGTCCACCTCGTGGGCCATGAGTCCGGATTTAAAATTGTTTATCGCTATTAACATATTCCGGTTTTAAGGTTAAAAAACGTTTACTATTCATCTGTGCAGATTAAATCATTTTTCATTCATAAGGCGATGTATGAGCTCTGTTATATTTTTGATTCCGTTGACGTGGTTAACGAATTTCAATTCTGAACTTGGCCTGGATTTAATAAATATAACACTTATTATTAAGTTTTAAATTCCTATTTAAATAGATTAAGAAAGAAATATTATACAGTCTTAGATTATATTGAACGAGTCTGTACGTGACTGTTTTATATATTAGGTATATATACATGCATGTATTAAATTTATCAAAAACTAAAAATGGTCACGGGATGTAACAGTGTTACAAAGTTTTATAAATTTTTAATCCCAAGTCTCTTTTCCACTAAACAGCATTCAGGAAGACTACGAAATTTTAAACTTAACCGCGTTAATCGTTATTTATATTTGTGTTCTGATAAACATAAATAATAAAAAACTTGAAACATTCTTAAAATCAGCATGAAAACGTTATATTATCGACCTGCATCGAAAATCGGACGTAAAAAAAATGACCCGTAACCTACAGGAATTGATTAATTTTCGATTTAAAGTTTTTTAATTAAAATCAATCAAATATTCACGATGATAAGTATTGAATTACTTGCCTAGTTCTGGAAACCTAACAAAATGTAATTGCATCTAATATTCAACAGTCAGTTGAATACTCTTCGTATTCAATTTTTTTTTATATAGGTCATAAAGTGCGCACTATAATATTCAATGTTGAACTTGTGTTCCGCGTATTCGTATGCTAAACAAATATGTGTGTATGCCTATATATATAACTGCAGGTGTGTTTATTTCTGAACGTTTTAAGATCATAAGTGGCATTCGTCACAATATACGTATAATGCGTTGCAAGTACCGGATACTACGCGAAATGTGATGGAATTGTAATAAAAGTTCTCGAAATCGCATTACTACGATAATCACCCCGTGGCAGTGCGAGGAAAATATGTTATTAAATATCTCGGTTATTATCCCGCAGAACGTACAAAATGTCTCGTGTCCGAGACCGTGAGCAAAAATAACACAAACGCGGTAAAAATTGACCGAGTAAATGTTATAAGGATAACAAAACACCATTAATCAAGCTGTGTGGTGTGTCTCCTAGTGGCTTATATAGGAGGCTTCTTTTACGTTTGTTTTTTTTTTTTACTTTTTTTTTACTTTAAAGTCAATTTTTTATTAATTTTTTTTTTTTCAGGAACGACTGTTGTTATCCGTGTTACCGGAACACGTAGCCGTGAAAATGCGTCAGGACTTGGGCGAGGCACTGGACAGTCAATTCAAAAAGATATACATGAGTCGACACGAAAACGTCAGGTATGTACCTAACTCCAGTCAACAGCTGTCGGCTATAAGTCTCGTCCGCATTCTTGCGGCAATACACGATATCATAATAATCAGTGGCGTATCCAGGGGTGGGGTTAGGGGGTTATAACTCCCCTCGAAAATGTTTAATGTATGTATATTGTCTATTGATTATAATAAAAACACACAAAATTCAAAAAAAAATTGAATGTTACATTTTTTATAACCCCTCCCAAAAAAAAATTTTGGATACGCCACTGATAACAATATTATGTATAATATTATTATATACGCGTGTGAAATAATATACTATGTTCAAAGGCGTAACCAAGAAAAATCAGAAGGTGCGGTCGCACCCGGGCTCGTTCGTATAAAACCGTATGAGCCCGAAGAAATACATTTTTTTTTCTATTCATTATTCTTCTTCCTCTTCTTGAAGTTTCTATCCGTTTCGGATGTTAGAAATCATACCGAATATTGTTTCTCTTTCTAACAACGAACAAAATAATTCATTCGTTGTTTCATTAAAACAGTTGCGGAGATTTTTCGACCAAGATATCCTCGTCCACCAACACTTATCTTGCCTTCTATTTTTTCCTGATATATAAGTTCCACTAATCCATAACTTTGGTTATTTGGTTATGTGACCCAAGTATTTATATTTCCGTGTATCTATAGTCCTCAGTAATTCCTTTTCCATTTGAATAATTAAATTAATAATAAATATTTAATGTTAATTAAATTATTATAAATGATAAAATGCGTATTAAATAGAATGTAAAATTATATTAAAAAAACAAAAAATGTTTAAAATAATTTTAGTATGGTGAATATACCCCCTCAGATCCTTTTAATATATACATGGATGAGAGGGGCCCGCTGAAAATTCAAATCCAAATTTTGAAGTTACGCGCCACTGACTGTATTAAAAATAGTATGGATATAAATTTTACGATTGTGGTCGAACGGAATACGGATTTCGAGAAAACCACAGAAACGCGACGTGGTAAAAAAATAAAATACGAGTATTGGCCACGCGATGACTTACTTTTATCGGGAAATGTTCAATTATCGAAATGTACCTAACCCACGAGCACGCAGCGATCAACAAGGTCGGAAATATTTGTGTACGCGCGTTCGCGAATCGTGAAGATTCCGTTTTAGCCCGGGCGACGGTAAATGGTGTACGGCAAGTTAAATCACGGTCGCATTTAAGAATTCTCACCTCGGAACGGTTAACGGTTGAAAAATCCGAAATCATTATCCACTCGGCATGGCACGCGCGTAATCATGGGGCGGTGACAATACGGGTCCAAACGACTCAGTGCCCAACGCAAAGATTCACGTATTAAAAAAGTGTTCCGTTGATTATAGTTTTTTCCGTCGATCGAACTCTCGTAAAACTTTGACAGATTTATAATGTCTACCTACGCATTTTTCAAGGTTTAACATCTTTACAACCAACTTGTACCGCACCGAAACAGACCCTAAATGTAGGTACGCGCTACAGTGGTCCGTCGGGGTAGTTAACGATTACGTGCGTTTACCGCCCGAGCTAGTAATATGAATTCCAACATGTCCAGTGTACACAGTTGACAAAGCTTCTAATGTATATTTACCGTAATCAATACGTACCGGGGCGTAGTTTAGGAGGGTATCGCAAAGTGTAACATCGTATTAATAATGCGCAAATGTGGCACTCGACTTACAACTGCTCGAACACCGGAAAATACGGTTGCGTATTAACAAAACCACGTATTCATGCTCTATAGTTAAAGATAACGACAAAGATACGATTACCAAAATGTTTTTTTTTTTTTTTTTATGGTGAAAATAAAACAATTATACATTTTGTTTAGTTATATGTATCGGCTATTACATAACTTATAAATAATATACAGGTAACAATAAACAAAACAAAAGTACTGTTTATTGCAATCAATTATTCACTAATATTAGAGTTATTCGTGGCCGCGGAAACCAGAATGTAATCGTTTGCATTCAATTGAAAATCTCTTTTCATCAATTTTTTAAATGCAAACGATTATATATATATATATATATATATATATATATATATATATATATATATAATTTCCACGTAGGCTCTACCAATTTTAAGAATTTGTATAGCGTATCTATACATTATAATTCTGAAATGAACTGAAATACTGTTCGTTATACGTAGTTAATTACATACTTTACAGTTGTAAAACATTATTTTTGAAATCCCTCATTTATGTAGATCAAGTCACATTAACTAAATTTATTGCTCGTTAAAATTATTTAAATTATAAATTTTATTAAGTAAACTGTATATTACTTACATATAAGATATCAATATCAAATTCATATCAACGTTTTATTTATGTGTATTGTATCAAATGGGTTTCCATTTAATAATAATAATGTAAGGGTAAAATTGGACATTTTCGAAATTCCCTACGGAGGTCGTACACAATTTTATTCGTTATTGGTTCGAACCGATATATTTACATTGATAATATTATATTTTTTGGATATATCGTTCGCATGTAAAATACACAAGTATATGCGTACCACGTACCCACACAAAATGTTGTACACAATCTCCCGCAATTTGTCTCATCTACAATGACCAGTATTAGAGTTTAAAAATAGTAAAACTGCCCACCGCTGAGTTAATTAGTAAAACAATATAAAAAAATGTGTTTCGATTCGATTAAGCGTGTTAAACATATGGTAATATTTTTCGTGTTGACATTTCACCAGGGAACAATACAATTGTTACTAAATTTTAATTTGCAAGTCATTCACGTAGTCGACAAATAATGTTAATACAATAATATATTCACGTATATTCACAGAATAAATAAATTACAACGTTTTAACAAAAAAAAAAAAAAAAAATAAGAAAAACGTTTCAATACTAATCAAATGAATTCATTTGGTGGTGGTTTTTTTTAATTTTATTTTATTTTTCGTAATTTACTTTTTCCGTGTGCTCATTGTAAACATAAAAATTTTATTCGTTTTCTTTTCATTTCTTATGTTACTTTAAAACATGTTTTTCTAAAACACATAGTTTTATTGACAACGTTTCTAACAATACATTTATTACTTGTTGAGTGGATGGGTGTAGAACATAAAGTCGTGAACACTAGTAACAGCAAATAGCTGTTGCAACATTTGGCGTTTTAGCTTCTTCTGAACGTTTTATCACTTCATACACTTTAGCGTTCAATGAATTTTTCAGTTTGAAAAAAAAAATGGAAAAGTTCATACATATGCTCTATATAATATTCTATCTGACAAAGTAAGTTCAAACAAATAAATTGTGAAAACTAATATGGTTTTTGAATTTGGATTAAGTGCGTACTAGTCTAAAAGTCTAAAAGTCTTGGAAGTCTAAAAACTTCAAATTAATTATTATTTTACGTTATCCCAAATTACATATTCTGTGGTTGGTATGTTTGTTAAAGATCAGAACTTATAGAGTTACTATCTTTTAGACACTCTAATTTCTAAGTTTTTGATTTAGGAAAAATTAACGAACTTATACATACATAAAAAGTAAAAATAATTAACTGATAAATGTAAAATTAACGATAAAAAAAATATATATCATCAAAAATATTAATCATTAGAGTTTAAAATAAAATCAAAGAATCACTTAAAAAAATTTAATTATAATCTTAATATAATTTTAATAAAAACTATGAAAGAAGTGTTGTATAATAATTTATTTTACTATCATATTTTTAATAAAAAACAAAAAGTGCTCTTTTCTAACAGTATAATATACAAAATGTAATTCATTATGAGTTTTGAAAATATTATACAGATAACACGTAGTTAAATTACCATTAAACATTTATTATAAAAACGTATTTAATTTAGTATAATCAGAAAATAACCAGGAAAAGTTTAATAAAATAGTAAGTAAATTATATTATATATAAAAATAAATTGTTTAAATATTTTAAACAATAAAATTTTATATTTTTATTTTTTTTTATATCATTTAAATATTTTACTAGAATAAAAACGCTGAAATTAAATTGGAAATATCATTCTAAATTAAAAATTAATTTTTACTTCCTTGGAACTAAGTAGTTTTTAATTTTAATTTCTAATAGATTATAAAATATGTATGACAGAATATAGTTGGTACGAATATGCAACAAACACTACCAAGGATTTTATTGGGCATTTTTTTTCCCCAGTATAAATTAATTTTTTTTAACCACACGTGGAACCTTTGTGTTATTGTATACTAATATTTATGTCTTTGGAATACTGTTATAAAATTGACGGTATTAAAGGTAAATATAATATTTAGTAGAATGTTTAAAATCTAAAAATTTACACTCCTGTATTTTATTTTTTTAAACCCATAAAAAATGATTACAACACATTGTCTTATAATAAAATAATATTAATATTTTATTTATTAGTTTTTTAAGAAAAAAAATACAATACATATTTATTATTGTAATAATTAGAGCTCGGAAGTTGATGATCTTAAAAATATTAAAAATTGACCTAAAAAAATGTGCAAATATAACATAAAAATGACAAAAAATGACATAAAAAATTACAAATATTTGTTTTATAAATTTATCAAAGCTTTCAAATTACTCAAAAATCAAAATCATTGCATTGTCCAATTAGAGCGTATTTGATGTTAGCAAAAGTAAATGAACGACGATTATCTGTTTATAAATATCTATAATTGGAAAAACTTTTCTCCACGTTCACCGAAGTGATTCGGAGACGCAGATGAGCACTAACCGACGTTTTAATGTTTGCCATTTCAAAAATATTACGAAAAAATAATAAAATTTAGATATAATAGATATTATTCACTAAAACACGAAAACGAAGCGACGACTGTAATCGACGAGATAAAATCGAATAATAATTGAATATTAGAAAAATATAATAAAATTTAGGTATAATAATATTCAATACAGCGATGAATGTAATCAGCAAGATAAAATCGGACAAGTTTTAAGTTATCGGCATAATGATCAATAATAAGAAGTGAACTAGTGTGAAATCAGTAAAAATGACATAAAAATGTCAAAAAAATTACTTAAAAAGTAAGAAACACTAAAAAATGCAAAATAAAAATTAGTTATTCGGATTCACGTGTTAATAAAACCCATTTGTGGTCAGGAGAGCATCGTCTAAAAAGTTCCAAAAAAAAAACAAAATTCATTAACTTTCAAGCCCTATAGGGGTTTATTACTATAGTAATAAACAAGGTTCGTAAGTTGATGCCCTAAAAAGTGCCTAAATAAGCATGCATTTATGCACTTAAAATTGGCAAAATATGCATTTATATGCACTAAATATCTAAAACTATGCATTTAAAAAAATGCTTACTTAAAAAAATCATTTTTTAAATAACATGATTTATCTATTCATTTTTTTATAGCTATATTTTATTTTTTTATGTCATAATTAAAAAAAAATTATTAGATTTTAAATACTATATAAAACTAATCTTGAGCCTTCATGAACTACGTATAATGTACGTCTTTGTCAGTAATTCATTTTTAATCTGAAACTTTTGAAACAAATTTATTCATTAAATGTACGAATAACAAGAAGATAAAAAAAAGAAAAGATAATACAATTTCTATTTTTAATTTTATATATATTTTCCATTTAGATTTTTGATAGATTCTAATAGAATGTATAATATATCCGATAAAATAGAAATATGCCAAATATACAAAAACATGTCAAATATGCAAAAACATGCAAAATAAGATTTTACATATTTAACCATGGTACCTCGAAATAGATATCTATGTCATCTAGCATTAAATACAAATTTGCAAGATTGATATGCAAATGCATGAACTTACGAGCCCTGACAATAACCAATGTAAATAAGTCGCCTTATATCATTAAAGAATTCAGACATAATTATTCATAAAAATATTACGGCAAACCATTTATATAACTGTTGATTTTTAATTAACTCTTTGACACGGGAATCTACAATACAGTAAAAATGTTGTGATTACATAGATTTTCGTTAATAATTTCGCAGTCGAAACTCCATAATATATCAGATTTGAGTTTTGATTTTTAAATTATTCATGACGATTTCTACAAATTGATACCTAATTTCGATGTGATTAAGGTAAAACATATTTGAATATTGCTCCTAATAGCTACGATGTGTTTTTATTTATAACCATTTGGATACTGTTTGCCTAACTCTGGTGGAATGATTTTAATCGTGCGAGTTATGAAATGTTTCTAAAGATGTCAAAAGAAATATTAAAATTCAAACAACGGAATATTAATTTATTACAACCATTACATAATAAAATAACAAGTGTCAAGAAAACGAGATGTAAAAGTACTTATAATAGTATAATTGAGTTATAATTCGATTATTAATTAAGTTTACATTGGACTTAATGTAATATAGTGAAATGCAAACAAGCTTTATTTTAAAGAGAAACGTTGGAGGCAGTGTAATTTTTCTTATTGTCGTTCTTTCTATTTTAGAGTCATAATCCAATCCAACTGAACCATACGCTGTAACCCTCTTTTTAAATGTATTCTAAAAGTTGGCCGAGTAGCATTCGTTCTAAGTAAATAAACTAACTTGGAAATATAACTTTTGAGTATTCTCTAACTTTACTTCTAAATTATCTGTGTATATGTATTCAATAGATCTCATGCTCTTAATATATTCATTGTACACTTTCTCCTAAGCGAGCACAGTTTGTAAAAAAAAAAAAAATAATAATGCAACGAGCGTTGTGTTTAAATTGAGTTTTCTTTCGCTCTTTATTTATTTTATGGAAGTTGTTTTTCTATTTCGTAAAAGGTATTTTTATTATTCATTCGATATATTATAACATATACAATATTTATAAGTCTGCGGTAATAATTTCGATGCGTATTGTATTTCAGCATTTTGTACGCCGACATCGTTGGATTCACAGCCATATCGTCAACGTACTCTGCCTCGGATCTGGTGAAAATCCTTAACGAGTTGTTCGCCAGATTTGACAGACTATCCGAAGTAAGAAAAACCGTTATTGTTATGGAGAGCATACGTTAACGAGGATGACGTGTTTTTAACCATCATCTGTTCACAGAAATACCAGCAGCTCAGAATCAAGATTTTAGGTGATTGTTACTATTGCATAAGCGGTGCTCCTAAGGAACGACCTGATCATGCTGTGCTAAGCGTACACATGGGACTGTCCATGGTCAAAGCCATCAAGTAAGAACGGCTGTTGTTTTTAATCGAACTCAGAGACGTTAACCCGTTCGTTTAATCGTTTAACTGATATTATTAACGTATTTTGAATTTTCCTCTAAGATACGTACAGCAGACCACGAACTCTCCAGTGGACATGCGGGTGGGCATACACACGGGAGCCGTTTTGGCCGGTGTTTTGGGTCAGAGACAATGGCAATTCGACGTTTACTCCAAGGACGTAGAGTTGGCTAACAAAATGGAAAGCAGCGGAATGCCAGGGTATAAAATTTATATATATATATATATATATATATATATGTGTGTGTGTGTGTGTGTGTTAGTACGAGCGGTAGAAACCGAGTGATTTATTCGATTCGTACTTTCAGACGAGTACATATATCCGAAAAAACGTTGAGTTTCTTGAATGGAGAATTTGAAGTGGAGCCCGGTTATGGAGAACGGCGTGAAGAAGCGCTCAAGATGGCCAGTATAAAAACATTTTTCATCATCAAAACCATCAAACCGGTAATTCATATTGTTATTGATTTTCACTGTCTTCTTATTGAATTTTTTATTATTTGTAAATTTTTATAAAAACAACAGTTCAAAATGGAAGTACAAAACGGATCTTTAAACGATCAGATTAGTACCAGCAAAGAATCAGTGGTGAGTACTCAGTTTTCCGATATCGTATTACCATAGGCGTAGACTCCACTAGCGTGATATCATAATCTCAATTTTTGATAATGTCACTACAACAATATGTTTGAAAATCTATAATCGGACAATTTCATTACCATTAATTGAAATGCATTAAAATATTTGTATTATATTATTTGTGTTGTCATGCAATAAACATTATTCATTTCTACTTCGATCACTCAAGTTAAGTATAATTTCGTCGAAAAAACAACCAGGGGGAATTTTCCACCCAGTTATTATAAACTATTAAAGGCAAAATTATTTTTATACAAAATTGTGCTTTATAATTTTGTATTTCTCGAATACCGTATAAAATAAAGTTTTAACAAATATTTCCGTAAATATTATTTAAAATTAGCCGTTTCGAAAAATATACAATATCTTATTCTGTACTAACTATTGCTAGCTAATGGCTGTATCAATATTCCTATTAGCTTAACAACTTGTTAATGTTTATTATACCACGAGGTGCATTAAAAACTTGCTGAGGTCAACCATGAGACAAATACGTTTGGATGCTAATATCTTTTAAGTATAGAGAGAGTCATAACAAACTCCTTGATTAATTTAAATTATAGTAGATAAATATTTTGAAACAAAATAATATGTGAATTATGTTTCTTAAATAATTTGTAATACACATGTACAGTTGAGAGGTATTATTAAACATTTAAGAGCTCATTACTAACATATTTATGCTTTGTATTGAATTGGTATTTAGCTGTTTAGGATTTTTTGTATCTTGAATTTCCCACAAGTCACTGTAATCACAAAAAAATTTAGCCCATCCTCAAGTATATTTCTAGTTGCGATTATATGAACTTTGTTCGTGTTCATCCGCTGTATTTGTGCGTTAGGTTTCAATATGAGATGATTCGTTGTTCAACAAATTATAATTTAATAAAAATAATTGATAATATATCGTATCGATTTATATATATATATATATATATATATAAATTCTTAACGATTAATTGTGCGTGTAAAAATAGTGTGCAACACCGATTGATGAAGCCGACTTAATTGCTCAGGCCAAGGAGGATTCCGAGAACTTCAAGAAACGACTGAGAAAAGATTTGATGAATAGAGACGGTCACAGGTAAATATAACGATCACGTTTATTGTGCCTGCGTAATGGATACTGAAAATATTCTTTTATAATTAAATAAATTATGGTGTAGTCGCATTTACGCCGATACGTTTTTCCCAAAGGTCTGGAACAATTAACCGTTATTCCATTATTATGTAGACGAATATCCCGCAAATTGATTGTTGTATTTTGTTTCGGAGTACACAACATTGTGTTCCGGAATATTCCAACCTATCGATTAATTAAATTTTACTTCTCGTTTTATACCGTTTGTTCTATTATGCGGTACCGAAAATTGGCGTAACTCAATATCCCGTTACATAGAAATTTCATAGAATCCAAATATGAATTCCGTATTACAGCTACAGTGCACGAAACGGATTAACTCATACTTTTGAATAATAATAAATATTTTCATTTACAGAATTTTTAATGCAACAAGATGTATGGCCAAAAGTTTATATATGTTTTTTTTTCTTACATTTATATTCCTGAAAGACGAATTCATTCTAGAAATAAACCAGTCAACGCTCGTTAAATAATTTGAGATTAAATAGTGCCAAAAGGCAAAAGTATTTTTATTCCTAATGGCTGGTAGTCACTGATAGTATATGAGTACACTCGTATAATATGTCTGAAAAATTCGAGGGATATTAATAATGATATAATCATAACCGCAATTAAATATTTACTATTTAACTGTGTACTAAGAAAGACAATACAGTTATCAATATGGTACTCATCCATTGTTTCAATGCAATTCAAATTCCAGTATTAAATGTTGTGTTATATTTGAATTGTTTAAGAGATCTGAACAAACACACAAAGTTTTTCACTTTGTCATTCAACGACGAAGCAAAAGAACGCGAATACAAATACCACAAAGAAGCGGCGTCCGGCGTGTCTCTAATAGGCTGTCCTTTAGTTCTCTTTTTGACGTCTTCCGCACAAATCATCATGTTACCCAGGTTCGCGTTACACCGTTAAATAAATTTGATCATAAAAATCGTTACTTTCTAACGTCTCATAATTATGTATTACTTTTTAGAGACATATTAAGCTACATGTCCAGTTGTTTTGCATTAGTATTACTATTGATTATCGTAATAGTATCAGTCGCCGACATTTTCCCAAGAGTAAGTAACTGGTGATATTTCTATGCGTTACATGTATATATAACATTATGTATGAAAATTCTTCAGAACTTGTATAGTTGTACGTGGGGGTGGTTTTTATAATTTTTTCCGATAGGGATCCTTTGGTATTATTTTATAATATACCACAAACAAACAAGTTTAACCCATCAATAATTTATTACTTAAAATTTAATTTTTACATCCTTAGATTTAATTCTTATAAATGAAATAAAAAACGCAACATAACATTTTAAACCCAAACGTCCCAAGCGAATAATATATCACAGCCTAAAATCGGAACCTGGGGGGCCACTGGTTGTACGCATCGTTTCATGTGTCTGAAAAATTAAACTATACATATTTTCTGTTTAAAACATTCGGCGCGTTCTCTGAACTACGACTTAAAATTATATATTTATATATCTGAGCGTGTATGTGTGTGTGTGTGTGTGTGCGTGTGTGTGGGTATTGCGGCATTATGCAATTAAGTCGTTTTATTTTATAAATATATATAAATCTAATATTTTATTCGTAGCTTGGACGACGTCGTTAATTGATACGAATGTATACTTTTTCACTTTTAATGCGTTCTAAATGAGAAAAGTACATAAAGTTTGTAATTGTTGTGCATCACAGTAGATATACCTACTCGTATACGTATATATATTTAGAGAGAAATAAATAGTGGCCTACGCTACGATAAACATTTACCCGTATGAATTATTTGTTCTTAGATTCTGCCGTCGAAAGTTGTATGGTTCAGCGAGACCATCAACGATTCTTTGTGGATACGCCGTATACTCGGTATCACTGCCGCGTTATTACTAGCGTCAACTAATCTCGTAGGACTGGTAAGTTAAACAAAAACCTACTCGTTATTTCAGAGCCCGGGCACGCGTTCGTTTGCACAGCTGAACTGTGGTGGACTTAAATACAATGGGTCACGCGAAGTAAACATTTTGTACGTTTTATAAGGTCACGGTTCGTAATAGCAAAAATAGTAACGACTACGGAAAGGATCACTTGGTTCTAATGGCTTTTTCATTGCAATAACAAAACAAACACTGAAATAACAAAGTTATAAATATGTCAACTTTTTATACATTGAAAATTTTAACTGATCAACAATTATAAAACGGTCAAATTTCTTTTCGATTAAAACTAAGAAAATAAATAACAAATTAATTTACTTTAAAATTTAAATCCGCTGTTTTTCTGGTTGATTGCGCAACTATTACTTAATGGTAATGATGGAGCTCTATAATTTATAATGAACATGACCCAATTTTAATGTTTTCTTTTTATTATGCCACAGGGTGACAATTTGTAGTGTATATTTTAACATTTTCTCAAGTATTTAGGGCATTTTTTACGACATTAGTTGAAAGCTTTCGATTACCTTGTTGTCAATCAATTTCAAAAAAAAAAAAAAAAAAATTAGATCTCGGAAATATTTTAACTTTAAAAAAAATACGTGGAATACGTATTTTTGGAATACGTGCTCTTCGATTCACATCACGTTAATAATATAAAACATTAGCTACCCCGTAACTACTATAGCGCTAATAGGTCGTTCGTCAAGACGCATTAATACGCTTCGTCAGGTAATCATTTAATAACATATTACACATATTTTGTTTGTACAACAAAATTCTCTAAGTGTATATCATAATTACCTATAGCATAGGTACAGTCCGTAATGTTTGCACATTTTTTAGTGTGCCAATTAAAAATCGATTTCAGTACACACATAAAGGGTTATTGTGCATAATTTATTATTGAAAAGGTTATGATGTATTCGATAAAAACCATACAGTCATTTGAACATCAATATAATCGCACTCATTTTATTGTTTAATTATTTTTTATCGATTTTCCATTTCCAATACAGGTATCGTGCTGGTCCGACAGTCAAATACTAACGAACTGCACACACGGCCAAAGCGATCCTTCGATTTACTGCATGTACCCGTCGTACTTCACGTACTTCATGGTTCTGGCATTGATAGCCACGTCCATGTTGACTCAACTGTCGCACTTCACCAAAGCAACCATATTGTTCGTCATCACTCTGATACACTGCATCGTCAACACGGTCACTGTGGGCGCTGCCATTGACTGCGAGGACTCGATAATTTACAAGCCGTTCAAGTAATAACAATAATTATCATTATGTGATTTCGAAATCACCGTTGCGAGAGACGAAGGTTTCGTTATAAAACCACTGCGATGGAAATCGGTGGAGGTCGAGGGACTACAAGTCTCTAAAATTATTTAATAGTAGTTTAAGCTTATTATAATAAGCAATTTATTATTTGATAGAAGTGCACATGAAATACTCATGAACTCAAATGAAATAATGTATCGTCATATTTTTCAGTGTTACGTAAATAGTTCCAATATCACTAACTCGACAGAAATTACCGAATTTTAATGAAAATATTGATTAACTCGTGGTAATAAATCAAAAAAAAATATTTAAACATTGAATCACAATTTAAATTACGTTTCAAACCAACTATGGTTTACCTATTTGTCCGTGTTATAGAACGAAAGCAGTTACACGTTAGGATTGGGCCGATGTAGGGGTTCATATGTTCTGTACAAGGTAGTTATTTTCTTTTTAATTGGCCCTTGAAAAATGTTAACAGATCTTCGACCATGCGTGTATCAATTTTCTCAAACATCGTATTCTTAGGAATAAAAATGAAAACGGATGTGCAGCACGTGTACTATAAAACCCAAAAATGTGAAACGCGTACGCGTTTGATCTGCATAAAAAGTTGTTCGGAATTTTTGTAGAGTTTTCGAATAAAAATTGCTTAAAATTTGTTTCTTTCGAACGCTTTTTTATAGACCTATATTTCTTATAGCAATATTCGAATACAATTAATTTGAATACAACGTTTATAAATTTTAATTTTATACTCTTAGGTTGAAATACACTTCTTCAGTGTTACGTTTAAATATCACTATAATAACTATTCAGCTTTTTTAAATCGACTCGCGTATTTTTAACTCAGTGAGACATAAGAGTATAATGTAACAAATTGAACACTCACACACACTACGTTTACATTCTATTATGCAAATTATTAATTAGTTCTGCTTTATAAACCGTCATCAATCAATACGGTATATACCTACTCGTAACAATAATAATTGATCGTTTTCAGAGTTTTACCGTCAAAGTACGCCCTATCGTTTCTTCTCATAGCTGTAACAATGGCGCTCGTGTTTTTGGCCAGAAACGTAAGCGTTTGTTTTTTTGTACGAGTACGATACTATAACGTGAGCAACGTTTGAAATTTTTTATTACTATCCTGCAGATGGATAAATCGTCGCGGGTTCTTTATTTATGGCGGACGGAAGTGGAAGAGCAGAGAGAAAGGGCTTCAGACATCCGAAGAAGAAACGAAGCATTGGTGTATAATATTTTACCACCTCATGTGGCCAAACATTTCCTGGGGAGTTATAAACGTCAGCACGAAGAGCTGTACAGCCAAAGTTATGCCGAAGTCGGAGTTTTGTTCGCGTCGATGCCAAACTTTTCAGGTAATTTTCAACTACAACGATTATTTGCAGACACAAGAACACATAATGTGGAGTTAGGTGTACTTATAATATAAAGGATACTAATATAACTACGATGCGTTTTAGATTTCTATTCGGAGGAGACGGTTAACAATCAAGGACTAGAATGTTTAAGATTTCTAAACGAAGTCATATCTGATTTTGACGCGGTAAGTGTATAATATATAATATCATTATATATGTTCGATAAATACGTAAAAATATTAATTATAACACGTTTCAATTGTCTACAGCTTCTGGAACAACCACGTTATCAAGATATTATTAAGATTAAAACAATTGGCTCGACTTATATGGCTGCTAGTGGACTAAACCCTTCACGTGTTGTGAAGGTAAATGCTTTGAATTCGTTACGTTTTTATAACAACTATGCGATACTGTGATTAGGATTGTATCAAGGGGTAGGGGATGAGAGGTACCTACACCCCGGGCGCAATTCCTGAAAAGGCGCAATAATGAAAAATTTGCATTTTATGTTAAAAATTACAAAAGGTCAATGTTGTATATATTTTACTAACAAAAACTTCAACTTCCTTAATATTAATTCAAGAAATATTTGAAAATAATATCTAATAATTATTATATATATAACATTTATATTATATATTTTATAAATTTTTTATTTATAATAATTTCTTATGATTTCAAATTTCAGAAGTTTCAAAAGTGTCACGTGAAAGAAGATACTTCATTAAATTTTAGTGAAATATTCCACAATTACTCTTCTAAAATTCAAATATACTAATGTACAATAATAACTAATTACTTTTCGATATTCAATGTTAGTATTTTAAGTATATATTTTGAAAAAACTTTTCGGTTTCATAATATTATAAAAACTAATAATATTAGACAAATAAAATGTGTACAGTAAAAAAAAAAAAACTAACCGAAAAACGTTCTAAATGATTCATTATTAAATTATTAGTATTAGATATTAAATAGTATTATATACGGTTAATAAAATATATAAATATTTGATATTTTAGCCCGAAGATTCCATTGAAGTTAGATGGGCACATCTTGCTTTACTTGTCGATTTTGCTTTTGATTTGAAAAAAGCACTTCAAGGCATAAATGAACAAAGTTTTAATCACTTCGTGTTAAAAATGGGTATGTATATTGAAAAGAAATTTAGTTTATTTCATTCGATGTAAAATATATTTAATATCTTTTTTTTTCAAATTGTATTTTCGTAATGGTAAAATTAGTAAAATTATTATATTATATCGGAGAAGTAAAAAATGTGTTAGTCAAGACCAAAGTAGTTTCTACAATTGGACGAGAATCAGTTAACCTGCCTAACCAAAAATATGTGTCCCTCTACCCATTTATTTTATATACGAGTATATATAATTCACTTTATGTTTTATTTCAAAAAATTCTTTCAGAGTTAATTTAATTTCAACTAACATTTGAATAAATTTTAGTTTTTGTGTTACGTATAAATAATAATATGATGTTCTTCAAAAGAAATGTATGGGTACGTATACATTAATTTGACTGTCGATGCAGATAGTATTTTATAAAATCTAAATAATAAACACTTCCTTTTCATACCGTTTTTTTAATCTCTGTAAGTTATTAATCAAATTACATAAATAAAAAGTAATTTCGTTGTTACTACCGATATTATTGATAAACTCATATTTATGTATAATAAATTTGAATTTCTATTGAATCTAAGACAATGATCAAAAATCAACTATTTCACTAAACGTTTTCATTTTTTTGTATTTTTACAAATTAATCATAACATTAATAATAAAATATGCATTATACCGTAATTTACTTTGATTGAAATTTTAAATAAAACTCTCAACGTATTATTTCTTGTTATAATGATATATGATGTATTTGAATTAAATATAAAATTAATCATGTTTAATTTTATAGGAATTAATCATGGACCGATCACAGCCGGCGTTATTGGCGCAAGAAAACCTCATTATGATATTTGGGGTAATTCTGTAAACGTAGCGTCAAGAATGGAGAGCACTGGAAAGGCAGGATGCATACAAGTAAGTTTAGTTTACCAACGTGTCTATTTTCAATTGAATTGCATTTATATCCATCCCTGGACATTTACAAATCTAGTTAACGAAATAAAATTATATATAAATCAAAATAGTATTGAAATTGTGTTCGGTCGGTCGAATTTCTTTTTTGTAGATTCTTTTATGTAAAAATAATGATTTTGTAAGTCCACTATCGTAGTCCGTCAGACGGAAAGTTTCCGCTGAAACAACATTGATTCTAAATAAATTGGTACAAAAAAATAATGATTTATCCTTATTCACGCATCGTTATATCAAATCAACACTGCAGGTATAACGTTTTTTAACTTCACGCATATCTTGATACTATATCACCTTGGTAACTGATTACGGTATGGTTCACAGTTTTTATGGTACAGAGAAGTTCTGCTTTTTGTTTCGTACGCTTCGCTTACAATTTCTCCTTCTCCCTATGAATACGTCTTATATCCGCCATATCCATCATTTACTTTATATAATATAATAATCTGGTAGCTCGTAAATGGACAGCTCCACTGTAACGCTGTAACATCTTTATTTAATTCAATGTATTTCTCCACTGACACAAATCTGCTTCGAATTTTTGACTTAGCTTCCGAAAACTATAAAACATTTTTGTACCTAATTTCTATAGTCCATTCCTTTCACCTCCTCCTCCAAATAAAACCTACATGATTCTTCCTTAGAGTATATACAACGCACACGGATCAATTTGATATGAATCCTACATTTTCTCCAGAAACTTTACGTATATCAATTCTATAACATTATTATTGTATATAGGTACTATATTTATGTTTTTATACTTTTTTCATAAAGTTTTTGATAAAGTTTTAACAAGAAACTAATCCGCGTGTATCTTGATATCAGTTATCGATAAGTAGTAAACTTCACTATTATCTGATGACCCCGCTGCAACCGAGTTGCATGCCATCTTTTAGAGAGGTCCGTCCAAATTGCATGCCGTGTACCCCCAAGTTTATTTATCATGCACTTATGTGTACATTTTAAACTTTATTTTTGTCTTTTTTAAAAAAAAAACGGATGAATAAAACCCAATTAGTTTCTAGATTGAAATATTTTTATATCCGAGTAAATAGTTTACCAAATTGGAGAAGGTGACACTATAAATATTAAACGTCAAATAAAACGATCGTAGTTTAGGATAATCAAGTGAATGTATTTTATATTTTTACATGGCATTTCAAATAAATAATAATATAAAATACGGTGGAGTTTTTTATAACTAACTAATAAAGAAGATAGTTCAATAGTTCATAATAATAAAATAAAATGTAAATATTAATTTATGGAAATGTTTACTCGGATGTAAAAAATATTTCAATCTAGAAACTAATCAGTTGTAATAACCATATCATAAAGAGTTTAAGTCAAAATAAAGTTGAAAGTGTGCACATAAGTGTATGATAAATAAATTTGTGGGTATACGGCCTACCCCTCGAAGACGTGGCATACGATTCGGACAGGCACCTCGAAGACGTGGCATGCAATTCGGACATTTTTTTTTTTTTTGGCATGCAATTTGGATGCAGCCGTTGACCATTATTTGTATCTTGTTTTGGTAAATGATAATTTACGGTTGCGGTGAATTAAAATTTGGTAAATATCTCAGGTTGTCTGTACCACACAATGATTGAAAACCCGCTGGGACATATTTGTATTTATTTCCATATTTCCCGTACGAATACTATGTACATTACGTATGAGTACTATATGTACGTATGTTAACCTTAATCTTACAGTACTATCAAACAAGTTTCTGAAAATATTTGAATTAACGCCACGTTTAACGAATGGTATCCCTCTGCGTTTGTGCTGTCTATCTATTCGCTTGAAACATGACGTGTAGGTATTTTTCACAAAACATTATAATACGAGACACAAACGATCGATTTCGCCGTGACCTCACATTCAATACGACATTTTAACATATTTTAACCGCTTCTCCACGTCACTCCGGTCACCGACGTTGTTCCATCGGCGGCTTTGTAACGATATCCTCCGTGGACGGCTGTATATTGTCATACTATAATTATAACCGCATTGTTATACTTGTTAACACGTCTGTTTGTTTTTTCCGGGTAACCAAAGGTGACGGAAGAGACGTGCACCATTTTGCAGCACTTCGGGTTCAAGTTCGAGCAGCGCGGTCTGGTCGCGGTCAAGGGAAAAGGACAGCTGATGACTTACTACTTGGTGGGCAAAGGACTTCAGCCCAGCCAAGCACCGCCGCCGATCATGGAGACATTGCCGGAAGTCGAGGAAGAGGACACGGACGAGTGCCTAGTGGTCAGACAGGCGCTATTGCCGCGGGCCGACTATCAGAACGGGTCCGCGGCTTCTGGTTGATAATGCGAGCATGCGTACGCCCCCCATATAGGTACCTGATCGAGCACAGACAAATAATATGCAGACGACGCCTCCCCCGAACATATTTATTGTAACGGTAATATTATAATATTACGACGACAATAATAATAAAAATAAATACAATATCAATGAAATAACTTAATATTATATAGTTGACGTTTATGCAACGAAAATATTGCAATATTAAATTCCTGTCCTCCACCCCAACCAGAGAAAACCTCACGCTCCCTCACCCTCCCGCTACGCACGTGCGCCAAAAACAATATACGTGTATTATATTTAAAATGTATATTACTATTATTATTATTATTTTTACTATTATTTTTACTTGTATTATCATAGCGGTAATGTATGTTATAAACTGTTGTTATGTTTTTTTTTTCTCTTCATCTTCTTAATACATACATACATACATACATATATATATATATATATAATTTCACAGAGTATATGAAATTTCATACATTCTTTGATAATATCATGCCTATATTGCGATATGTCTGCGTGAAATAAGCTTATTAACCGTTATGTTAAGTCTTCTTGTCCGGCGGTTTTTCGCTTTTTGTTTTTATATTTTCGTTTTTATTTACACGGCCGTCGACGATTAACTCGCTAAAAGGATCGTATTAAATCCCTATACATGTCATCAATTTATATTAAGTAATATTGTTTGTTCATATTGAACACGAAAACGTCGTACGAATGCACAGCATAACGTTTAAATACACATGTTGTGATACCACTGTTCAAAACTATTTTTATTTATTTATTTTTAATTCATTTTTTCCTTTTTTTGTATATAAATATAACATAATTATAATATGTAACACTGTTGCTATATAATTGCTATTATGATTTTATTATTATTATTATCATCATAATCATTATTATTATTATTATTATTATTATTATTATTATTACTTAAGTCACAGCAATTCGCATTCGTTTTTTACCTACTTCGAGAGTAAATGCGATCAATTACAACCGATATTACATTATATTGTCACCGCGATTAATATATGAGTACGGCTCACAAGCATAAACCTACATTTACATTTATGTATTATATATATACTATAAATAGCGTATTAGATATCTTGTATTACTGTTATCGTAGTGTTGTTAATAATAATTTTTTTTCCACTAGTAGAACGTATTATAAATATTAACTATTATTTTGAAACGGAAAATAAAATTGACGGACTGCTTGTTGAAAAAAAAACAAACAAATAAACAAAACCCGCCGATTGATTCCGTCGATGATTTAGCTATAATATATTGTGTATTTTAAAAGTAATTTTGAATTAAACGCGTCTCGGATGTATAACTACCATACTACGCCCATGCGTTTTCGATAAATCGTTTTCGTTGAACATAAATTTATAAATTTTTTTTATCGATTCATCGGTATGCATTTTTACATTATACTAGGATTATAATTTATCGGTCTTCGCATATCGTTATTTATATTAGTCATCTATATTGTTATATTGTATTCGTGTTTTTGTACTAAAAATTTTCATTATTATGAAAAAATGTAGTTTTGTTCTCAATAATGATATATATATACTTTAAATGTACTTGATCTGATAGATTTACCATTTTATAAATACAGTTTAAGTGTAGTTATTTACGAATTCACTTACCATTACAATTTAAACACAATTTACAGTTCACTTGAAACTGTTTTATTCGACTTTGATCCCAATAACTACTGTTTCTTGATCGCGATCATGTATACGGTCGACGATACCAATATTAATACCGTTGACATTTTTTATTTTATTTCAATCGACATGTTGACTGTTGGTATAAAAATATAATTGAATAAAAAATGTCGCTACGTGTCCATTTTCCACGTATTTTCATTTTTCTATTGATTAGATAATCAATAGATATTGAAATAAGTAGTTGTTTCTGTTTTAATTTGTCCGTGTTCATCTCCTGATATTGTTATAATAGTATTTTAATTATATTTTTAGAAAATTAAATAGTCATATATATAATAACAACGTGTGGCTTTGAAAATCGTATTGACACTGTACATAAGCCTATAGTGTTTCAACTTTTAGTATAAGTAATTTTGTTTGTTTTTATTTGTATTTTTTTCTTTATTTTAGTTCGGTATATAATATCACTTGCCAATATATACCTAAACTTAATGACTTATAAGAAAACTAAAATCAAATTATGTTACGGTTATTAAGATGGTTATTATGTTACCTTATATAATTATTATATTCTTATTTACTATAAGAAAATGCATTTTAGACAATGATTAATATTCTCAGTGTACAAATTCTATTTAGGTCCTATAATGTTATAAGTACACTTACATTTTTTTTTTTTTATTTGAATATATTAATATTATAAATAGTTTATTGGAATCGCATTTGAATTATTTATTTTATACCTAAGAATTTATTGTTTATAAATTCTTAAATTTTGGTATTTTAGTACACGCAACTTATGAATGATAAAATAAATGATAGAAATATATACATGTATAATGTCAATGTTGCTTTACAATAAAAACTCTAATTATATAAAACTATAAACAATACCTACCAAAACAGTCGAAAAATGGTTATATATACAAAAAAAGTAAGCCTCATAAAAAATTTTGAGGCCTAACCTTAATCTTCATATTATCATCGCGTAGATATTTTATACTAGATACATATATATATCAACTGTGGCTCCTATTTAATCTACAAAATGGTGAGCATTTGACTGAAGGTAATGTGTTTCACGCATAGGCGCAACTAGGGGGTGCTTGGGAGTGCTATAGCACCTCCTGGCTCTAATTTAGCATACCCAGTTAAAAAATTAATAATTGAAAAATTGTATGAAAAAATAGTGTTTTTTTATTTCATGCAGTTATTTTTATTTGATGATTTTATCAGAAAGATGAATTGTTCATGACTATTAGTTAATTAAAAATATTCAACTAGTTATCGTAAGATAATACCAGTATAAATATTATATGTTGTATATTATATAATATTTTTTTAATTTGTATATTTCTTAGTGCTGTAAGACCTAAATAAAATAATATAATAAAATAAATAGGTATGTTACAATTTATGCTTGTTAATATTTATAAATTAAAATATTAGTGTATGTGTGTTGTTGTGATATATTTAATGATTAAATTGAGATAAGTCACTTGTGAGGGAGGGAGTGTTGTCGTAGCCACCCACGGGTTAGTGTGAGCTGTGTAATTTCAGCACCCCCAATATTTGGGCTCTAGTTGCGCCTATGGTTTTGTGTACCTGATACATATATTACCTATGCAGTTAAATCTCAAAAATATAACTACAAGTATTTTCAGTAATATAAGTGAAAGTAAAACATTTTTTTATCTATCGACCTATTCAATGAACGTTCAAAAATCAATGGGACTATTTATACATATTTGCTATAAACGCAAACTTATTTTATCGGTTTAACGGAATCGAGCATAATTTGGTGAATATCACAATCACCAATCGATAGTATAATGTATTCATGTTTTTCGTATATTTTCTACATGAGTCTCATACAGGGCTTGCATTTGAAAAAAAATTTTGTTTTACGTTATTTACTATCAAAACGTTATACAAATTTTGAGTTTATCGTTATTCAAAATTTAAACGTTATTCAACTTTTGTGTTTATCGTTATTCAGAATTAAAACGTTATACAATTTTTGCGTTTATCGTTATTTAAAATTCAAAAACATTAATTACCTGTTTGAAAAGTATACAGGCCGCAATTTAAAAGTGACTATGACCTTTTTTTTGGGGACATAATTTCCCCATTCTGAGTTTTAAGTAGATATCGTATAATTTTATTCATTTTATTTTATTTTATTTATTTAATTAAATGGGTTAGATAACCCAATTACATATTATTTACAAAATATAGGGTACTGTGATACAGATTAAATTACAATACATAGGTAGTTTGTAAAAAAAATGGAAACAAAATAAATGATAAAACAGTATGATAATAATTAATCTTAAGAGTAATAAATAATAATGTAATATTAAATTTAATTAATTGCCTAGGCTCTAAGGACTTTATAATAAAATAATAAATATAAAAAAAACCCATGATTATTATTTTGAAATTTTGAATTTCAACTATGAATTAACTAATATAAAAAAAACGTATGCACGTTAAAACTATAAGTATATTAGTATAAAATATAAATATTAAACATTTGACAACAATTAGACAAACACTGACGAGTGACGACTGAACAAATCTAAGCAAACTGAACACCGAACATAATAGTTGAATAACTTGAATGGTATAAATTTCGACCGTAGTACAGATAGTGCAATACAATATTATCAGAGTATCATTAATAATGATTCATTATTAATAGCTATTGGCAATTAAATTATTCTGTTAATACCTTCTTATTAAATTTTAAAATAATATTTAATACGGGATTTCCCGGATAGGCCGGATACGGAATAAAATTAATTCTTGGACCGAATAAATAATTGAATACTACTAAGTATTATTAAATAATTGGAAATTAATTATTTCGTTTAATGGAGTACAATATATACCGTTTTGCGTTATGTTTTGTTTAATGATATATATTTTGTTAAACGTTACGTTTTGTTTTGTGTCATTTATTTATTTATGTTTATCGTTTTCCGTTATAATTACGTTTACAAATTTCAATCGTTTTTTTATCAAATATAACGTTATAATCATAACGTTATTATAACGTTTGCAAGCCCTGGTCTCATACGATCTAGGTAAAATACGATTGATTAATAATGACAATACTTAGACACATTATTGTTTACCAGACTGAGATTGTCTTTAAATGGGTTTTAGATTGTTTTTTACGACGATGAGATTGAAGCATTAAATATTTGTTTACATTATTTAATGTTTTAATTATATTATTGTTCAACGTATGTACGCGTGTACAAATTCACTCGTATATAATTCGAATCAGCATTACACTCATCATTGTGTATGAGAACAATTATCAGTCTTAATTATCAACAATAATTGTTTAATTTTAAATTACGGAAAAATGATTAATAAACCAACAATTGCATTATAATATAGGGAATAGACAATCGCATAAATAGTAAAAGCGTTAACATATTATTAAGCGCGGAGGCCGATCACGCGATTCCTGTCGCGACTACTAGCATTTTTATATAAATACTATTATTGATTCCGGTCAATAAGTAGGTTCTAAAATCTTGAACTATCTTTTCTCCTTTATGAGTTACGTTCAAACATTAGGACTGCAGTATATGAACCAGTTACAACGACTTTAAATATTAATCGGAAGAAAAAAAATAAGGATTCAATATTTTTTTTTCCATGTTCTTATTTTTTCTCGTTTCTTCAAAATCACTACAATGTTCTTTAATGCTTTGAAAGCTATAAGACTATGATCGAACAAATTTGGTAAGAAAAATAAATATTCGTACTGAAAGATAAGAGTAAAGTAGAGTAAGATCGAAAATATGTTCTTCGTAATATAATGATATGACGCTAAATTATTTTTAATTGTTAAATAGCTTCAAATTAAACTTATCACTGAAATATGAACATGGACACCATAAATAATAATAATTATTATTAACTGGATACGTGCATTATATATTCTGCATATATTAGACGTAAGTTAGTACTATTTACATTTCTCAGTTTCCAGTAAGAAACATATCATTGCGATTAACAATTATAATATGTACATTAATCTTTTTTTAAGATGTGTAAAATTAATTTAAATGTTATAGTCATTACGATTATGTATTATATTATATATATATACATTAATGATCTAAAGAAACGACCAATAATGTTCCCATAGAGTATACTACATGTACGTCATATACTGTCAACATTATTATGAAAATTCACTATTATACTACTTATACTCTCAAGTTTCAAGCATTTCACGAACATTTATTAATTGTAATTAAATCGATGATTGCTGAGACATCACAAATCACATATTGTATGAGATTGAGATATTGATAAAAACGTTTACTAGTTGTGTGTTTCTATTTGTTGAGTGTAAAAATATGTTTAAATATTCGTTTCTACAATCATCAATTCAATTAGTCATACAGGTTTTGATGCTGCCCTTATTTTGTAATAGACATTCAGTTTTACCTCAGTGTATTCCTATGAAATAATTATTGATGGTATTCTATGTATTTACGATGGTATCAATTTATTTCAATAATTATGATTTCTATTCCTGTGAAAACTAAAAATTTGATTTTTCGTTAAATATTAACAACCCTTTTTTACCACCAACGATTACATCATAAAAATGTCCATATTCAGACACTAGACGGAGTAGTAAACTCTCAACAAAACGGATGTATAACTGGAAACAACATCCCAATTCTTATAATTGGTAGCTCCTACGTGGACGCAGCCACTAGACAACGCTGTAATCATTTACATTCAACTCGATATCAACCGGTTCTCAACAACAAAAACAATAACTATCAATATTTTTATATTATCGAAAACCTATTTTTATCACGTTAAATGCAAATTATTACAGCGATATCTATGCTCTGCGTCCACGTAAGCGTAACCAGTTTTAACAATATGTTGTAAATGTATATTAATAAATCAATGCTATAACTATTTTCATTGGAAAGCATAATTATCTTTGTCATAGTTATTAAAAGTAACGCAGTTAAACTAAATAATGCTCATAATTTAATATACTCGTAATTGTACCTCGAAAAGTATAACACTTTATTTTTAAAATACACTGTTTATGTATTTGTAATAAAATATAAAAACATTTTATTTTAAATAAATTATGTTTCCGAAATATATTTTTATCAAAAACTTCCAAATTAGGTTACCTAGAAATAGAGAAAAATAAGTTAAGGTTAAAAAGAAATTTCCGGAAATATTAATATAGGCAACACATTTTACAAGTATCACTACTTTTGCGTGTATTATTTTCCTAATCCTTACCATTTGTATTTATTAGACCAAATGCTGGAATCATGGTACCAACAAAATATAAGATATTTAAAATCAGATTCTTATAGTGGTCATATAAGTAAAAAAGCTTTTCAAACTATAGAAAATTATAGTTAAACAGCTTTTATAAATTGTTAATAACAATTGTAATATGTACACGAATTACCATAAAATATGAGGTTAATATTGTAAACTTTGAAAAAACAACCATTGGTACATTGAATATATAAATATATGTATAAAATTTAGATAAAAAAAATGAACATAATATAATATATTAATGTTCTACGTATGAGAATGTGATCACTTTTCTGAAAGTTGTTGATATTAAAGCAAGACTAAATTTTTCAGAACATTAAACGTAAGAAATAATGGAATTAATATATGATGTTATGACTGATCATTTGATTATAGTTTATAAAATTATCTACAACACAACATTACATAATATTTCAAATATGTACGAACTGAATGAAAGTTAAATAATTGATTATATATATAAATATAATTGGCATTATATCTTATAATTTTTTTGATAGATTCAATGAAATTGCTTCTAAATGTAGTATTTTAAGCAATATAAATGTCTTGAGTAAAAACAATATAAAAATTATATAAAAAAAAGGTGTAGCAAACATGAAAATAATATGAAAACTGATAATTATAAACCACAAAAGAAATAAGAATATTATTTAACATGTTTTATAATTTATAACATAAAATAATATTTATATATATAGCAAATTTGGAACTTATGTTTTCATAATAATTTGCTGGTCCATGTTGACAAAATTTTTTCAGCTTCCTTCAACGTTTCATCTTTCTATAAAATAAAATACATTTTTTAGAATTAAATTGACATGAAGTGATATTACGAAAAATTAATTTAAATGAATTACTTTAAAGAAACACAGTCGCATAAAATCTTCAGCCAAAACTTTGCTTTCTTCAGAGTAGAATATTGAATATGGTATACTTTGAAGTTTAACATTCTTAGAAAGCCACTTAGTAAATCTGAAGTCCTTATATTTATCTGTTTCTGCGCTTAAATCTATTTTATTTTCTAAAAAATTCAAAAAGTGAATACATTAGATCAGAGTAAATAATTATTTTAATATTATTTAAAACATATTTGAACTAACCAAATTTAGTCCATTTAGAAACTAAAAAATATCCTCCATCAGGTATGATTGGCACAAAGCCACTTTCTTGTAATACATTAGAAAGATATAGCATTTTTGGTTTTAATTCTTTAGACAAATTTTGAAAATAACTTTCTGGTGTATTCAAAACACTAATTTCATGTTCAAATGCTCTAGCAACTGCTTCTTGAACTGGTGTTGCACAAGTATAAATAGCAGTCTGATGAACAACACATAAGTTTTTGATTAAATAAGATGGACCATAAGCCCAACCAAGTTTCCAACCAGTCATACTAAATGATTTTCCCGCAGAACCAATCGTAATAGTTCTTTCCCACATATCTGGGAGTGACGCTAAAACATAAAAAAAAAATTATAATATGTATCTCATATTTATTAATATTATTAAGTATAGAATTTGATGAATAAAATATAGGAAAGATTAAACTACCAATTCTAGTATGTTTTGCTGGTTCATACACCAACCATTCATAAACTTCGTCCGAAATAACGAGTACATTATGTTTTTTGGCCAAGTCTGCAATCATATTCAACTCTTCATAATCAAATACTTTTCCTAACGGATTGTGTGGTGTGTTGATAATTATGAGTTTCGTCTTGGCATTAAACAACGATGCTAATTCTTCCGGATCAAGTTTCCAATCACTTGAATGAGATACCTCAGCATTGGGTTTTGTCTAAAAAATGATTTGAATATTAATTTTAATTCATTGTAATTAACTTAATGTTGGCTGTATTCTTACATTTCTCAAAGGAATAAATCTAGGAGTCCCTCCTGCAATACGTATCATTGGTTCATAACAATCGAAATATGGTTCAATAACAATAGCTTCATCACCAACCTCTATATTACTCTGTATGGCACAGTAAAGTGCTTCGTACGCACCAACAGTCACTAATACTTCATTAAGAGCATCAATTTCTCGATTAATTAAGTTTGAGTATAACTTAGATATAGCATTTACTAAGCGTACATGTCCCTAAAATTAAAACAAAGTAGATACCTGTATAATAATATTTTTTAATGAAAAAAATAATTTTAAAATTATTGATTTACCAAGCCTCGGGTGTATTGGTGGAAATTTAAGTTATTTTCAGAAGCCACTTCAGCTAAAAATTGAGGGAACCTTGATGGTGGTTCGTAATCTGGAAATCCTTGGCCTAAATTCAAAGGTTTGGTGATCGCGGTCAATTTGGATATTTCAATCCTGTACAACATACATTAATTCAGTTACTCCTACTATGAACATGACATTTAATATTATTACGACCGTTTTATTTTCTTCTGTATAATGTAATAAATGAGAAAAAGAATTTCAGATAAACCTGTTACTTATTATGTAAACATTTATCTTTATTATTTAAAATATGTATATAATATATATATATATAATGAAAATCTAGTTTCCATTTCAAACAACAAAAAATATTGTAATCATTTTCAATTAGATGGTCAGGAACTTGATTATTTAAGTACTCACCAAATGCTGTATTCGCCATATTTGTATCGAGACGCTAACTTGAACTTGTCCATTTCGTTTTGGGGATCGCTGGACGACGGAGTGGAACTGATGTTTGTCGCGGAACGCGTGTCGGTCCGTATCGATCGGACACTCGGTCGAGCGTAGCAGTGACCCGCCGCGGCGATCGTGCTGAGACGGTGAACGACACTGATGAACGCCCGGCACCACCGGAACGACTGAAACATGGACAAGTGAGCTGACGAAATGATTGGACGGGTCCCGGTGCGCGCACGATTAGCCGACTGGCGGGTGAACGGAAATCAATGACACGCGTACGGCCGAAGCGCATTCGGACGACGCGACACGGGTGCGGTCACAAGGAGAAACAACTGTTCCGATAACGACGGCGAAACGCCCGGATCGTTACAGTAGCGGCAGATCATTATTGGTTACGTTAATTATCTGTGCATTCTACGGCGCAGATCTCCTAACCGCGAGCCGGTGATGATAACGGCCAAACACTTGACAAGGTCCCCCGTGTCGCGCGCACGTCTGCGGCGTCGAAGGGGGCACGCGGCGAGCGGGGAACGGGGACGTGTGACGAACGATGTCGAATGCGGGCGCGACGCGTCCGAGCCATGAGGACAAATACATTACCGGTAGCTAGTTGTTCTACGTGTTTGCACACGGGCCGTTTCGAGTGTCGGAGACGAGAGACGTGGGCACCAACGAAAACGTAACGGTACGACCGTCGAAAATGCCGGTGTCGGAGGGGGGGAGGGGAGGAAAGCACTGAAAAACAACGAGCCGATCTGTAACCCCGTCGGACCTAGGAACGCGACGATAATCAATATTATAACGTGTTAGTTCTGTAATCGATCGCCATCCCAAAACGTGATTGATAACAACGATTCGTACCGGCGTACGACAACAACATCAACAGCAGTAATAATAATAACGTTGATAACGCGACCGGGGAGACCTTGAGCTGGTAATGCGCAATAGCCGCGATTGGGAAAAAAACGCACCGATGCGGCTTGCGGCGTTCCGAATGAAAAAAGTCCACTTTATTGTTTTATCGTTTTCGTGTTATGTATGGTTTTTAAAAAAAAAAAAAAAAAATCCGTCGTTCAAGATCTCCAAGTCCGGTTTCCGATTCGAACACTGAACGTTGATCCGCGTGTAGAATAAATAAGATCTGGTTTTATTATTATCAATTATTTCGCTGTAAGATATTTGAATTAGAAAAACGACTGGTGAAAATACGCTATTTTACCGCGCGTCATAAACATCGAAAAACACACGAGTGTTATTTTATCGTGCGATAGTTTTCGTGTTGGCGATTTGAACGAAAATTGTTCAGTGTATGATGCATTATTTCAACGATGGCGGACGAGCATATTATTTTGTAGAATATTATTCAGCTCCTCGAATGCTGGTTTCATTTTACAATATATGTCTCTCCAGCATTTCCTTCTTTCGTTTCGGTCTGAGTAAGGATCTATTGTTTTGTCCCTTAATAATGGCATTACTTCTATTGACGTTTGATCAATAAAATTAGTATAATATATTAATATATTTATTAATGCCTATCTATATTAAATTATTTAACGTCATATCAATACCTAAAATATATTCGTAGAGCATTTGAGAGTTTTCAATTGACAAATCCGTGTTATAATTAGACACTAAAATGATGGTTGTGATAAATATTTGTTATCTTTGTACACCACTTCACATACTATTTACTTAACAATTATAGTAATTATTTTTTAGTTATATTTTAACTATTATTTAGTTTATATTCATAGTTTTTTTTTTTTTTTTTTATTTAGTGAAACTAAACAATTATTTGTTAAGTTAAAACAGCCAATAATTACGTTTTAAACGCTGCAGTGGATGTTTTTGAACAAATAATTATTTTTGAATTAGAAAAAATATATATTATTAATATTTGCTTGGTTTCGTTATCAAATCTTCTTGGGCTTTTCTCTTGCATTTATTAGAATACAATTTCTGTTTTACGTTAGGTTGGCCATGTTCATTATGTTCATTAAACTTCTCTTTTACCACGTAAATATTTTTTAAAGAAGTATACACTTTTGCAAGGCAAGTTTTATTAGTACAGCGTCATCGAATTGAACCATTATTCACCTGAAGAACTTAACTTTCAAAAAATAATAAATATTTTTCTCTCGTGCTTTTAATTCAGCTTCCAATATCCATTGCAATTTTAATATATCAAAACAAATTTATACGTGTGAACACTTAACTCGCAGTAAATATCGGACTGGCCCGATTTTTACTCATCTACTTCGATGTAATTTTCAATTATTATTCGGAATACCCCCGATTGATTAGATAAACCAATTTTGACCAAATTTGTGTGTTAAATTACATATTACTATTTGTGATCGGTCGTGACGTAAATTACATATATACCTTTTTGAACGTAGTGCAAATTACATATTTATTAATTTTTTTTGTCACTTTTTACGGGAATTACATACGCCCATTCTAAGCCTAAAAAATATTATAACGATCATTATATTTTCAAATCATTGTACGAATACAAATATGATTTATTTAAAAAAATGTATTTGAATTACCTAATAATATATATTTGTTTTGTATTATTGCAATTCAAAGTGTTATATTATTTTGAAAATCATGTTTCAAAAATCATAACATGTATATTATGACGTTCGACTTTCGGAACTTAGCAGATTTAGCTACTATGAATAAATATAGAAACATGTAAATACAATGCGCGTTCCACTTCAAATATATTTAACCTAGGCGTTGAACGATCATTAATACCGATCACTGTACTCAATTATGATCGCATTATGTGTAAGTAATATCATTGTTAAATTACGTACCTAGTTTATGGGTTTATATATTTATGCGGTGGCGCTAACATGTATTTTATTTGGTGGCGCAAAGTATAAAAAATTTTTAATACCACCACCCACAAAGTTAGATTAAAATAATGATAGGTTACATGATTGAATGATTATATTGTAAATTTAACCATCATAAAGTCGCTATCTTCGCTCGCAATTTATTACTCCAATTTCATCTATTGGGTACCTATGTAGGTACTATTCAGCAGGGGTGTATCCATGGGGGGTGAGGGGTAAGGGTTTATAACCGACAGCCTGCACTATTTAGTCTATTTTCGAATACGATTGTATTTATTGTTAAAATGTTAAATGTGCCGCTTAAAACACCACATAATAATAATAATAATAATAATATAAATTATGATCGAGTAAAATGCCTCATATTTTATCATAAATCAATAATCATACAAACTGAAAATGATAATTATAAATTAGGTATTAATTATTACCTATTTACCTTACTTATTGCTTATGTACTTCAGAGTGATTTTAGAAAAAAACACTTCATATCGATTGGAAGCGTACTTAAATACAGGTTTAATTATTTAAATACAAAATACGTTATTAAAATTAAAGAAATGTAAAACAAAAAACAGTTTGTTTCATTTTTTTAACAACTGTAATTAAAAAAAAGGTGTTTCAAAAATGTTTCACGGGGCTATTGGTAATTTTAGTAACTATCTTAAAATGTTTAAAAGATGTATTTGCATGCTGTATAATCAATTTTAAACACTGAAAATCGAGAGGCGTTAAGCTTCATCATGTGTGCGAAATAGATATAAATGTCAATGTACGTCTTTATACTTGATAATATCAAGTTGATATGGTATAAAGACGTGCATTGATAAACGAATTGCTCTATCGCATCATAGTATCCTACCATCTATAGATCGACTGTCACTTAATTTGTATATTACTAAGGTTTACTAACTAGAGTGAAAATTTATCCACCTAATTCACCCCACACCCACCCAAACACCAGACACCCACCACTATAGTTAAATGAAAGGGTGAACTGACCCTTAAAAGTACGTGTTTGGTACCACTGTATAGGTATATATATATATATATATATAATTGTAAATTATACAGTCATTCTTGTCAAATTTAAATCTAATTTAATTTCAAACCAAAACATTTAGCCTATTCATAAATATAACTAATAATATTGATTATAAATACTAATATTTAGAATCACTACTTATAATTGAATAAAAAACACAACTTCAACTAATAATTAAAATCCTATACGGACAATAGATGACATTGGGATGATAAGTTTCTTATTTTTAAGGTTTCCTTGAAAGTTTGAGATCATATTTGACTTTTTTTTTACTATAGTAAATCAAACGTAGTGAAAATTTAAAATTCATAGAAAACATTCTTAAACTTTCCAAAAATACCAAAATAATCTGCTTAAACGAGACACATGCTTATATATAAATATTTACTATAATCGAGCATTTGATATTCATGTACACATACCCATGTACAATAGGATAATCATAATAATAATAATTATTGTAATCAAAAGCATTTTACTGTCATTAATTTTGCTGTTTCAAAAATGTATGTAAAAAGTATGTACTGCTAATAAAACTTATATAAAATTGACAACCTCACAATAACGCAACTTATCTTTATTTAATATACATAAATGAGCATATTTTCATATGTTACTTTATTACTGTACTTTGAAGAAAAGCTGCCGAGTGTATTTATTTTTGCTAGTATGTTAAACAACTCTGAATTCTATCCCGGAAGTCACCAAGTAGGGTTTTTCCTTTTTGAGCTTTCCAGTTGAAGAGATAGTGTAACGCGTATTTTTAAAAAATTTTTCATACTGAAAAACAAAAATCTTACAGTTATCATGCAGTTATGCAGTTTATAAATAAAATAGTGAAATAAAAACGATAGTAAATACAGCATATTTAATTGTTTTGTTTTTAATCATTAAATCTCGCGTAGTCGCATTTCAAACTAGGTCACTTGTCATACTACTACACTATATAATATGGTAGGAAAATTGATTATGGAATAAATTTTCTATTCTAGATTATATTATTCTAATTTTTCATTTTATAAAATCAATGTAAGAAATAACGATGTAAAAAAAACCTCATGGATATTTTATTATATTGTATTACATTGATTTGGGAAGTAATTATTGTTAGTAGCTAAACTTAGAGTAATCAAAGTAGTTTTTATTAAAGTTATTATTATTTTATTTTAGACCAGTTTCAGAGAGTTTATGAAATTTTGATTACTAAAAAGTATATTTACATAGGAAACAGAAAAGAAAATTGCTAATTTGTAACCTACATAATATAGTAATTTAAAAATAACAGTAATAAACTTATTTATTCATTTTTTTTCTACATTACGTCGACTAAAAAGTTATTTTTAAAACGGTTTAACTTAAATTATTATACACCTTATTAGATTAAAAGTTTTACCATGTATAGCCATGTGGTCTGTCCGTGAAAAAGCACGTAAAATGTAATTTATTTATTTTTACCCTTCTGCAAAACAAATAGAAAATAGACGAGTACTGTCTGTTTTCTCAATAATATAAGTAAACAATGATAGTTGTTGAGTGATGAATAATTATACAACGATAACGTCGGTAACCATCGGCGTCAACGGTAAAGATATTGTTTTACAGAATACGCGTAGGGTTATGTGAAGAGAATAAATCGTTCGGAGTCCATACAATGTATTTTGTTAGCGTCGCGGCTCTATTGTTGTGATAAGTGTATCCAACATTTCTTGAATTATCCGTGTAGAGCACGCACTATCTGCTCTACGTTACCAAAAATGTCCACAAGTAAAACATACGTATTGTAGCATAT
The DNA here is from genome assembly GCF_003268045.1 of Sipha flava. Classification (NCBI taxonomy): domain Eukaryota; kingdom Metazoa; phylum Arthropoda; class Insecta; order Hemiptera; family Aphididae; genus Sipha; species Sipha flava. The sequence goes on from NW_020273108.1 coordinate 400,367, forward strand.
TATAACCCATAATATCGTATCAAATTTGCCGGAAATTTAATATTCGTGTCCAATGGCTTATTCCGTTACCGGCCAAAAAGTTCCATGGATGGGCCAGGAGTTTAATCAACCGGCTGAATGTTGAAAGGGAAAAGGGTCGATGGGCTGACAGTGTTTGGAGTCAAAAACCAGTGGGCCGACACAACAATATATATTTTTAATAATTTTTACGTTATTAAAAAACCGTCTTTATATCTATGCTTATCTAATAAACTGTATTGTTAAGCTTAATGCCGTGAAGAGGAATTTGTTATGGAGGGGGGGATTTCATAAATAAAAATGTATTATTTTCAATATTTATTCTTTATTAGTATACAAAAAAAAAAAAAAAATGCAATTAAAGCGGAAATTCATCCTTCGGACTTTTACACTAAATTCATCAATTATTTGTCCTGTATATAATGGAATGTCTCGATGTATGTTCATTAACGCCAATCCATTTAACCGTGACTGCCCCATCGTATTTCTTAAATATGTTTTCAAACGTTTAAGGCCGTGTTCTCACCAAAAGCAACTGATGACGGCAACGCAACCGCGACGCAATGCGACATGTATTATTAAATTGACGTGTTCTCACAGATCGCAACAGGAGTGGAAAACAAATCAACTGTTTGAAAACTATTTTTGAGCAACTCGACGTATCAGTCTCTTTGTCTAGTTGCTAGTGTGAATAGTTCGATTTAGTCATCGATTTTGTGAATATTTTCAATTATTTGATTATTACCTACTCTGGTTTATAATCAATTTATTCAATTTCATGAACAAGAAAATATGGCATTCATATAACTTATAGAACTTTATTGTAACAATAAAATGACATTTTTTGAAAAATACCTATTAATTTAATTTATATAAATATATTAAGTACATCAATTACCTATTAAAGTTATCATGTTTGGTAATTTTATGAATAATGTTCGGCACTCGATTAATAAACAAAACCATATTATTATATAAAATCCGACCTTGTCAATGAGGTATTTTGCAAAAAAAGAAGCACCAAGAAGATTGCAACTCGCAGATTGGTCAAAATAATTTTATACAATTATTTCTTAAAACTTAAATTCAGTACGTAATGATACCAATAATTAAAGCTTAGATGTTAATGGTCGAAAATTCAATAAAATATGGATTTAAAAATGTCATAACATCCAATTAATATAATTATTAAATAATATATGCTTTAAAATATATATATATATATATATATATATATATATATTTTTTTTTTTCAAAAAATATTACAAAAAATAATAGGTTAATAAAAATAAATGATATACTCTTTTGAATGTGTATTTCAAATTAGGTACTTTAATAATACGTAAGGATATAAAATATGAATAGTAGTAAATACTAGGTAGAATAATCAAAATTAAATGTCACATGTACTTTAAATATTCGCGTACAACATAGGGACTGCAGTATACAAAACAAACTAAAATAAAATCGTTATCAAATAAAAAAAAAAAAAATCTGTCGTAATATTTTAACTAATTTTATACACGTTGGTAAAACCACCAATGCGATGATCGCGGAAACAAAACAGTTTCCATGAATAAGCATGAATACTACCACATGTGACAAACGCTACAGTGACTGCTACAGTCCAGTGGCGTATTTGGGAAGAAGGGGGGCGGGTCTCGGCCTATTAATTTATATTATGTGTTTTTATTGTTTTTAATGTTTATATTACCTACAATTTGTATAAATAACTTGGGTTTTACTTTTGGTTATTTTCATCACGTCGTCGCCGTCCGACGACGATAACGACGTAATGTATATAATTACGCCGTCTATTACAGTAGACAGGTTTATATGATATTCGGGTAAATTCTGGTCGCGCTAAAAAAATATGTTAAGTCATAAACAGCCGAGCTTTACTAATAATCCTCTGAGAAAACTTGCAAGAATGAAAATAAAAATCCCACACCGCAGAAGGTTTATTATAAGGTATAACTAAAATGCTCATATTTTAAATAAATTAAGCATATTTTCTTTGCTTTTGCGTCTTTTTCTTCGTTGCGCCCCTAGTCTGGGCCAGTTTCACCAAACCATAGCTAGGGTAGTACAGCTTTAGTGACACACATTAAATCATGAATAACGTAATTATTTTGTGTTATTTTTCCTTTCCTATATATATATATATATATATTATTTATTTATTAAATTAACTGTTTAAAATTTTTTTTGATTTTTCTATGGTTTTAAAAATTAGTTACAAATTTCTGTTTTTATTTTTTTCGTAAAAATATGATTTATATTAATATAATGAAAGTGTTTATAAAGATTCGGATTGAGATAATGATGACAATCAGGGCTAGGATTTGTATGCAATAAAAAATTGTAAAATATGCATTTAAATTTTTATAAGATAAACACAAAAATATAGTTACAAAATAATATTTATTTATTGAAATACATCAGTGATTTGGCTGTTTATAGTAATATAATATAATTGAGAAATAAAATAAAATAATTTAGAAATAAAATTTATAATTCACATTCACTATTTAAGTTCCATGCTACGACAACATATTTTTTGAAATTTTTTAAAATGAATAATTGGCGATTGAATGTATGGCTTTATATTGACTGAAGCTCCGATCAACGTCACATGATGTAGTTGGCACATTTTAAGTAAAGAAATTCGTTCTGGTGTTAGGTTACAACTGAAATTATCCTCGTCCGATTCGCCAGTTAATATTTTTTTTATTGATTGTAGAGTTTTAAATCCTTTATTCTTTTGTAAGACCAAGGATATTCTGTTCTTTACTTTATAACTTTTATTATAAAAATAAAATTTGTGTTTGACAAAAAAAAACTAAGATTTATACTTTAATTAGCAGGGCTAGAATTAAATACGAAATATTAATATTAAGTTATAAATATTAATTACAAAATATACTATAAAACATTCATTTTTAGCATTCTTATAATTGAAATATGCAATAATATTAATTTTATTCAATATATGCATAATATGCATTTTATCCAAGATATGTAAAAACATGCAAAATAAAAACAATACCAATTATCTCATCAAGAGGTGATTCGTGGATATTAATGACAAAATCAATAATCAGAAGTCGCAAAAAAACATGCTGTGCATACAAATCCTAGCCCTGATGATGATTGTGGAGATAAATATTTTGTGAAGGGCGCAGTTTTATTCTGCAGTTTCGTGTTTTCCCCCGATTTTATAATGGAAGGCGTGCCTATTACTATAGTTACACATGTTTTATATAGTATTTGTTTATCAAAAGATTTATATTAAATAAACAATGATAAATTTATTTTAAACTCCATTTTTTAAATTTGTGTTTTAAACGATTATATTTAAAGGTAATAATAAATATAAGTAAATATTTGCATTGGTTTTCTTGAACACATTTTTGCAGTCACCCTTAACCGTGCGTATCTTTTATTATAATAATTTACAAATAAATTCATTTTACGTGTGATTCTCCTGTTATAAAATTTACTATAATAGTCACCGTTTAGAAATAATTATTTCCAAATGTGTAAAATTACTCATGCTGTGTATTATGTTTTATATTAGTAAACTATCAATAGCAAAAGTATTTTTATCTAAATACGAATACATGTAGTTATTACTCTTATCAGTCATTTTATAATCAAAAAAAGCGTATTGATGACCTTACGCTATTTAATAATTTCCGATATTTGAATATTTTAAGTGCATTAAATGTGAAGTATTTTTGTGATTTTATTTCTTTAACGTACCAATACGTAAACATATATAAATGTTAATAAATGTTAAAGGGCATATTTTAAACATTTTTATAGGTGAATATTTACTAATTATCATATATTCATTACATTATTAAATGTACAAATAAATAAAATACTTAAGTATTTAATATCAAAATCTTTAAATGAAAAATGCTTATACGTTTTTTTTTTTTTTTGTATTAATTCTATTACACCATTTGCGTTAGGTAATAAATCGTTTTCAATATTAATAAATTTTATTTAATTATATTTTTTTGTGAAATTTTGTGAAAGAAATCATCTTAATTTTGTTTAAATTAGTTTCAGTTTTGAGAATGATTCTGTATACTTGAGTACATAATAAAAAAGTTAAGAATAGAGCATAGGAATTTCTCCTATATTCTAGCCAATTTGTGCTTGAACGGAACTCGTTGAAAACTAATCAAATATTTATTGTGTTTACAATTACTAGATTTGCAGTTCGTGCTATTATAACCCATATAATGCTTGGAATTTATCAAAATGAAAACACCATCTATCAAAATTTAAAGTAAGTACAAGTTTATATTTGGTCTATGTTTTTGTTTAATAGAATAAATGTATGCAATTATATAATAATAAAATAATAAAAAAGAAAATATGCTGGAAAAATTAACTACTCCAAAATTATATGCAGGGGGTGATTGTACTTATCCACTCCCTTAAATACGGGTCTGCTTCGAGGAGACGATTATCATTGTCCTCTAAAATTTTATTTTTTTTTAATTTAATAATATGAGTGGGTGATAATATAGTGGATAATATTAAGTATATTAAGTTTTTAAAAATATTCTTCATATGGTTAAATTAAACGGAGGAAAATATAGATAAAAATTGGCTTCAAGGTATGTATTATTTGAGATATTATTTTTATTTTACAGCCGAGTTGTTAAAACATAATAATATGCTCATGAAAATACTCAGTTATACTTCAACTTAACTATTTATCACAATATTATGTTCAAGTTAACAATACTGGTATAACACTTTGAGTGTAATAATGATTTTTAGGGGAATAAAAAAAATGTAACCACAGAAATTGTCTAAGTTTGAGTTATACCAACTCGACTGTACTATGAGCGTAATTTACTATACCCATTTCAAAATTCGAAAAATACCGGGTGCAATTTACAATCGCCCTAAAATTCGTAAGCATGTACGATTAACTATTAACTATTAAATCATTAATTGAATGAGGTCCGAAGTTATTAATAAATATTAAATTCGTATACGGATTCATAATTTATAAAAACAAGAATTAGAATAGATTAGCATAGTGATGTAATCTCAATTAATTTTAATAAGACAATCAAACAATATATCAATTGATAAAGCATAAAAATTCAATTTAAAAGTGGATTACATTAATTACTCAATAAACATCTTTACATCGGTTTATTAAAAGGTCGAATATAATTACTATCGTTAAACAAATTATTTCTATATATTGTAATTTTAACACTTTAAACGTTGAAAACATAAAAAATAAGAATGAAAACTAAGACACATATAATATAATATATTATATATAATAATATAGTATAATATATATATATATATATATATATATATATACTCATGTGTAAGTAATTAATAATAAATAACGATAATAAGAATTCATGTATTCTACTTCCATTTTAATTCTTAATGCTTCATCAATTGATTATTATTTGATTGCCTTATTAATTGAAATTGATTAAGATTACATCACTGAGTTCTACTTTTCAAATCTGTTCTAATTCCTGTTTTTACAATTCACTATTTATAAATTGTACAAATATATAAAACAACGTAAACATATAGGTATATCCATGCTTCTCCTCCTCGTTTAGTTTTGCTCATAACTAGGGCTAGGGACTTCATACCCTTAAAAATCTTAAAATATGCATGCGTTTATGCTGTAAAGAATCAATAAATATGCTATTAAAATATGCATTTAAAAAAAATTATATTTGTAATAATTAATTAAATCAAAAAATTAAATTAGTATTAAATAATAAATAGATGTAATATATATATATATATATATATATATATATATATATATATATATATATATATATTACAATATAATAATAATAGATATGATGTTCTGAGATAATTATTTTCTTTTTTTCAGATTTGTTTTCATCTTAAACTAAGTTTTTGTCTAAAAAAAAATTTTAATTGTTTTAAAAATTAATTAAATTAAATCAATTGTTTCTATTTTTAATATAGCACTAATTACCTTGAGCATTACATTGGACTACTCGTATTAGATATTTTCTTAAGTTGGGAAATTTAAATGACTGCCTGTTATCAACCAAAATATTTTTATATTTAGAAAAAGAACGTTCCACGTCTACGGAACTCATTGGTGCGAATTTAAAAAAAGGTAGGTCTCTACTACTAATATATGCAAACCATAGGTTCATTTTGTCCATTTAAAATGTTCAATATTTTTTGTAGTTTATCAAAACCAACATTTTTTTCAAAACTTTTTTAATTTTGTCATCAATTGCTTTAGCTTATGTAGATCCTTCAATATTTACAGAATGTATATGTTCTTTTGTAGTTAGTTAGTTATAGTAAGTTTTTTTATAAAAAAAATTATGAATTTATTTTTTCATCTATCACTCGATTTGAAACCTAAGGTGTGGCACTAACTAAATCCAATAAAATAATTTAATATTCTTTTGTAGTTTAAATTATTTTAATGGATTCAGTTAGTGCCACATCTTGAGTTTCAAGTCGAGTGATGAAGAAATAAATCCATAATTTTTTTTTATAAAATTAAAAAAACTCACTCCTTTATATAAATGTCAAATAAGCACTTATAAAATGAAAAATGGTCAAATATATAATCTATAAATCTATAAATTTTAAGTATAAACTTGTATTACTATGAAACAAATTTATATATTTCTTAGCTATGTTTTTGATGATTATTTAAAAACATGCAAATTCCTAGAAATTCTGATCCCTACTTATAACATATGCTTATATCCAATATTATGCTATGATAAAACAACAAAATTATATACAAATTCAATTTCAAAGTATTTTTAATACGGCATTTTTTTTATTAATCAAATTAATAATAAATTATTAAAAACTAAATAGGCATAACCAATTACTACAAATGATACATATTATGATAAATATTTTTTCCAAAGTACGTACTTACAGGTTTTCTTAGTTAATATATATACATGATGATATGGTAACATGTAGAACCGTGAAATAATTTAATTTCAAACATGTTCACTGATTATTATAGTTGTAATTAATTCGCTCAAATATTTTAACTATCTATATAGTTCGATGACATCATCATTAAATTATATGTATGTGAGTAATTCGAGTAATTATTTTTATTCGTGCGTGTTATAGAAATTAATGTTGAAATGTAATAATTTAGCAACACAAGAAAGATTAAAAATAACACATACAAATAAGTAAACACAATTACCAACGTAATTTTACACGCTCACCGATGACCAGAAACAGGGTCGTTCCGAAGGGGGGTCTTGGGGGGTGTCTCATCCCCCTCCAACGAATACACCAGTCGACAGTCGGACTTATTTAATTATAGTCTAGGAGGACCTAATTTTACAAAAACAAGGATAACAATTTTAGTCACGGTAAAATATTACATATTTCGTAATACAGCGTACACACGAATAAAATTTATATAAATACTTATTATACAATATAAAATATTATTATATATATAATTAAATTGTCAATTTTAAGAACGTACGACACTTACGCATATATACATGTTAAAAAGTAAAAATACGACTACACATAGTTAATTATACTATATATATTGAGTAAAAAAATTGTAGTCGGCATTTATCATATTATACACTTCCCCCCTTTTGATTTTCATCTTTGTGACGGCCCTGAATCTGCCTAATGGGTAATCCGGCACTGGATATGTACAAAACAAAAATGTAAAGTTTACGTGAAATTGAATAGAAATTGTTTATGTAAATCAGTCTTAACACATAACTACGAAAAGGAAAACGATGGTACACTTGTGCGACAAAAATTGACAAATTCATTTAAACGAAAATGTGACAAACTTATCACAGAGCGTTTATCTGAGATTATACGTAAGGAGATAGCTTTAAACAGTAATAGATATGATGACAAGTTGACTTCCAAATCAACGATTTAAAATTGTTGATATTTTATCATTCTTTTTTAACACACATTAACGCAAATGTTTTACCAAGTCTACTTTAAAGTTGACAGCCCTAAGCCTGTAAAATTAGAAGAAAAATGTACGTAATTAAACGGGAACTAATTCGGTTATACCTAATAAAATACCTTTTTCAAACGGGAACCTACTCGGCTATACCTAATAAAATACCTTTTTTAGACGGGAACCAATTCGGCATGTCGGTTTGGAGCTCGGGAATCAATTCGGTACTAGCCATCGGTAGAGGGTAGTGTGGGGACGAAACCCCCCACGGTTCTACGTTAAACAATTATGCACATGGAACGCAGTTTTTAAATCGTTGGACTGAACTCTTCTACTCATTTTTTTCCAATTCGAACATTGGACCTCACATTACGGTTTTATTTGTCCGTGTACGGTGTTGGTGTAGTTCGAACAATGTACTCCGATATTGGTGGGTAATAAAACTGATGCATACACCGTACGCGGAAACAAAATAAAAACTAAGGAGTTCGATTTTTTTTTACAGTGTTCGGCAAGCGCGTACTGGATCTATTTTCCCTACCGGAAAACTGGATATAATTAAAGACCACTTACTATACATACTAATAGAAATGTGTCTCGTGTATACCTATCTATAACAATAGGCAGGTTATCTACCCATTTCTTACACTAAGACAAAACTATAAAATAATCATAAACCTAAATAGGAACCCACTTTTACATTTTGATTTAAGATCTATAAAAATAAATAAATACACAACAATATTAAAATAATTATTTTTATTTAAGTGATCTTAAATAAATTTTAAATTAAAAATAAATTGTGAAACCTCGTATAAATTATAAAATATGAATAGTATGTTCTTAAAAATAGTTCAATACAAGTAAAATAATATACAAATAGTTCAGTAAAATGTTTAAAAACTAAACTTTCAACATTCTTAATATTTCTGTACTTTGTTCACACATTAAATCAATTACTTGAGCCGGGGTAATGTTGGACAACAATTCCCTTTCACAGTTCATCAAAAACAATGATTCCAAATTATCTTGTGTTAAACAACTTATTAAACGTATTTTTATAATTTTAAGTTTTGAAAACTATCGTCCATACGTTACTTGAGTAAGAGGAATTATTAAAAAAAAACTTGTAAATTTCAAATAATGCATTATACTCTAAAGCAGAGGTCGCGAACCTATGGCACGCGTACCAAAGATAGTACATTGACTACATTTTAAAGGCACCCGCAAAAATTGAAATTATTAAAAATTCTACATGTAAAAAAAATTATACTATTTATAAAATGTTGGTTATAAGGAATTCAAAGTAATAAATTATATATATGTTTTAAAAATTACAGTTATCCTCATGCTTTCATATTTTTCATCAAATTATGTTTGTGAAAGCTTATTTGCTATAGCAAATTTGATTAAATCGAAGGAAAAAATGTTTTGACTGATGAAACAATTGTTGCTGCTTATGTTTTACTAAGAATGACTAACATTTAATAAAAATAATTTAATATTCTTAGAAAATATAATTTTTTTTTGGGCACGTGAACGATTTTGAAAACCTTAAAGAAAAAATTTGGCTCTTGAATCAAAAAAGGTTCGCCATCCCTGCTCTAGAGAATACATATTGAAATCATAAATAAAATTTGTTACGCATAATAAACGTGAATTACATTTTTTTTCTTGTACATATTATTATTATCATTTTCTTGAGAGTATACAAAATTATCGTTGTTAATTATTGGGTAATCCAAGTAATTTATAAATAACTTTATTATAAACGGAAACAGTCAGGATATACCGTGTACTCGCATACCACTTTGTGCTCTTATTATAATTCACTAGAATTCTAAATAAAAAATATTTGTTTCTCGATGAATATACGTATAAGTATAAAATAGTTAAACACGATCAAAGTTAGTAGTTATAGTACATCAAAAATTGCCATATCAGTAAATACCTAACCAACGAAATTTATGATTCTTCCTTTATGTAGGTTTTAATTTTCTCTTTTCAATTATTCAATTAAAATTGTCAAAAATAATAAAATTATTGAATTTAACTGAAACTACAGGTATCTTTTTGGTAGTGGGCCCAAGTCTTATAATTTTTAAGAGGACGTTTTCCCGGTACCCCGGTGGGTCAGTACACACCTGGTGTTCGGTGTTCGAAATGAAGAAAACCAAAAGTGTATGCTCATACCCGGTGTTCGAACTAAGACCGCACACAGTTTTCAGATATTTTCAGTAGCCAATCTTAAGTCCATTTTCTCTTTAGTTTTAAGGACTAAAGGCAGTAGCCGATAAAGTTAAATTTGCGGTACGCAAAACAGGAGCCGTAATATGCGGAAACTAGAGCGTCCATAGGGAAACTGAAGAAAAATAAATGTAATGTGGGATCGATTTCGGCGTTCGAATGAAACGGTCGGTGTTGTTCGAAGCACACCGTACCCCGTAGACGGCGGACAGATAAAACCGTAGTGCCGTGGGCCCAATCCTTAAAACGAGATAAATGTGTTGCGTTGCACAGGAACAGGTACCGGTTCGTGGTCATGGACTTCGAGTTCACGTCGTTCCGGAACAGTCTGGTGTTGATATCGGGCGCGATGTCGGATCACCGGATGGACTCGCCGGTGGTCAAGCTCCGGGGCTATCCGCTGGTGCTGTCGCGCAGCAAAAGGGCGCTGCGGTTGGACCCGAGCGACGAGCGCGAGTTGGTCAGACATCTGAAGAGGACGATGCGCCGGAAGTCGGAGCTGCTGCGGTCGCTGCTCTGCGAGCTGGAGATCGGCGTGCGGACGTCGCGCAGGTCCACGACGCTGTACCCGGAGTACGTGACCGATTACATGCACGGCGGCGGACGGCAACGTCCCGTGCTGGTGCTGTGGAACGGGTCGAGCGACGTGGAGATCATGAGGCGGCTGCGCGTGGACTGCCCGATGATCGTGAACCTGACCGCGTACGACGAGCACGGCGACAAGCGTTACCTGCTGAAGCTGATCGACTACGGCACCAATCAGCTGATGTGCGCTCGATACATCGGCCGGTTCGACAAGAACGGCCGCATGCTGTCGCTGTCCGAGGCGCATTCGATGGTGTGCGCGGTCCGGCACGACATCACGTACCTGCACGATCCCGTCGTGGACGTGCTGTACACGAAATGCGTGTTCAACCATCTGATACGGATGGTGGGCCACGACAGCGTTTCGCAATTATTGGCCGATCGGTACCGCTACCGTTGAACCACGGCAATCGTGGACGCCCGACACCGCCGACCGGCGGTATACGCGTTTCGAATCGTGTCCCGCGTTCCGACGGTCGTCGTCCTTCGAGGACGCGTCTGGATTACGTGACCCTCGAGCCGTAACGTTTGCTGCGACCGTGCGCGCGAGGACCGCCTAAAATCAAAAAAAAATACATTTTTAAAAATAAACCACATTTTTTATATTGTTCGTAAAAAAATTCGAATCCCGGTTTCGTATCGAATGTTTAACGCACTACTCAACACTCGTAGAACCATATTTGTAAACTACACCTATACTAGTCGATTTCAATTCCGAATACATTTTTTCCCGGTGCTAATCGTGTGTGTTATTCGCATGTGAAAGCAACTGATCCTGATCGTAGGTTAGTAAGGAATCGAAATATGACGATTTCAAATTATTGCAAAATATATAAATAATACCATTATTCTTTTAAACAAAAGCTTAGTTCAGATGTAATGACTAAAAAACCAAATCGTTTAAATTTATTGATTAATTATAAACTGTTACACAATGTTTCATACTTAATTTTAGCTGTTTGGAAGATTTAAAAACTAATGTCAAACATAATATTCAACGAGTGCACGTATATCACTGGTTTAAACTAATCAGGGAATAGGATTGAAAAAAGAAAAGTTGGATGGTTTCAGCATTATCCATCTGAGTATATAATATATCCTATGTATTATATATATTTCAATAGGCATACATAAAATTTAATAGGAATGCATGAATAGATATTAGAGTTTTCCGATACAAAATGCTTAGTTAACACGAGTAGCTGAGTGTTAATTAAATAAAAATATATTTCATCCTATATCGTAATGTTTATTTTTTATAATTCACATAAATAATAAATTCCTTTTCAAAACCAACTGTTTAATAAACAGTATTTTATCATATAAACAATGTTTACATAATATTATTTAAATATGATTTTCATTACTATTATAAAATCATATCAGATTACTAAAAGCTTTTCTGAGTTGTTATCAACCCTCAAATTAATTTATTATTTTTATTATTTATTATGAAAGGGCAACCATTTCAAACAACATTATGTAAGTGTATAATATATATTACATAATGTATAGAAAATTTTTATTCATATGAATTAAATTATATATTTTAAGCTATTTTAATATATTTTGTTTAATAAAAAACATAAAAAAAAAAAAAAAAATACAAATCTAAAGTTATATAAAATAATACACATTATACATAAATTCTTAATTTTGTGTTAAACTATTGGCGATCTCTTTAGAGATCATAAACCACTGTTTTAAAGTCATTTCTTTTAATTCTAGAAATAAATTTAGTTTCCATGTTTTTCAGTTCTTGAAATCATGCGAATATCAAGACTAATATTTTGCTTGCCTGTTATATAATGATACCTAAATACCAATATATATACCCATTAAAATTGCAAATATTTTGGTAAATCTTATTTTTATACAAGATTATTAGTTATTAAGTATTATAAACCACTGTACTTTCCCATCTTGTAGATATTAATAATTAAAAAACTAAATAAATATTCTCCAATCAATTCAACAATTGTAAAATTAAAAGTATAAAGTTAAATGACCATTTTTTTTTAAATACATATTTTACAATGGGTTGGTATACTTTGAAGCGTTAAATTAAAATTGGTTATTTAATTTAATTAAACACTTATTTATTTTGAAAATAGACTATTCAATACATAACAATGATAAAATTCTAAAAATTTAAAACATGAATAAAATTAAACATACAACTTTGAGTTACATACACTTAGTGTAATAAGTATATTAAGTGTATTATAAGTAAGTCTTATAATTAATAATTTAACATCAAATAAGGTAACTATTACTTATAACATGAATATATTAATAAATTAGTTCAGGGCTTGGAATGGACTAAGATGTTACATAATTTTATATGTATCTTTCTAGTTCAAGGATAACATAAATAATAGCCATCTGTTTCATTGTATAACTCCATCTAATTAAATTGCAAAATAATTTTAAATTTACACATTGTAAAAATTTATTACGACTAAGAATTATTTGTTTTAAATCAAAAATATTCTATTTTAAACACAATGCATAAAACAGAAAATACTTTTTTTTACATAATTTGGTACTGATATAGTATCAAGAACACCATTTATAATTTCTAGGTTTTAACATATTTGAATAATTATAAGAAAAATCAAACAAAAAGAAAAAACTTAACAGAATTAAATCATTATAGTTTTTATATGAATTCAAGAAATTTAGATTTTAGATTTGGACTCTGATATATTCTTCGTCCATGAAGATAAAATGTTTTCAGCCTTCTTCAATGTTTCATCTCTCTGTTTGATAAAATAGATTATAATTAAAATTTTAACTATATATAGTAAAAATCAATAATTACCTTAAAAAAACAAAACCGTAGATAATCTTCAGCCATAAATTTATGTTTTTCAGAATAAAAAGCTGAAAATGGTATTCCTTGTAGTTTAGCATTTTTGGAAAACCATTTTACAAACCTAAAGTCTTTGTATTTATCAGTCTCTGAGCTTAAATCTAATTTATTTTCTATAAAAATAACAATATAATATATAAAATTATTTTAATATTTTACATGTAATGTATAAAAAATTGTAACCAACCGAATTTGGTCCAATTTGATATCATGAAATATCCTCCATCTGGTATGACTGGTGTAAAGCCATTTTCTTGTAATACATTAGAAAGATATAGCATTTTAGGTTTTAATTCTTTAGACATATTTTGAAAATAACTATCTGATGTATTAAGAACACTAATTTCATGTTCAAACCCTCTAGCAACTGCTTCCTGAACTGTCGTTGCACACGTATAAATTGCAGTCTGATGCACAACACATGCATTTTTAATCAAATAATCTGGACCATACGCCCAACCGAGTTTCCAACCAGTCATACTAAATGTTTTTCCTGCAGATCCAATCGTAATAGTTCTTTCCCACATACCTGGGAGTGACGCTAAAACATAAAAAAAAATATTATTACATATATCTCATATTTATTAATATTATTAAGTATAGAATTTAATGAATAAAATATAGGAAAAATTAAACTACCAATTCTAATATGTTTGGTTGGTTCATACACCAACCATTCATAAACTTCGTCCGAAATAACAAGTACATTATGTTTTTTGGCCAAGTCTGCAATCATATTCAACTCTTCATAATCAAATACTTTTCCTAATGGATTGTGTGGTGTGTTGATAATTATGAGTTTAGTCTTGGCATTAAACAACGATGCTAATTCTTCTGGATCAAGTTTCCAATCACTTGAATGAGATACCTTAGCATTGGGCTTTGTCTAAAAAAATGGTTTGAATATTAGTTTTAATTAATTATATTTACCTAAATATTAGTTGGTTAAATTCTAACATTTCTTAGAGGAATAAATCTAGGTGTCCCTCCGGCAGTTCGTATCATTGGTTCATAGCAATCATAAAATGGTTCTATAATAATTGCTTCATCTCCAATTTCTATATTACTCTGTATGACACAGTAAAGTGCTTCATATGCACCAACTGTTACTAATATTTCATTCATAGGATCTATTTTCCGATTAAGTAATGTAGAATATAAATTGGATAATGCTTTAACTAAACGTACATGACCCTTAAATAATAAATTATATAATTTTAGTATATTTTATTAGATCTAGTATTAATTTCTATGTATTACAAATCCTCGTGTATATTGATTGAAATATGAATTTTTTTCAGTAGCCACCTCAGCTAAAAAATTTGAAAATTTTGATGGTGGGTCATAATCTGGAAATCCTTGACCCAAATTTAAGCATTTTGTAGTCGCAGCTAATTGGGTGAATTCAATCCTGTAACAATTAAATATGTAAGTTTTAGTTTTATATAAAAAGCATAATAAAATAATTTGTCAACTGAATACTAACACTTTATAAAACCAAATTATAAGTTGTAAAAACTAATTATTATTTTTAAAATTTTAAATTATAGATTTATTTTATTTTGATTTAAATAAAAAAGCAAGCAAAATGATGAATAATAATATATAATACAAAATAATTTTTTTTGGTTTCTCATTTACACGGAGAACTATAAAAATAAATACCAACATACAAAATAAAGTTCCCTGGAATTATTATTGATAATAAAAACATTATTGAGTATACTTTTCTCTACAGTCTAATGTACTACATATCATTATACTTCAATTTCAAACATATCCAGTCGTCCTGAATATACGCTCAGTTTATATTTGTTATTATCAGTTTATTTTGTCTATGTTGATGTTAATTATTAATAAATATTAGTTATACCTTCACAAATATTCTTGATAGTCTATTAATTTTGTATAAAATATTCTCACATCTCAACATTGTGTACTCAGCACGCTACAACAGTAACTATATATAAAAATCTTAAATTATTTTTGAATACTTTCCTTAATGTCATATTATCATAATTTACTGTGCTTTTAATCATAGATTAAATTTATTTAAATAATTTACATAAAGACGGATACATACATTATACGTATATAAAAAATGTTTATGCTCATATAGTTGGATTATGGAATATTTAATTACATAAACAAATCATTAATGGGTAAGATGCACTTACCATACATTGTATACACCAGCTTCATGACGAGAAGGTAATTTAAATTTTTCTTTTATGTCCGGGTTCATATTAACCGATGTCGATAATCGGTTTTTGAATATGTAATTTGAAATTGTGCGATAAGAAAGAACTCTTCTAGAAGGAGCGCTGTACAGTATAACCCTTGAACGAAACGAAATCACAATATTTATTTAATTTAATCGTTAAAAATCGTGAACACCGTTTTGTTGTGCGTTATGTTAAAATAATAAGACAGTTAAATTGTTCTACAAGCCGCACAGCAAACGGTTAGGCACGCGCCGAAAAGCATATCAGGAACGTTCGTTCGAACGACTGATCGGCGACGATAACTGATAAAACGAAACGACCTGGTGGAAATGCTATTCGAACGCGTTATCGTCGCGTTTGGACGTCAATAACTCATCGACGGAACTTACATAATATTGCCGTTGACGGGTAGGAGGGGAAAAGATAAACGGTACACCGTCCACCGACGTGTGAGAAATCGAAATCTACGGGCGACGCGTTGAAGTGCCCCAGCGAGACTGAAAAACGTTTACCATGATCACGTTGCAACGAACCGGTACCGTTCGCTCGCAGCTTTAATGCGCTATAATCATTTTTTATTGGTGTTATTAGGGTGGCCGAAGTCCGTCCGAGTGTTACCGCAGTCGTTGTTGTGTTGCTATCATTATTGTTTCGACGAGAACGCGTTATCAGCGGAATAGGTTATCAACGCGTAGTAGCGTAACGAGGAAGTTGTGTTATCGATAACGATATCAGCCGCCGATTCGGAAAAAATAACAATAACACCCGGCGCGTATTTTTCCGGCCATCTCGGACGCCCCGCGCGGTTCGTAATGAATACAAGTAGGCGAATAACTTCATCTAGACCCGGCATGGTCCAACCCTATGCGGGTTGGGCGGGCCGATTTACACTTTTATAAAAACACCAAGGGCCGCCGAGAAAAAAAAAAACAAAACGTGTTATTATTATCCAGTAAGACCTGCGGTCAATACTAGCCGCTTAATAATTACTATATTAATAGTAACGACTTCAGCGATCTCCCACCACTAGGATTCGCTGTGGCTCCTATACGTACACGATACCTACGTAGTGAGCTGAATACGATCACGGTTTCAGACGTTACTCCTTTTGCACGTATACCTACCTACGTTTTACAACAAAAAACACGATAAAAAGTATACAATCGCACAACGATTTTGTTGTAATATTATCGTGACTTTTTTTCAATATCAGTCTTCTTTGAAGGAGGGCCGAAAAAAAAAAAAAACTTCGAGGGCCGTGGGTTGCACCACTCTGATCTAGACCATGTTTGTGTAACATGCGTGACGGTCAACGACGCGGATGGCAATCTGTCCGCGTTTTCACGTATAACTCGCAAGTTGCGTTTTCAAACCGACGATTCGACTCGTGAACTCTTTATTTGACGCGCAATGGAATCGAAAATCTCAAATGTCATCTCAGATCCATATTATTTTATAGTTTTTTATTTTATCCATTTCAAGAGCCGGAATATTTCTTTTTAGTCCCCGGTGGAGATTTATTTTAAAACCCCTCTATTTGTATGCCACTGTCTATGTCTGTACTGGTTCAGTCCAAAAATATATTTGAAAACGTTTTGTAAAAAAAATAAAAAATAATTAAATATTTCGTAAAAAAAAGAGTTAACATTATCAATACCACTTTTGACGTTTCTAATCGAACATTAAGGATTCAACACATTTTAATCGTTGCAAATTGTACATTATACGTCTCTACGATTTACGGTTAGTGTTTATTGCATATAAAATAATGCTGTTCAACACTATAATGAGCGCACGTGCAATTCGATTCCATTTAGTCACTAACGTGTTTTACAAACAATACATTCATAAATTATTCGTGACCTATTGTTATTAAACTAATTAATTGTGTTGCTGGCAATATTTTATAAATTAATTAAATTAATTTTCTTAATTTAGGGAAACAGGAGGACATGTTGCACTTGCCGTGGCAATAGAATTAGCTGGTTATCAAAATAACGATTAAGTAGCTTGTTAAGTAATGTACATCACTAAATTTTTTATATACCGTAGTTTGAGCATGATATAATAACCATCATATCTTATAAACGCATAATATAACTTATTAATATTCATTAAAGTTTTAGGTCATACTTTTTTAAGAATCAATCGAAAAATTAAAAATTTAAAACAAAACGTCAACCTTCAGTAAAAAATTATACATTTAAATTATATTTTCATGAGTAAAATTAATAGTTAATATTTTATAGAAATAAGCATTTACATTTACGCCGAAAATCGACCTAATAGATTATATAATAAATACATATAATGTGTGTCATATATTTTCTATGTACAGATGTAGCCTGGTATTTATTCATTTTTCCATGTCTCGCTTCAAGTTCTTGTTAAAATTATAATAAATTACTGCACGATAAACATGAAAATGCTTTAGTCACCTTATTACATAATGTATATATTTTCTTTCAGATGAAATTGAAAAAAATGATATGTTTCCACTTAAAACATGTTTTACCGCATATTTATATATTATTATTTTGCCAAATGGCAATTATTTCAGATCATCGAAGAAAAATATTTTTTTTTTATAATATGGTACGCTACCGCAATGCGTACTTCATTATACGTATGACAGAATAAACTAATAAACTGTCACAAATTGAGTCCGTCTCGTTGGTGAATGTTATCGTTCAATGGACTATTTTTCAATCAACGGTCATAATAATATCATAAATGTTCGCCGCAGAAGGTATAAACATAATTTTGATGGCGGTGAGATTCCAATGACGTATTTATAATAGAGAGGGGGGGTATTGGATATGAGAATTGATTCTCATTTGTGCTTCTTATTTTTCCTATAAGTATTATTCAATCACAATATTACTCTTGTATTTTATGAATATTTGATAATCTTAAAAGACTGAAGTAAATATTTAATACTCATTCAAATTATTTTGATTAAACTATGTGATCACTAAAATATATAAATTTGGTTCTTAGAGTAATTAGTGATTATAGATCCTTTCCCTTAGGAAAAATTCTAAATACACTAATTCGAGCTATTATGTTAACTATAGAGACTGTATGTATACCAGATAATTATTACTAAATTTCCCAAAATATTTATTACGCATGCGTGTGTTGACGAATGTATGTTGTACAAAATATACTCACAGGAAACAAGGATCTATTTCCACGGCCCACTATTACATATGACATCGTTTAGCCTCAGTGCGTAAATTGTATAGTTAATCGGGTTTTAAAATATTATGTATAGATGTTTTAAACAGAAACCCTGTCTTCAAAAAGTATTGTATTAATAAAGTCAGAAACAGTAAAAAAAAAAAAGGAAAATTAATTGTTTTTAGTCGTGACCGCGTGTCGCTATTGATTAATGAAGTAGAACAATATTACCTCAATGAAAACAGTTCCTATTCTTTTAAAATGTGTTCGGTAAAATAAATTTAATGGTCTTGATTTGCTTTTGAAAACCCAATGATAGTAATTTCGTATTGATCACTGGAAAAATAATTCTGAAAATTTCAACCAATAGAATGCTGCGGGGTAGTTGTTTTACGATTTTCGTTTAGACTATATTCGTCGGAAAACCGAAAATTGTTTAAAAATATTTTTTTCGTTTCTTTTTTTCAAAAAATAATATTGATTGTTAAATTAAAACGGTTTTCTAAATTAAGTCGTTGGTTTAAATAATTGTTCACAAAAATCAGCTCTAACGTTTAATTTTATATATATATATACATTGTTGAATCCTATAATGGTGGTGAAAGGTAATAAATAAGATTTTCAATTTCGTTATATGCTATTTTTATATTATTATTATTATATATTGTCACTTATATGAATCAATACATAAATACTTTATAAATAAATAAAAAATTGCGCACGCAAACGATTTTAACAATTTTTATTTTTGAGCTGTTACAATCAACAAATGAATAAATAAATAAAATTAAGTTTAAAATAACTTATGGAGCACAAAATTTTTCGAAATTATTTGGAGTTTTAGAATTTATGCGCCATCACCACGTTGAATATCCTGTCTTCGTGTTGAACTTCGAAATATATCTACTTGGCAATACATATAAACGTATAACAGAGATCCTTAATTATAGTGTATATACCCAGTTTAAATATTAGAAACACCCACCCCAACCACTTATTTTTTAGGGGTCTCAGTTGATATCTCTGTATAGTTTGTATTATGTGTCACTATAATATGGCCATCATGAAATATATGGAAGATGAAAAGCTAATAAAATACGTATTGTCTAATTATAGGTATGTGTTAGAACACTAGCAAGTCAAAACGGCGTTTGACTATGCCGAACTTGTTTTTGACAATGCATTTGTAAGTACCATTGTGTATCCAATCTACGGAATGAATTGTAAGTTTTTGTTTATTTTCTAAGAACTCTATGTCTTTTAAAGTCCAACGAGTTATGGGCAGTGATGAATCCATTTTTCTCCATAAAATCTGAAAAGCATAATAGGTAATAATTTATCTACTATACTAATAAATTTATAAATATATATTTCACGTTCAATACTAAACGTCCTAACCAACTATCAAAACATAATGTAATCTGAAATGTATATAAATAGTTACCAATGTTTAATTTAGTGTGTACAATTTTATGAATTAACTTTTATTTAAAAAGAGGTCATAATTTATGATTAAAAGTAACCTAAGAAAACAGGTTTGGATTTTTAATTTATAAAAAATAATTGATTTTAATGAAATATGTATTCTGTTTAGACTTTTTAATTTCCATTGTATTTAATATAAAATATAAATATTTTTATTTATTTTTTAGTACCTAAGATTAAAATACTTGATTAAAATGTAGCTTACTCTTGGTATTGGGTATCCTGTGGCCATACAATCAAATAAAACGGTTTCGTTCCTCTTGATCATCATTGATTCGGGCTGGTATTTTATGAAATAAGGGGCAAAAGCTACTTTTAATTCGATTGTATAGGTTTCATTGGAATTCATACAAGTGTATACGGCACTATCTATTACGTCCAGATCGTAGATTTTTAATCCATCTTTTAATAATCTATAATGTGGCTCATCTGCTCTTTTGTGAATTAAGTCATTGACACTGGAACCATCCTAATGAACGCACGTCCAAATATTATTCAACAATTATTAAAGGATTAAGACATTTCACCTCCTAATAATTTCCAACATAAATGTATTTATTTTATAAATTTAGTTTTAAATTTATGCATAAACTTGAGAACTTATATTTTGTTTGTAGTGAAAATAATTAAAACAAAGTAAATAGTTTGAAAACTGTGAAGTTTGGTATTAACCTATAAAAAAGTAATAAATAAAAATCAAATGAAGGAACATTGATAAATGTAACAAAGGTACATATTATATTTCGATGAGTTTATTTGGATTATGTAGTTCGTAAAATTGAAATTTGATATGTGTTTTTTTATATTCATTACATTTTCGAAGAATCTATTTTATTTTAAAATTCTTATTAATCGTGGTATATACATAGTACTGTAACTGTAACACTTGAATTAATTTTCATAAGAAATATATATTTTAGAAGTTATTATTTTTGTATTTTCACTGTCTCAAGTTTTCAATGATTATCTCACCTTAAGCCATTGATTAGTCATATTAGGCAATGGGCAATGAAGTACAACATCACCGATTTCTTGTTCAACTAACGTTTCGTTTGCTACCGAATCAATCGTTTTAGCTAAATATATTGAAAATGGATGATATTAATATTTATCAATTTTATGATTGAGTTTTTTGAAATAATTTACCTTTAACGATAACATTATAGTGTTTTTCAGTTAATCCGGCTTCATTTGTAGCTGTACACGTGTAAACGTTTGAATCTTTCAGCGTAGCGTCGTAAATGATCAGTCTCAAGGCGTCATTTATGATTAAAATGTGTTCTACTGTATAATATGAATAATGATTCTGTTTCATTATTTATAGACGGTCTTAAAGTGTCCAATTATTGCTTTGTACTTGCCATCGTAATAAGAAACGGGTACATTTGTCACGTGCCACGTCATTTTGGGTACGGGTCTCCCGTGACCCATGCACGTCATCGAGTAATCTTCACCTTCGTACAAGACAATCGTTACATTATCGCTTCCTTCGACAATTGTGGGCATAGCTAAAAATTGAAATTAAATACTAATATATATCGCGCCAACTAAACGATATAATAGTGAAGTTTATGTTATGATATTGTATATTAATCGGGACAGAATTAATTGTATTCCCGTTCTTACTATATTGTCATGGGTTTTATAGAGATTACGAAAAAATTATGTGTAAATTAATTATTTTTTTGTAGTACGTATGGATACACCAAGTATTTGCATTTAAATAAAACGTTCAATGTTACTGGATAATCACTACATATTTAGGAATATTATATAAACTATAAATATTTAATTTTCGAATATATTAATCAACAGTTCTTAGTTTTATGTAGGTAATTATTTGTGAGTGTATTTGAAATTCTTCGAGAAGCAAGTATTTGGTTTTAAAATATTATTTTTATTTTCTTCGGAGTGAAAACCGGAGAGTACAATCAAGACCTGTCTTTTAAAGAATCATTTTTAAAAAAACTGACATACTAAAAAAAAAAACCTTTCAAACATTGATTGTATATTATATTTTTATTTCGTTTTATACTTATTTTGAGTTAGAAATCAATCATACTACAACGTTATATATATATATGTCTTTTTAATTTAACAATAAAATGTTGTCATTAGAAATTTTATTCATTAATCTTTACGTTTTAATAAATTGTTTTTTTTTTTTTTTAATATGTAAATTTTAAGCCGTCGCATAAAAAAAAATCTCACCACAACAATAAACTCCTACCAAAATAGTTGAACATAAATCTAATTTAATTTATATTGCACAACATAATGTAAATTGATTATCTAATTAATCCTATACATTTCTGAATTTATTGAATTCGTGTTTTCTTCTACTCATTTATATTAGTATCACAAAGAATTATTGGTTAAATATTTAATAGGGAAGCTACGTTTAATTTACTGTGAGCAATTGATTTCTTTTAATTTTTAGATAATGAAGTTTTATATTACATAAGTGGGTTTTTTTTATATAACAGTTTTAAGTTTTATTTATTTTTATTGTTCAGTGCTCAAAATTGTTCTTTTCAGTATATTTGATCGTTCAATATAGTTTAGTTAATATGTAATATTATTGTAGCAAGAACAGTGGATTATGAATTACGAGTATTTTATCAGCGTATAAACAATGATTGTTTAATACATATAAACCATTCAAGCTCATGCATACATTGGAAAATAAATAGGAATTATATTATGATCAACAAATATTATACTAGTTTCAAAAAATGTTATTTAAATAGTGAACTAATGTATGTATGAATTTTCTATTGTATAGTCAACGATATATCGAGTGTATATTTTATGAAATAATCCATACTTTAACTATCCGTATTATTAATATACTAAAATAATGAAATATATCAAACGGATATGATACACCCATTAAATAATATGTATAAATCATATTAAAAAGTGTGTCACTGTTACGGTACATCATACACGATATTTTCGTTGAAAGCAAAAACGAGGTTGTATAGTTATTTGAGCTTTTAAGTTTATTTAATTCATATTTGTATGTTTAAATGCAATACCTACTATAAACTATAATATATTATCAAACAGAATCAAATAAAATTGTATGTTCCATCTGTTTTCTCATTTTGTATTATATTTTTTTTTTACGAGGAAAAAAATATTTTTTCAATATTAACCATTCGATTTAGTGATGTTATTTGCATTTTAATTTTTCGTCAACTTTTTATCTCTTTAAATATGTTTTGTACGTTTATATTGTTATCATATTTGAAAACATACAAATAAGGTTATTATTATACCACCCATGTTATTACGGAATGTATTAATATGTGATAAATGCATACACAAAAATAAATACCAAAATTAGATCATTAATTATGATTTGTTTTACATATTACGGTAACGTTAGTCGTAGATTCCGCATTTCCGGCAATATTTCGAGCTCTACAAGTGTAAATATCATTGAATTGTTCTGTCACGTTGCGTATCACTAATTCGATTTCGGAACTTTGGCTGAAATACATTTAGAAACATTTTTTTGTTAATCGACTGCGAAAATAACGCATAAGTAATATCCGTTCGTTAGTTGCTCATCTGTTTATGCATTTTATGTTGACACTTTCAATACATTGAGTGTACCTACCTAAAGTTCCAGGTTTGTCGCGGACAGTTAAATCCTATCCACGAAACCGTGAACGGCACCAACGATTCGACACGACACTTAATACGCAGTTCACCGCCAACCACAGCGGTGATTTGTGTCGGAGTGTTTATGTACGGCGCATCTGTATACGGACGATTAGGATAAATAGTACAATTGCCCATAGATATTTGTTGAAAAGCAATAATTATATTTTTATAAACACATAATTGAGACTTACCTGGTTCATCGGGAATAATGCTGGTTTTAGTGATACGTCTGAAATAATGGCCGTTGCTGTTCATACCAAACACCTATGATTAACAGT
This sequence comes from Sipha flava, assembly GCF_003268045.1. NCBI lineage: Eukaryota > Metazoa > Arthropoda > Insecta > Hemiptera > Aphididae > Sipha > Sipha flava. The sequence goes on from NW_020273108.1 coordinate 424,922, forward strand.
ATAATACACCACGTGTAGTAATGAAAAAAGTGCATTGTGTGTTTAAATGTTTTATGACAAAGTGAAATTCATATAGTACTTGCAACCGTTTATGGAATTAATATAAGTAAAATATATTTGTATCGTTTAAATAAATTGTATGTGTTCACCTGGATGTAAAATGGATTGTTGTTAGGTAGAAACGGACCACATAATAACATATTGTGTTTTTCGAGTTCCAGAATTGGTAAGGAATATGTTTTGTTTTCATTATATAAGTCTTGAGTTTTACAAGATATGAATTTCGTAACGTCGGGACAATCGATTAATATGTAATTGTTAGCACCTGAAATGGAACGATTTGCATGTGATGCATCAATTACGAATTACAATAGTTGAGTAATTAGTACATACTAAATAGGGTAAATAGTTAGTAATTAGCATATACATTAAATATAAATCAAGTGGCTTTTTAATTTTTTACACCCACTGTTGTTCCAGAAGATTATCCTACCTATTTATTATGTATTTCAAACAGTAGCCGAAAAGTTTTCATCTTACTCGTATGATATACGATTAATAATGTATGATGCGGATATGAGTATGAATTCAATTTTTTAAAAACTTAATCATAGAATAGAACACATTTTTTTCTCATTTTTATCAAAATGGTGTGTATATTTTTTAATCATATATTTTTGAAAAATAAAACATGATTGAAATTATTTGTATACAAATTTTAGAACAAATGTTTGTATTTTAACCACACGTTTGAGTGATATGTTTTACGAATAAGAAGATTCGTTGAAATATACCACGTTAATTTGAAATATTCTTATTAATAATTTTCATAATAATTTTTAAAACATGTTTAACTTTATGTATAATGTGATATGTGATACACAATAATGTGTGGGTATCAATTTGTATTTAGCCATTTTAGTTTTTATTACATTTTTTTATTTTTATTCAGTTCGTATTAAAATATAAATTTACCTTTTAATGGTCTATGACTGGTCTGTGTCATATTTTTTGGTTTAGCCGTAGCAAATCCAAAATTAAAATTCTTAGAACTGACTCCACATGCACGAATAGAATGAGCAGACTCACTAGTTACGTATAAAGTCCATTCCCCGGGTATGGGTTCCTTAAAAAAAAAAATATGTATTCGTACATAGTATATGACAAAACCGGTGACTTTAACTGACTTAAACATTTTATAATATAAATTTATCTCATTGAAATAAAATACAAAAACCCTGAGTATATGAAAAATGATTTTACTATATTTAAAATATACTTGCCAGAACATTAACGATTTTTACATTCTTTAGGTCTAACTCGGTCATCAATCCTTGAGCTTCGTCCATTTTTTTACCCGCAGGGTTCATTAAATCAATATTGCAATTGAGACCCGACACCGAAACCTGAAGATTTTTAATGCTTTCGTCGATGTTCAGCTTTTTAGGAGACGGGCTCAATTGGCTTTGACCAATATTAACAGACATTAAATTCACTTTGTTAGTGTCCATAGATTTGTTAACCAACTCTAGTACTTTCGACACGTCTCCTTTATTGACGTCAAACACGTTACCTGACCCGACTAATGCTATAGTTTGGTAACTATTGTCCGACGAAGAGTCACAGTCTCCTGTTTTCAGAACGAAAACCTAGGCACAATTTTTATTATTTAAAAATATATTATACAGTTTATAGTGTAACTACGCTATACATTTAAAACCATAAATAAGTACAAACAAAATCATAAACAACTGGATTTTTATAAAGAGTAAGTCTTTACATGAAGTCTATGTATTATACACAACATTAACTATTATGTTTCAGTGATGAAATTCTAAGTTTTTCAACTTAAATATCATGTATTATGAACTACCAAAACGCGTAAATGAAATATAATTGTAAGAATAAAACATTTATAACTTGAAGCAAAAGTTTGTATTGCATTTGTAACTAATAGTGAATTTGTATTTGTTCATGGACAAAAAATCGAATTGTTTTTTAATCGGTTCTAGTTAAAGTGCACAATGACAAGCTGACACACATCAATCGGGTTGAATGAGTATCTGATTAGGAATATCTGTAAGTAGCAATTTATTACGAAGTACCAGATGTATAGATTTATACATTATGTATTTACAATATTTAATTTATCCATGTAATATTATGTATTTTACATTCTATTTAATTTTAATTTGTTTTAACTTAAGATTTTAATATATCATTACCATTTAATTTGAAATAGTGAAAAGACAAGTAAGTGTAAAAACAAGTTAGATCATAACTAGTAATAGATGAATCGGTTTGTTATTCGTATTTATCAAGAAATCTGTACTAATTTTTAGAATATTAAAAAAAAATAAAATATGAATTAAAATATTTAACCGAATTTGAATTTAATATTTTCTGCATTAGATGAAATAATTTTTATTGGAAATGTATTTATTCCTAATTTTCGTTTTTTAACATAAGGTAAATTTCTTTATGAAAACTTGGAAATTTGTAAAAACGCTTTTAATATTGTTAATGTTTCTTTTCAATTTTAAGTCGATTGATTGATCTACTTTTGGAGGGTACCCAATTATATCAACGTGATTGAAAACAAAACTAAAGCATTAAAACTGTAGTAGACAAATTTTTTTTAGTATTCACACAACTATTAGAAATGAAATATTAAAATAATGATATTCATTGAATCCACATCATAAAACATAAGTGTCCATAAACCTAATAGGAGTTTGATTTGAGAATATGAATTGTACACAATTTGTTTGTTTGTCAATTACTTGTGATTGTTTCCTTTGGATTAATTCGAGTGCTTCATCAACTAAATATGTATCCTTAGCTGATGCATCGGTGAATACGTAAACATACGAGTTAGGCTTTATGATTTTCAATGCTTGCACCACTGCTGTAATACCCATTTCTGCGCAGTCTCCGCCACCTTTTATCGCTACTCTATTCAATTTGTACATAATGACGTTTGGATCAAAGGTTTCCGTCATTGGTCCCACATCTATTCAAAATAATGAAAAATGAAAATAGCATTACTTATAGTATAACATACTGTTATTTATATATTTAAAATACAAAATTGTGAGCAGATTGGTAGCTAATTTGTTGTTAAAATTGTTGCTAAATTGTTTTTCAAACACGATTCAGTTTTATAGTTAACGTAATATAAATTATGTTAAACGTGTAAAATTATAGGTGATTATAAATTTAGGAATTTCGATCATAAAAAATGATGAACAAGTAAGCGGTCCCATGAGATAAACTTACGGGCGTATCCGAGTTGGGTTCCAAATAATATTTATGATAAAGATAAACAACTAATTGGGTCCAATTATAAAAATGATAAAATACGAGTTCAGTCCGACTATAAAAACCATACTAGATTTGTTCGACCACTACGTTAATAAAACCTGTAACTTATAAGGATTGACACACTTGATAATGTTAAAAAATGAATAGATTTTAGTTTGTCTAAAACTAGCTCTATCATTTATATTTTTACCAATTGTACATTTTTTAATTTTTTAATAATTTAATTAATTAATTTATCATATACCGGTATTCTAATCTTCAATTAATTATTATACACCATGTATTAGAAACTTAAAAAAAAAAAAAATCTTACCTGTGTTCTAATTTATAGATAATTGACAGTCTTATGTGAAAATAAGAAGGAAAATTTTTTTTTTGTATGGACTCAACTAAAGTAGCACTTGTAAAATCGTGGGACCCAACTGGACTAAATAAGGGTGTTCGGGACCCAACTAGTCAACGCCGAAACTTATACACTCAAATGATCATTTTACACAAATAATTCCCTATAGTTCATATTATTCTTTTTTTCTTGGACTTCGAGCATTCGCCATTATTCGGTAAGCATTATATATTTTTTTAATATAATAACCTTTAATGATAATATAATTACTTTGAATACATATAAAAATGATATTATAATGCATACAGTGGGTTGCGTGAGTTCCTTGAGTACCTTTCATGAGCAGAAGTTGTTGACTATAATCGTAAAATATACATTGAAGTATGATGAAAGAAATGAAATGTACAAAAATAACAGAATTATAATATTATTTTGTATAAAATTACATTTTACATGTAAGTGGGTCATAATATATTTTGTCGAACAAAATATTATCTGTTCCAATTTTTTATTTTTTTTTTTTTTATAAGAAACATTTTATTTATGAAATAATATATCAATGCTGTTGTTTAAAAAATAAAAAAAGTAAATTTTTCATAAAAAATAAATGAAATAAGATTTAAATTTTTATGTTATGATATACAAAATGTGAAATAATTATTTTCGTTGATTTGATTTGGCCATAATAAAATATAGCAAAACACATTTTGAATTCGTATTTGAAGTTCTACATTTTCTGAGATAAATCAAAATTTTGGAAAGCAACCGATTCGAGGTCGGATATTTTAAAATAAAATGTAATTTTACTCGGCAGAGATCGGTTTCCAAATACAATTCGGAAACTCACCTCAACCAAAGATGATTATTATCCCGAAAAAATAATATTCTCATCGAACTGCAACATTTTTGAATTTGTGTCCAGAGATTAGACATGTTTATACATATGTTGCAACGAGAACCACTAAATGTAATAAAATGTAATAGAATATGTTTGCATCGACCATACCTGGATCATTGAATGGTACGAAAACGAAGTGCTTGATGTCGGAGTCGTTTCTGGTCAGAACGTGACGCATTATGCCTTCCGCGTGCGATTTCAACTGCTGGTAATCATCTTTCATGGACCCTGTCGTATCGAAAACCAATGCCAAGCTACTATACACATCTTCTGAATTAAATAAATCCGCATCGTTTCGTGCTATCAAGTAGCTTATGACCAACGGAATCACCCAATTCATCGCTTCAATAATAAACATAATCGTGTCATGGGCATTCTAATATTTAGACGATACAGACTCTCAATAATTGCGCATATTTTACAAGTCAAACAAATTAAAATTTAATGCAATGAAATTAAAGCAATCGAAAATGTTATCTAAAAACCAAAAAAAAAAAAATTGTTTAAGTCGTGATAACTTTATTTGGTAAGAAAAAACAAAAATGATGTGATTACAGTTTTATATTATAAAATCGTTTTTTTAAGCAACATATTAGGAATTAATTTCTGAATTCTAATTTTAGTGCTTTTAAATTTTTTTTTTTTATAATTTCAATTTTGTATTTTCTTTTTTATTGTGCACAGTTTAGGTTTATTGCCACGAAAATACCTATTGTTAGACTCTAGCTGTACGGCCCAGAAAATGGTTAAGTTCGTTTTATGATGCATACATTATATTTTGTTTACCAGACAAAAATATATGCTGCTCTTGAATAATAAATACAACTTACCTTTTTACTTTTGTTTTAAAATTTGTAACTACCTGCATTCAATTAATCGGTTCGATTATTTAACACAATAATAACATTTATGTTACATTATAATAATATGAACTTCCGTGTTTATTAATTATAACTTACCGGAAAAAACAAAATGTAAATTATAATTATATACAAATAAAATGGTTCTCTCTAGTATACGTTTTAAACATTTTATAACTTTAGCCATATCTTTATACGAATAAAATATAAACAGCACACTTGTTCTTAACTTAGCGATCTTTTTAAAAAGTAAATTGCATTTAATATTTCTATATTTTATACATCAATGTATAATTTTTATTAATATAAATAATTTTATCCAATAATTCAATAATCATATTTGGTAAGTTTTTATTACCAATAATACCTTAGGGTTACAAAATTAGCATTTTTGTGTAGGTTATGATGTGTCATTATTGATAAATTATGTTTGTTTACCAAATTGTTTGAATTCAAATTATTTATAGAAATCAGTAAAATTGATAATTTATTTCATGATTTATTAATAATGTATTTATAATAGTCTATCGTTTGGTAATATTTATATATTATTGTAGGCGTGTAATATATTATTTCATATTTAATAGAATATAATTTTCAATTTGATATATACTCATCGTAGATATTTCAATATAAAAGGAAAATTAATACCTATATAAATTATAACTCCGAATTTTTCTATTTATACTCTCATTACCTTTTATGAAGTCCCCTTAACTCAAATACTTTGAACGTCCTAGGTAACTTGCCCTATTTGATTTGCTTCCTTCTTACCTTGAGACGACAATGATCATATCCAACATTGACATTCAAATTTTGGTCGTAATTTCTCGTACTACTTAATCATACATTACTTTTATTACTTTCAATTATATCTGTTAGAATTATTTATTTTTTTTACTAAATAACACTTTAAAGTGTACTTAATTAAATTATAGGGAATGGGATATCCGATCTGGTACTTACTCGAATTTCACATTATTAATTTTGAAAAAAATTAATTTAACTAAAATATATTTTGCTGTAATATACGAACAAAGGCAAACTAAAAAAAAAAAAAAAACTAATATATAAACCATTTTAAGCTTAGCAGTAATTAGTGTGATGATAAAGTATTTAATAATACAGACCTAATTAAAATATTATTGATATTTTTACATTTTTAAATAAAAAAATATAGAAATGGTTGGCAAAAAGTGGATACAATTTTAGAATAGTTGACCACCAAATATATTAAAAAACATTCACTTATTAAAAATCATCATCCAGATCAAAATCTTAAATATAATTAGTACAGCTTAAGTATCTTAAAAGAGTTTCAATGACCTTGGCGTATCAGAGCAATAACTATCAAACTCAATAAATAGAATATTATATTTTAATATAAAATAAATACGTAACAACGCGTTAAGATTATAATAAATTATTGAGTTATGAACATATGGTACACGTAAAAAAAAAAAAATATATGATTTATGACAGTATAACTTTTATGGATGAAACTAAATAATCTTTTCGTGTCTCATTTTAAGAATTCAGTACATTTGTTGTACAGTATGTTGGACATGTTAAATTGTTTTATATAAAGTATATTTTTGATGTTTTCAACATTATTAGTTGTGTACTCGTATTACAAAAATTTAAACATAGCTGAAATCTACCATGTTTTTGGTATAGTTTACAAACAATTATTATTAAAGTTATATCATAATGCTGTTAGTAATTTAAAGTTCCAAAATCGGTATAATTTTACGAAATAATGTTTTAAATTCTTAACGTTCTATGGATTGAAAATGAATTGTAATTTTTCGAAAATTACATCACGTTTCTGAAATTCTATAATAAACAATCAGTAAATGTATAAACCTCTAGTATTATTATTTTTTGAATTGAAATTGATTTTGTCAAAGACAGGCATATCACCGCTTTTTACAGCGATAAAAAATGTTTTCTTGGAAGTACTATAATCTGCGTCATCGTTTTCCAATTTAGAGTTAAATACATGAAACTTTCATAGTACTTATGTTTTATTAAAACGTAATTACCATGAAAAAAAAAACGTCATCGTTACTGTCATATTTAATTAATTTTTGGTTAATTTCAATTATTTTTGAAATTCATTATGACTACATTGTTCATATAATGTTTGCGTGGATAAACTTATCTTATATGTATTATAATATTGTACGAATAAAATTTCTTATCACTGTTCATTTTTGGATTTAATTTGTTATAAATTTAATATCATTATTATTAAGTAATTCAATGAAATTGGTGAAGATATTAAGATATTAAAATATTATGACGGTTGATTATGATGATTGATTTTTAAATATTCAATAAATGATGAAAAAAATAAATGAAACTGAACAAATATCATATATTTAAGAACAGAAAATGTATACACTGATTTGATGATAAAAATATTTTTATTATGCAATGTAATAATAATAACGTCAAACGCTCAGATATGAGTGAACAAAAACAAAAACAATGATAATTATTTAATATGGCCACCACCAATAGTAGTAATTTTCTTTGTTCATAATAAAATACTAATCATACAAATAAAAAATTACTATATACTGTACAACACATTTTGAAACAATTAAATATTCTTATTTTCGTTGTATTACTTACTTATTAATTTTTAAATAGCAATATTATCACTGAAGCGATTGATAAAATAATGCGAGTTTAAGTTACAGTTATATATTTTGTCTCTGGTCCCATGTTCATAACTAAAAGCCGTACATAGACAAGCTGCAACAATAAACTAATGGCACTGTATGACTGTATCATTAATTAAGGTCAGCCAATAAGTCGATTCGATATGTATTTAAATATTATTATTTTTTTTTTTTTTGCTCTGTTCAAAGGTCGTATAATAGTAATATAAATTACCTTAACATACATACGTAGTTTGTCAGCTTTATAAAATACATGTAGTTTGCCTACATATACGTAGCTCAGAGAGAGAACGATAGAGTTATACCTACGATCACGCGTGTACACCTCAGGCTAATATTTCCGATTCGAATATTATTCTATTTGCACATTAATCGCTAAGTTCCAACTTTCTATATATACATATATATATATATATATATATTTTCAATTTATTGACAAATGATGCATACATTAATAACCGATAACATTTGACCCTGTAATAATCATACAATTATTACTCAATCAGTTGTGCATATTATTATCGCTATTGATCCATATCACGACGGTTTCCAACACTTATTATATTTTATCATATTAACAGGAAACCATATACCAACACTTCGTATTACGTAAGATACGCGTAAAGCCATAAGGCATAAGTCATTATATTTCTCGTACATCCCGTACATTCCATTAAATACGAGGGGAGGGGAAGAAAGAAGACTAACGGTTGCCCACAATAAAGATAATTTAAAGGAAAGTCAGTTTAACGTATGTACACTAATTTTATTCTACAAGTATAAGTCCAATTATTTCGATATTTTAATTCACTATTCCAAGAGTAAACAGGAAATAATAATCTAAGGACACGCACAGCCCTGGACGTCGTCACATGGCAATTTTTTCATTTTATTGAAATTGCATTTTATTGCAAAAATTGATCGTAGCCTGAAGATTAATATCGCTGAAAAAAATGTAATAATTGAATGTGCGAACAAATGATAAAATTACGTTTTATTCGCGTGTTCATAATCCCATTTTATGTGTATATGAAAAAATATTGACGAAACTCAATAATAACTATATTTACCTAGTAAATGTATAGGGATATAGGAATCACATATTTTTTTCATCTTGTAATGCACTACCGTAAAGTTTAATGGATCCGAATCACGTGTTGGTCGGTGTGCATTGCGTCTGCTATTGCATACGGGATTTTAAAACACAATTAAAAACTTTATGAACATAATAATAATAATAATAATAATAGAGAATGTTTCAGCGAATACCGTTGTCAATATATGTATGGGTATTATACGTCACAGTCACTTGGCGAAATTGACCATTGCATAAAATGGAAATGGACTTTTCGCATTTCGTGTAGTATGAACTCATCGACGTATATATTATATACATGTATTTTTATTCATGTTATAAATTATTCGATGTATGGCACGGTGTTGTTTGTTAATAAAGTTATGATTACTCGACGGATGATAGACGTCAGTCAAGCTAATTCTCGTACCGCGCGTTTTCGTAGGGTCTCCACTTGGGAAATACGATATTTCCATGACAAATCACGTTTAATGTGCAAACAATATGCATTGCTTCGGATTTCTACGTATTTTCCAAGCCCAGATGACGATGTTGGAAAGGTACGTTCTGTTGGCTACGGTTCGTTCGTCTAAATGTTTCTCTATTTGGCCGTACATACATATACTTGTTGCGTAGAAATATTATATTATTAAATATCGGTGTGATAAAAAACGTGAAGTTAGCATCAATATACTTTAATGTGGCGAGCAAGTATCGTTCACGAACACCAGGAATTTGATTAAAAGGTGCTCCAGTGACGAGCCCCATACCACATTACCAATGTTATATTTTTATAATGGTGCAGCAAAGTGATGGGTTATAATGGTTATATTATCAACAAAACCCGGACACTGTATTATTTATTTATTTTTTTGTCTGCGATTCGTGATTATCTTATAACGAGTTCGATTTCGCATCCAGATCCACGTGATTAGTTGACTCGCAAGAATGTCTCTGGTAAGATTTTACGTTTATTATAATTTTATATATTTATTTATTTAACGCCAAACGGAAATCTAAAAAATTAATACGAATGATGATCTATAGCAAAAACTGTACGTATGAAGTGATAGGGAAGGAAAAAAAATGTACAACAACAACATAATAATAACAATAATATTTAGAATCAGGTTTGAGTATACAAAAGAAAAATTGTTATGTAAGAAGTGGATGGGACCAAAAACTACGAACTGTTAGGTGGCGGATAATTTTGTGCGGAGTAGTATTATCATTATGGGGTGTACGACGAAGAGGGAACCTGAAAGATAAAGTGCTTTCTAGTGGGGTAGGCTGGAACACGAAAGGATACAGATGACAAAAGGTGTTGCGCGTCAATCAAACCATTGATAAAAGGTCAGCCGTCAACTCGTCTAGAAGCAAGAGTAGGGGCACTATGGGTGAAACGAATAACGGAGTAATAATAATAATACGTAATGATAACAAATATTATTTTTTTAATGTTTTTTTTAAACGTAAGATCGTGTGTTTTACGATCGGTAATCACGAAACGAATCATTCATCAAACGCAGCGCGTGGTCCGGCACTGCCGGTCGGTCGTCAACGGTTTTTCAACGGGCAGAAGCGGCACGCGGTACGACAAATGTCCGGCGCGACAAATCGCATAAATTGTACGCGCGCGCGCATACCGTACACGGTCTTGTCGGCGGTTATCAAATATTGCGGTAATAACGTTGTCTCGGCGACCCGCCGATCTCGTTTCGGCGAAACGGTTAAAAATCGTTTACATACATTACCGTCGAAACGTAAACAAATCTTATTATCCGTTGTGCGTATTCGTCGGTCCGTCCGTTTGCCTACGCGGTCGACGGACCGTGTTCAAACCACGCGTCGATCGACGATTAACATACATTATAAATCAAGCGGTAACGTTAATTTTCATATTTTTTACCACTGACGAACGCGGAAACGTACAATTTATCGGCAACGTGAATTAATTATTAAGTCGGCAAAAAAATTTAATTTTTCGATTATAACTTTTTTTTCTTTTTTTTTTTTTTTCAGAACTCGATGTCAAATAAACTACGGCGCGATAATATTTATAATAATAATTGGCAATCTAATAATATTTTTTTCTATTTATATGAATACATTTGATTTGAAATGTTGACTTTCCAGAACTTTTTCCAACAAATGTACACGAGAATGGAAATGAGTTCTAGAAAAAACCCGCATTTACACAGTTTGTTTATATTGCTTTTGTGGTTAGTATGATTTGTATAAAAATTACTTATTGAAGGTAACATCAATATTTTATCAGTGGCTTATAATTGGCCTTGCGTTGCGTAACAAGAGGTGGTGAAATGTATTTCCCCCAGGGATAGCATATGAACAAATGGGGTTGATTCCTAAAAAAAAAAAAATTCGATCGACTATTTAAGACCATAGGTGTATTTCAAGGAGTGCCTTCAATACTTTTGGACTCTATCCTAACAAAACGTATTTGTTGGGAAGTAAGACATTTAGGTGTAAATACCTAAAAATCATATGAATAATTTTTTTGGTCGGAGAAGCGTTTAAAGGAATGTCTTATAAAATCATAAAAACGGTAATGCAAGAGCTGTACGAAAATATTTTGCAGGTCATTTATTAAAAATATTTATGCAATTAACGGGCTGTTTTCTAAATATTTTACTTTTTTCTTGGTTATCCAAGTATAAATTGAAATTTGTTTTTTTTTAATTATTAGCAAATCTTTGATCAATATTTTTATGTATATAAATTAGTTAATTTAGAATTGTCTTGATATGCTGTATAGCTTCAACTAAGTCGCAACTAACTGGCTGTAAGTTTTACGTAATGGAATTTTTGATGTAAATTTTTTTACAAAGTATATGAAGTACCTATATTTATTATTAATCTACTAGTATAACCTACTAATCATAATTGAAAAAAAAAATAATAATCTACCTTTTAATGACATAGCCTCGTCATAATGACTACTAGGTAATACAACCGACATAACTAAAATGCTTTTGACGCTAATATTTTCAATTATTGACGACGACTCACTTTTCCTCCCGGGAAATATCTGACAAATATATAACAATATAATATATTGTTGTGTATGAAAGCCAAGAAAATCACTTAAACCAGCTAAACTAGAATTTTAAATTTCATTTTCCAACCATAGGGAATTTATAAGTATTATCAGATATCCATTTATTTACTGATAACTTATATTTCAATTTATTATTTACGGTTTTATTAAAATAATAACATTAACGTTTGAAGTGGATTTTCTCTATTGAACTTTGAAGATGAGCTGGACGTTTGTCTTCCATTTAATTTTTCAAAATATCTAATTTAGATTTTTATTAAAGAAATGTACAGTAGTGTTTTATCTTTTTAACATTCACAAAAAGACAAATAAATGTTAAAACTAAATATTTAAATTTATTGGAATATAAAGTCAAGCAACAAAAATAAATCACTATTTTAAGCTTTCAAGATTCAATAAATAAGTACATAGTGCAAATATATAAATTAAATAATATCTGTTACTATCTGTAATTTAATTGTATTCTACATGAATATCGTAAAACGATTTTATTAATATCTAATGTACACAATTTATGTAATATATATTTAAATATTTTTTACTGATATGAGTAGGGAAATAATCTTACCTTGTACATTTATTTGGAAGTTTTTCATGAAACTTATATTTATTCAATATGAATAGTATTTTAAATACACTCTTAATTGAAAAAGAAAAAATAAACTACCTTTTAATAACGTCACAGTGACTAGGTAATAAAGGACCGACAAATATGAAGAGCAGTACACTTCCACTAAGAGTCCCTATTATGTTATTATAAATATAAAAATAAAAGCAGAGTTTTATCGGAGAATGGTTTTTAAATCGAAATAAAAATCAAAATATTTGATACATTTTGAGTTCATTATCATAATTAATAACGGTTAATTAATTTTTGTTTGAATAACATCCCATGCGTACCGATAAAATTTAAGTACAATAAATGTTTATATGAAACATAACACAAATAGATAGTTTAAACTACCAATAAAATGTTTTTTACCACAATGATCAATATTTTTGTATATAAGTTGGTTCCTAGAAATTTAATAATATATTATGTAATATATTATACACAATGATTAAATATTCAATTATATATTTTTACGTAACATGAGGTATTTACATTTTTCTGTTTCGCTCTTTTACTTACAAGGATATGTTTGAAGTGTTATTGGTTAAATACTTGCGTAAAAAAAAAAAAAAAAATGATTTTTATGAAATAACAAAACTGTTCATGCTCATCAGTCGATGACGAATACAAAAATACATAATAAATTCAATGTGACTCAAATATAAATGGAATTTATCAGTATAACTAAGAAAACCATTTAGTTTCTGTAGGTACGTAATTAGTTTATTTTTCAGAATTATATACTGCGCTTAAAACTACAGTATTTACAAGTATTTAAATTTGTAGACAATCCATGTCTTAAACTTACGACATCAAAACTAAATATACTATTGAAACATTTACAAAACATCAAATAACATTCTTCTACATATACACTCTATTATGATAAGTCCTTTGTTTTGTTTAGTTTGCATATTTTCGAAAATATGTGCACGAAAGCTTAATTTGTCTTATTCAGAACAAAATGTAGACAAAGACAAAGAGAAAATTATAGAATTATTTTCCATTTTAGCTGTCTCGTCCACAGACATTTTCCCCACATATTTGATTAAAGAATTTTAATTATTACTTTGTATTATTAAACTTACATCAAATCTTCACATAAAATCAAAAATATTTCTTTTATACACTGTTTTATTTCAAAAGATAACATTTATAGTTTAATTCTTTGATTTTTGAAAAAATTCTACTTTTTTATCAATTTACAGACATTTATTTTTTCTTTATGTAATTAAATTTTCATTTTTTGTTAGTGTTCTATGTTATGTTCAAATAAATATTCAACCGAATCTGAGAAAAAAACATATTTTGAACGTAATCTTAAACTATAAAATTTAAATTTAAATGAATCTGGAGACAATGAACTAATGAGAGTGGAAAGATAGATATCAGTACTCTTTACTTCGTGATGATATAGACGATATTTTTTTAGATTCATCCATTCCAAAAAAAATAATGGTGATAATCATGAACTCAATGAAAACCAATAACAATGACGGTAAAAAACAATTCAGTTTACACAGGGCACCGAAGAGAAATTAGTAACGTTTACGGGATTATAAAATATTTGGAGCAACTGACTCACGATAATCGTTGCACTGATGAAGCTTATACGAATAAAAGTGTTCGGTTGCAATACGATTTACAAATTAAAATAATATTATAGATATCATGACGAGTAAAAATAATCTTTTATCGTCAGAGACGGATCAATGAACAATCAAGATTTTGAATTCGAGAATAATGTAAAATTCACTCCCTTACAGCGGTTATGCTCGTAAATAAAATCATCGGAAACGTAATAAATTAATCTCTAATGCTTATAGTATGCGTTATGATGAAGTTATGAGATGAACGAAGACTTAAGTAGAGAGGAGGAAAATATGTTCGTTTTACCAAATTACAAGAAAAACGGACAGTAAATAATTAGCGGCTGACACTGATGCACACAAGAGGATCGATTTATGACGGCGGAAAATGATTAATGTTAAAAAGCTTATGCAGGCAGAGATGGTTCGACGGGCGAGAGATGAGACATGATCGCTAACCAAATGCTGCTTTGGAAATGTAATAACGTCTGGGCAACGGAAGAAAAATGTCGTGTTACAAACACAGATCAAAGTTTTTTTTAAATAACATAGGATTATAATATAATGCACGAGCAATATTTTATTATTTTTTGTTTAGCATTGTTAAACGCTTACGCTCGACGAACACAGTGTTGTTATGTTACACGTCTCGTTAAAAAAAATAAACATAGCGCTAAATGCACGGTTGGTTAAATTGTACGGTGTAAAATCAATGGGTACATTGCATGTAACACTGCATGTTTCGTTGGGTCAGGTATTGTCCGTAGTGCTAGTATTCCATTAAAGTTTTATAACTTTTTGACGGCACAATAATAGAACCCAATCGTCCGAACTAAATCTATTCACGTTAATGTATGACTGGTTAGCTTAAGCTTAGTGATATGTGTGCTTTTCACAGAGTTGTATCGGGCTACCTAGAACTAAGCAAACGTAAATATGCGATTCGAATGCATAAAGTTATGTTAAGAGAACTTCGATTTGTGGTAAAATTTAAATACACTATCGACCACGTCACTTCCTATTTGAAAAAAAATAAAAGTAATCGGTCATACTCACGTAGTTCTTTTGTTCACTGATTTTACATTCTATTTACACTCACGTATTTAAACTTATACACTTAAAAGTAATAAAATATTAGCTCCCATATTCTACAAAGATATGAAAGCGAGACGATTTTAATTTTTACATTACATCGAAATCGGGAAAGGTTTAAGAAAAAATATAATTTTTTTTATTGGTACTTGTAATTTGTTTGGTATAGTTCATCTAATATTTATAATCTGTATAGCAATGCAATATCCATAAACATGTTTTCCTCATTATATTTTTAAGGCCAAAAAAGTGCAAAGTTCCGAATAAAATAAAAAAATGTACGACACTCCAACTACCGTTGTTATCGCGAAAAATAACTCTACGTAAATGCTTAATAACCTCGACGATGGTTATTGATGTCAATCGGTTAGTGGAGGTGAGGAGCGGAGCACACGGGTACCTAGTGGATGATGAATAGTAATCACGCGAGCGGTCCGACGAATGTGTCTACAGTGCGCCGTCCCGAGGGCAAAGCCCCCAAAACTGGTATAAGGGGTGTGCAGGAAGTGCGACCAAACAGGATCTCGCACTTAACAACGCGATAGCAAAGGGTCTCGTGTTTCTCCATTGATAGGAATTATATTATAATGTAGGATAGTAATAATCATTTTTATTTTTTTTATACTGGTATAATAACGTATTATGTAAAGTTATTTTTTTCGATCCAGTCGTCATATGTATGCGATTGTATATATTTGTCGGGTCCAAATTACAAGAAAATTCTACCACTACCACTAAAGTGATTACTGGCACAGAGGGTATGCTTTTAATGTGAAAAAAGTAAAGTAGAAATAAGGATTAAGACAGTATAGTTACGATTTTTTAACTGTAATTGGTGGGAGGGGTCTCATTTTTATAAATTGCACAGGGCCTTGCAAATTATTCTGCCGGCACTGAAAGGCACGGTACTCATTTAGCAGCTATGTGAATTATGTACATGGATAGTTGGACAAACTCTGAAAGGCCGTCATCACGCGTGCATTATCTTCGGTACGGTATCGGAAACGCAATCAGGGTCCTAGGTAACGCTATAAATACTTTTCCTTGGCTCTCCTGGCACAATGTGTGCGCACAGTGCCAGGGAAGTCACACGTCATTCGGTCGGTCTCCGCGTGGTTCTTATCGTTTTGACAACGTTACTTTTTTCTCCGCCTAGTGCATGCGACGTGTGCACTTTTTACGACGCATGGCACTACTGATGCACGGATGTAAGGGCAGCAATACACCAGGTCTTTAAGCTCTAAGGAACTTCTAAAACCAGAATCTAAAATTGATATTTGTCAGTTATTATTATTTTTAGTTATATTATAATTTATTTATTTTTTCTTATATTTATTCGTTGTACTTAACAACTTTTAATAGTGAATTTATAAAACGAAATGTCCAATTTATTTAAAGTGATTGTATGAAAAAGATAAAAATTTAATAAAATAACAGTCATATTCGTTTACGTTGGTTATTGTGGCGCACTTCAGAGATGAACTCTAAACGTGAAACATCTCGTGAAATCACATGTCGACGTTGTTCTTGTCCGTCTACGTTGTGTTATAAAAATCAAAAATCGTGCACCCAAGTGAAAATCTTGGCTTACGGGTTATTAGCAGAATTTCTATTCGGGTAAAATTGTCCGTGCAGCATATCACGGTAGTTTTTATTTTGCAGGTAAAAAGGTTATTCACGTGGGAGTTTACGTTCGGCCGCGTACGTGCCTACAAACGTGACCTCCCCCACGCCGGCCGAATCGTCTCGACGGCCGTCCCTCGGCCCTTCCGCTTCACACTGTCCACGGCACCAGTGCGCAACACGTCCAGCGGCCACCGTGGCGGCGATTTGGGATGATGGGGAGGGTGGGCGTGCGTAAACATCCGTTGGTCGCGCGATCCAAAACGGTATCGTTATTGACGCGCAAGCGGTGCTGTGCTCTCGGCAAGAACGGGAAAAACTCGCAGCGGCCGCGTGCGTCATATTGATTGAAACAGTAAAACGGATTGGGCAGTGGTGCACCGTTGTTTTCGCGATGCATAAAAGTGCACGCCGTGCTCGCACCGTCAACGTTCGCAACAGGTACGCGTGGACGCCACCGCTAGACGTTTTCACGACCGTTCGCGTTCACGGATGGTACCGCCACGCAGCGGTCGGAAATGCAATTTCTGGCGGACGAAATTAAAAGTTTTGCTTACGATACGTATGCTTAACGTTGTTCGATTTAAATCCCAAACGATCGTAAGGCTTTTGAATATGCTGACAATGTACTAGAACAAAAGAAATAAATATTTTTTTTTTTTTTATTTATTTTTTACTAAATAAATTTACTATTTTATAATGTTTTTTTTTTTAATTATTTTATTCAAAATCACAACTCGAGTGTGAAAAACGTCCGACGATCCCAAAATCTATGTCACATATCGATTCACAGGATAAATTTCCAAGAAATCTCTTATTAGTATTAAGTTTTAGATTTGAAATAATGTTCTAAAGACAAATAGATAAAACTCATGTAAACATTTTTTAAAAGTTTCTTAATTTGGCCACTCCGGAGAGTACGCGTATACTAGTTTCCGCAACCATTTCAGAAACACTCTGTATATTTGTATTCACATTCCTTAGCAGATTTACGAATACTTATGTATTGTTGTTTTGTAAATTTGTTATTTACGAACAATTCTAATTTTTTAGAGGATTATAGCATGGCGGTATTATCTATTGATAATGAAGTCATATATAATTTTTTAATTGTTGTGGTTCGAGGTGCAGTGAATAGTTGTAGAGATTCGTGGACTATACTACAAGTCGCTCTTTTTCCTGTTATGTTCAACTTGTTTTTTTTGCAGCAAATATTATTTTTGGAGAAGTATAAGATTTCGTGATTTATTGAATTCTCCGTATTTAACTCTGCTATTTAAGTTCTGTCGACACTTGATGACGATGACAGCAATGGAGATGACATAAAGTATAATTTTATAATTTATTTGATCATTCAACATTTGATTCACAAAATCTATGAATATTACGTAAACTAATAAACGTAAACAATAAGTATAGTAATTAGAATGATATGTATGAATTTAAATTAAAACTTAACATTTTAATATAATTATGAAATGTATTACACTTTAAAGAAAGACACTTTGAACACAATCGATGAAAAAATTAATTCAATATTTTTAATTCACCGTATATTACACACTTTATCTTTAATTGTTTTACAACTATAGCGTTTTAAAGCGGTTATTATTTCTTTAACAACCCATGTATAATTCATTTCATTTTATATATATGTGATAGATATAATATTAAGTGTAAAATATCTAATTTTTAATTTTATTGTTTTTCCATTTTGTTAACCTAAAACTATATTTCCTACCATTGTACTACATGTTGAGAACATGTTTCGGTCGGAGTTTTTTTTTTCGATTGGTATACTTCATGATTATCCGTTGATCAATTATATTACAAGACTAACCATAAGCAAATAAAACAATAAAACAAGCTCAACCGCTGTATGATACATTGTATCTTATAATTTAAATAGCCTTGCATTTGGATAATATTTTTTTTGATCGATTCTATTTTAAACATGAACTTTCTGAACATTTTCGTTGCACGTATACTAGTTATAACTCATTTTTTTTTTTTTTTTAATCAAAATGATTAATCGCATCTTAAAAATTAATTTTAACAACGTGGTATTTTGTAAATGTAACAAAATATTTGTACAGTAAATACAAATAAAAAAAAAAATATAAATTAACTGTTTTGAGAATCCCATCACTGAGATAGATTTTTTACTTTTTGTTACAGAGTATTCCGTAATATTGGTCTATCTGTGACAAAAATTGAAACCAATTTTATGATTTATTATATTTTGATAACAGATAAAACAAGGCTTTCTTCCGGGATTATTTATTTCTATTATTTTTAAATAAACAGTGGAATGGCAAACATGTGTATTATAAAATCATAATAAAATGGATTATGAGAAAATATCGTTTTTAAAATTGTATAGGTATTTCATCTGTTTTTTTTCTTCGATCAATATATTTGTGTTAACAATTTTCGTCATGTTTTGGTCACGTTACACTAATATTAAAACCGTAAAACGGTGCACACCGTGGGTATTATGATTTTGTAATTTTCCTTAGTTTTTGTTTAGCTAAAAAAATTTAAAAAAAATAAATTACGATTTTAGCGTACCGTTGTAGAGGAAAAGTACACCGTGGGTAGGTGTAAAGGAAATAAGCGGTACTGTTGCGTAAGTAGTTGTTCAGGTACGTCGAGGTTTATGTTAAATTATTTTTAAACTTTCAACTTTTTTTATATTTAAAATAATGTTATGAATCCAATAAATAACACATAATGGTGATACGGGATCGAGTTGAAAAAACTCTGTTGACATAGAAGACTTGGATACGCACCTTTCTCTGCATAAGACACCGCGAGTAGAGAAAGATAATATGAGGATGCACACTTAAAAACAATACACCATCGCATTGTTGAATGGGTACATAAATATTATAGACATAATGCATAAATAAAATACGTACTTACTCTGTTTGGCAATCTAAAATCGAGTGGCCCGGGAAGATTACGTTAATTGTTATTGCAATGCTTATGAGCACTTAACACTAATGTTTTGAAAACTTAAAATTCTTATGTCCGTATATTATATGCCCTTTGGTACCTAAAAAGTACTCAACTAAAATGTTATGAACGTGGTCGCTTTACATACAATAGTTATGTAGTACAACACAGTATCGTGTAAAATTCATGGATTTTTTATTTTTATTTTTTTTTTTGTTTTTTATCTTACTGACGCAGTTAATAATAATCGGGATTATAAATTCTATAATACGACTTATTATATTCTATCGGTTAATGCCTCACTAACTCAATGATTTTTATGTCTGTGCAATAATTAACAGTTGTAGTACAATAATTAACGGTCATTTTATATTAAATAAATGGCGGTTTTGATATTTTATATTCACTTTGTCGCGCAAAACGGCCCACACCTATGTAATAAAATTATAATATAAAAGTTTGGTAGGAACTAATTAGGATTCAAATAATATAATACGTTGTATATGTTTGTAATCACTTATTTTAAAATTATTATATTTAGAATAACAATAACAAAAACATATTGTAATGATTACAGAATTAAATAATTACTAAACCACTATTAAATGCATTAACAGTAAAATATACCAAGCTATGTATTAATATGATATATTCCAATAATTTAGGATCGCTAATATTTTTAATTTCCGAACATATAACTTATGAAAATAATATGCAATATTAATAACTTAAAATAAAATTATTTCTGTATTTAAAACATTGCAAAATAACGACAGTTCGTACAGTTTAATAGATGAATAATTATTAATCTAATATTTTAAATCTAAACTTTAAAAACAAATTTGATACATTTGCACAATATGTTATCTTAGTATTTCATGTACTATGATACAAAATACTTTAAATTCTATTAAAATTCACTAATTCTTAAATACTTATGTCTTAAGATACAATATATTTCCGATTTTCAACTTTTATTTCTCTCACGTACCATGCACATAACATTAAAATATAAACGATTAAAGTTAGATTTGTATGCATATTTGAAATCGATTGAATAATTTTGAATTTCTTTAACTGCGTTTATATTTTTTATATTAACGAAATGTCGTCGAGATGGTTATAACGTGATTCGCAGGTAACTATTATTATATAATATATTTATATAAAAAAAAATGTTTATAAGAAATTGGAGCTTATAAAATAGGTATTTTGGCTTATATTCATCATGGCTTAAGTCCGAATAATCCGATCAGAATCTGAACGCATCGTTGTTCCGTACAACCCATTAAAATACATAAGTGATGTTTAAAAATTTAAACACTCGCGCATGCGTTATACCTAATGTGTTGTTTCATCTTTTGCTATTATATTTTGTTCCATGTTTGATATAAGTTTTTGAAACTATAGTTTCTTTTGTTTTACGCTGCAATTGGCTTGGAGCACGGTTTTTATTTTCTACCCATAATGTTTTTGAAAGTCTGTCGTTGACAGTAACCCCATCGTGACTGTGAAATCTACTCGGAATGACTCCTTGGGTATTAATTAAATAATTTGAACAACTTATTCAACTAGAAAATATATCTTTTATCGTGAGATTTCTGGGGAATTTTAACTTCAGAAAAATGTGTGTCTCATTCCTAACTGTTTATGTCTGTTTTCTATGGTTATCGAAATTAGGACATCGCATTATTGTTACTATTTGTGAAAACTACACGTATGCGATTGTGCGTTTTTATATTATTATGTGCGACTGTAGTATGACTTTTTTTCCGACAAAAGAAATTATTGCAAAAAAATTACAATAAATAACCAAATAAATATTACATTGAAAAGTTGTGCGAACATTTTCAATCAAATAAAAAAAAAATTACCATTTTTATTGTTGCAGGTGATTATATAATTGTAGAGTAAATCACGTTACACCAACCTAAACGTAAAATTACATGTACAATACACATGCATGGTACATACAGGGTGGTAATCATTATTTATATTAAGAAAATCGTAAACGCTTAAGTCAATACACAAGTGTACGTGTAGTACCAATAATTGTAAATTAATTATAATTTCGTTTTATATTTGATCAGTCGTTGATCGCTAAAATTAATTTAACGCGTATATGTATATGTATGCGACGATGTTAAAACAGATTTGAAATATTTCGAAGTACAACACTGAAAAACAAAAACAATATAACAACAACTCAGATATTTAAAATGTTCTAATATTTATTTTTTTATTTGAAAGAATGTAATAAGAATTACAAGCAAATTCATTTTGAATAGATATGAGTTATTATTGTTATCAATGAACGGTGTATTTCATTTTTGCGAGGTCATAGTCAGAAAATTATTTTGTCAAGAAAGATTTAGAGTATAAATATGGTTTTTTACTAAAAGTTTTTAAATTTCAAATGTAATGGACATTTAAAAGTTTTCAATTATATTTTATGAAAACATTTCGTAGAGGTCTAAACCCCAAAACCCCTCTTAGCTACGGTTTTGTTATGTTGGGAGTACGATTCGTTTTAGAAATGGGTTATAGTATGAATTTAATATCGCTATTATTGTATTTTACTATAAAAATTATTAGTTTGATTAATAAAAAAAACACTTAACAATTATGTTTTTTAATTTCTCACGGAAGGTTAGGAATTCCTCACGATTTTTATTTTATAATTTTTCTAACTATTGTATTTTTTTATAGTTTTAAAAAATTCTCTATAACATTTTATCTATACGTATTTAAAACGTGGTTAAAAATAAAGTGTTCTTAAAAAATGTATTATCAGAATAGGATTGTACAAGGATGGTTTTGTAAGTAAAATAATATGACAAGAATACACGAGTATTGCGGAAAATATTGTTGTAATATAAAGTTATTACTATAAAATTATTTGAATATAAAAATTGCTACTTCAAATTTATCATACGTTATCCACAACGAGTTATACTATATTGAGATTGCGATAAATAATCACGCGCCGAGAAAATACGTTTTATATTCCTTTGATAATTAAACTATATCCTTCATCCTTTTGATTTCAATCCATTTTAACATCGTCAATAATAATAATAATAATAATAATAATAATAATAATAATAATAATATTAATAATGATAATACTAATAATAATAATAGTAGTAGTAATAATAATAGATTAATGTTTTAATAAACGCACCGGTGTTGAATTAATTTCGTCCAGACATTTTCTAACCAGAGGCGCACATTCGATGAAATATCATGCAATTTCGATATTAATACATACCTCTAGTTTATCGCTCGAATAAATAACAAAATATTATGATATATTTTTATTTTACTACTACATATTCGATTTTTTTTTTTTAACAATAATAAATATTTTAAGTAACAGTACTTGAAAATATACAGTTAAAAATTAGTTATCGTAATAATATGTATTATATTGTATACAACATTAAATAAAAAATATCCGAAAAAAAATGTATCATTATACTACATTGCAGTGAGTATCATATTTTTTTTTCTTAAAAAATTAAATATTTACATAAAAATTAAAAATAGTATACTATAGTATACATTATACTTATATGGAGTTGGAGTTGGATAATTTTCAAATTCCATTTTGACAGCGAGTGTAAATTAAAATCGAATAACATTTTTCAAGTATGATAAGAATCCATGGGATAACATTTTGTTTATACTTTGTATTATAAAAGCAATTATTAGTGAAATAACTAATATTGGAAGAAGATAAGTAGGTTGATAAGTTGCTTGATACATCCTTTTACTAGTTCTATAAGAGCCTTTAAGCAACTAATACTGATTTTTTTTTCAAACACGCGTCGATCAAAGGTTACGTTGAAAGTAACCATACAAGTACACGCTTAACTGTATTTAGCCATGGCTCTACGTGAATAATATTAAAGGAACATCTTATTCATGGCTTCGGTAATGGATTAATGTACGAAATATGTTATGCAGAACAACACAGATTTATGATTTTCCGAACAATAAGAGGCTCGTCAAATATAAACGGTATGATAAACTACTTCTAACTAACATAATTCAATTGATTTACGCAATATTATTAGACCACTGAAGTCTTAATCGCAACGATGGATCGGATCCCTTTCTACACACACCACCACGTGACACAACCCTTGGAGAAAACTTAAAGGAACACTGAGGCTCATTTGAACTTTGAACTTTTGGGTGGTATTTCGAAATATGTTATTCTCGCATCTCGTATCTTACTAATGATCATCGTGGTTGAAACTTATATTAATATTATTCTAAAATATGTATAAATATGTAATCGTTTTCTAATAATTTAACATAATCGATATCGATTGACTAGGAAGTTGATGTAATCAACGAATTCTACAACACGTTCTATTGCAACGGACTAACGAGTCAAATGCTTCGAACCTCAAGCACGAACGAGCATAAATTTCTCCCTAGATTTTTTCTCGGAAAGCAATTCGCTAGGAAAAATCGGTAAACTACGGTAAACTACTATTATAACATGACGTTGTGCACTGCGTACGCTAATAATATTTTGTACATAAACGTGTGCGGGCGGACTGCAACGGTGGGACGTCCGTCAAGGGGTTGGTTCACGTACACCGGGTGGAGCTGCGGAATGCGATCGTGAAACGTGTATCGATCGGAGACCAGCACGCGATAAAAATGTTATGGTACATGGCACGCAGCCCATCCGGTGTGCGCGATCTAAGATCACGGGCGGTGGCGGTAAAGAACGTGACGATCACGGCCGGTACAAGGTATTGTGGCCGGCGTCTACGCACGGGGTAAGTTATACGATAAGGAAACGCGGGAATGCGCATGCGTAGTCGGTCGATCGCGATAAGTCGTCTACCTGTTCACGTCGCCACGGCCGCCGCCGTCGCGGTCCGCGAAGCGTCTGACAGCAGCGGTGGCCATGTGCAACAGCCGTTTCAGGAGCGGCCCTTCGGTCCGGTTGTTGACGGCACCGTTGCCACCACCGTCACCACCACCATCGCCGCCACCGTCGCCGATGCCACCACTGCCACCGCCACCGCTGCCACCGCTCCTGCCACCACCACCGCTGCTACTGCCACCACCCCTGCCACTTCGGACTCTGTTCCGGTTGCGACCGCTTTTGACGGCAACCGGTCTGGTCCGGTTGTAAGCGGACGTCGCGCGAACCACCGTGGCCGCGGTCGTGGTCGTGGTCCGTAGGTTCGCAGTCGTATTCGCCGTCTTATGGCGGTGTGTAGTCGGCATTGTAACAACCCTTACACCGCCGCCGCCACCATGGTGGTTGTACGCCACCGTCGCGGCCGTCTGGTTCTCGTAATCGATTTGCCCCGGATTGTCGCGGGGCGACCACCCTTATGATTTGCCGTAACGGTTGACCACGCAGTACACCATCAGGCTGAACAGGAACACGCCGGCCACGGCCACGAACTTGGAACACGCCTCGAAGTCGTCCTGGCTGGTGTCGTTGATGGCCGCACGCATCTGTTCCTGCCGGCGTCGGTTGGCCAGCTTGCGCGCGAGCTCCGGGAACGCCAGGCTCTGCGTGAACGTCAGTCGGTGCAGCGAATCCGACAGGCTGTGCATGCCCACGCTGCCCCGTGCGCCCAAGCGTAAGCCTATGAACTCCGGGTCCGTCACGTCCGAGCACCGGCCCGTCCATGTCGAGCTCCTGCGCCGGCCCCACACAGCTCCGTGCCGGTTACCCGATGATCCCGTCGCGCCGGCTACGCTCAACAGCGAAGACGCGTTCGACGAGGATGCCCTGGATAGGTTACCACTGCATATGTCCACGCCCAAACAGTCGTTGTCCTGTTGGCCACATACCCCAATATAATCGTTATTATTGTTGTCGTTGTCGTTGTTATGTCACGTATTTGTAATTTAGGGAGTAGATATTTACGAACGTTCTCTCACAACATTCACTAGAATTTACGTTTTCGACTTGCACCATACCCCCTCCCCCTCCCGGTGAATGGTGAACTTCATTTAGGCTATAGCAGGGGTGGCCACAACGAGACTCGCGAGCCGCATGCGGCTCTTGAACCAAATTTAGAGTAAATTTAATAAATATAAAATTTTATTAGAATCGTTAAAAACATTAGATAGTGTTTTTACTGCCGTCAATTTCATTATCATTACAGTCGTTATTAGGTATAGATTGGCACAGCAGCGGTGCTTTTAGTATGTGTAGCCAAAATATGTCTTAATTTTATATACATCGCTTTACAATGTGGCTCGCCTCGAATTAGCTTAATAAATTTGCCGTTCCTAAAGTTAAGGTTAGTGGCCACCCTTGGGCTATAGTATGGTGTCGAGCATAATTTATATTACATTTACGTTAAAAACGGAAGAAAAATAAAAACTGAAGCAACAGATGTTATGCTGAGCTTCGCGCCATAACTTATCTGCTCTATCCGTTTATCTATGAAAAAACGCGAGGTAAACGTATAGCTTAGGTATATAACATATGGTCTCGCAGATAGCTTTATCAAAACAATATTTTTTATTATGGATGGAATTCGCTCTGTGCTGTGTTACATCAAGTCCAGAGGGAGTTGTTATCTTCTGATTCTATGTGGGCATCAGAAATAAATGTATTTGCGTGTTAATAATATAGGGAATGTAGGTTTCCGTTTTTGACCGCCTTTGTTCGAAACTCTCTCGAAATAATACCATACCCATCCATTGATGCGATGAGAGTTTTGAATATTGATTTTAATTTTTCAACTGTGGAAATAATTTAAACTTCACCATTTTCAGTGTTATTCTTCCATGTTAATAAAATGTTATTGTGTTTTCGCGTTTTAATTTTATTAAAAATATTCATCGGGAAAAATTAAATAATCGACCTGTTTAATTGTAACGGAACTCATAAGCGAATAAAATAAAAATATGGGAGTGTTCGAGCTCAGATGAATTGGTGAGGAGCGGGTATAAAATCGAAATATGGTCCGTGTATCATACGTTTGAGGTAGAGTAACGGACGGAAACAGCAAATCATGATATTTATGATTGTAGAGGGGCTAAGTGTAATAATTATTGAATATAATGTTTCCCTTTTATACAAGTATACGTTAATACTATGTTAATGTATAGTGCTATCGCGTATTGAGTAGAGATTGCATTTTATATGTTTTAACGTATACATGTAGTAAGATTAACGTGTAAGTATAGTATGATAATTATTAGTACATATGATAATAATAATTATAGTAGTTAATACTAATAAGCAATTGGCAATAAACTATACAAGGAATAATAAATTACGAAGTGTCACTTATAATGAACAAATACACATATTACGTGTTGTCTACAGTTATTAGTTTTCACTTTTTATGGTTGTGTTCTCGTCGTTGAATACACGTACAAATAGGAACGGACACTTTGCCGGGAAAGCAAAATCATAAACGTGCCCAAGAAAAGTTTCAGGGAAATATTCCCCATGTTAGAAAAGTGTAGAAAATGTTTGTTTTAATAAAATCATCTTTCTTATTAACTATATATATAACATTTTGAAATAGTAAACAAGTCCGGATTAAGGATCAATTGGGCCCTGGGACCCCGGGACACCGTACACTTAATGTGCTCCCTTTCAACTTTATAATATAAACTTAAATTTATATTAAGGATTGTATATTATTGTATAAATTTATACTATACAAACAAGTATCTATCAATCAAGAAATCTATCAATTGCGAATATTATTTTCTGAATATAATATCATTAACAATGTTAAATTGTCTTGAGTCTAACTTGTTTTATATTTATTTTTTATTCTTGTTTACTCTGAAAATGCTCTTTCGGCTGAACAATTAGCGACTGAGATAGTTAAATATAATCTAAGAGCAATTCAAATGTTTGGGAATACATTCTGCAATTATTTTTCATAGAACCATTTTAATAAACTAAAAGCAACACTTGCATCAAATGATACTTTACTTAAATTTAAAAATGTTTTAAATTGAATAATTTCATTTTCAAGTGAAGAGTCAACATCATTTTTATATGTAGAAATACGATTCTTAATACTCTCTTGGACTTCATTCTTCTACTGTCATCTGGTGGACAATTTTATTTAGCAACAAATAAAAAATGTATAGAAATATAAGCAGCAATTATATTTTTTAGTTCTATAACAAATTTATGAATAATAATATAATGAGTTTTAATTTAAATTTTGTCTTTTTCTTTTTACATAAATTGTGTCTTTTTTACAATCACTATTATCATTAGGATACTTTTTTTTCTTATTCTTTCAGCTTCATTCTTTTACGTCTATGAAACTTTTTGACTTAGATTTGCAATTTTATTTTAATAAACCTTACTTGAGTCTCTTAAACTTAAGACAAAATACCTTAGTGATTATAGCAAGTTGACGGCTTTTAATATGTCACAGTGTTTGTTTTGCAATTCAATTGAAATGTTATTACTTTTCTTTATCACTCCATAATAATATAAGATAGGCAATCTCTTTTTTACCATTTTTCCTGCAATATTGTAACTTATCTTTTTGTTTCATCATTTTCATTAACATTTTCACATAGTTTTTGTAGAGCTTAAAGTATTTTTTCAATATATAGATTAATAATTTTTAAAAATTAACCTACTCTACTATGTAGTTCTTTTTTTTTTTTTTTTTTTTTTTTGATTGTTTTGAACATAATAAAATAATATAATTTAGGGATAAGGATGGGCTCTCAAAATAAAATAGGCCCCAGGATTGTGCCCCCTTTGCCTCCCCCTTGATCCGGGCTTGATAGTAAAAACTCAAACTTTATATTAATATAAAGTTCAAAAATATTTTATTTTTATGTTATTTGTAACTATACAAATCAAATAATTAGAAAAAAATTAATAATAATAATAATATTATTTAAATTCTGGATAATTTCTCAAATTTAAATTAAAATATTTTACAATAAATATTTTAACACTGTATTTTTAAACTCTTTTTAAGTACAAATTTAGTGATGATTAGTAATTATATACGAGTATTAATAATACACCAAGATACTGCATTCAATCTATAAAAATGAAAAAATTTTATGTATCGCATACAAAAATAATAATCGTAATATTGGGGAGAGTTGGAAAAGTAGTCTATAAGAAAAATTCCAATGAGACATCTCTATGTTCAAATACTGTACAATCCAAGTTAAATTAACGTGAAAAGCGACAAAAACACATTGTGCAGTGCATTAGATTTTTTTTTTTTTGTTGGTGTACACTGTCAATTGATAGTTGAGAACGAATGATCATTAGGGGAAAACACTGAGGACCGGAATTGGGTTGAGACGCCTACCAAAACATACTTTGTTATTACATTTCTCGTCATTACTATACTTACAATGCACGTATTTACCAAAAAAAAAAACATAATTTTTATTTATGTAATATTATACGATATGCTGTATAGAACTTTTTCTTTTCCACGACAAACTCATCTATCAAAAAAAAAAAAATTCACAGCACTAGTGATTGCAACACGACTTATACATTAAACATTAAATAATGATCGGTATGGAGCAATTGTCGAACGTAAGAGCAGGGGCGGTGCTAACTTTTGCGAGGCCCTGGGCAAAATATATCGAGGCCTTTTTATAAGAATGGCGTCTAGGTATTCCTATAATAATATCTTCGAAATCGATCTGCGAGGCCCTCATAAAAGCGCGAGGCCCCGGGCAAGGGCCCTGCTCACCCCCCATTGCGCCGGCCCTGCGTAAGAGTATTATATTATAAGTAATAATTGTCTGTGCCTTTGTGACAATGCGATCGATAATACATTTTCTGTAAGACGCCCGAACATTGGACGGTATTTTTAAACTTAAAATCGTTCAAATAAACCGTTGCATATTGAAATCCACGAACTGGTGGTGAACAAAATTGTTTATGTAATAACTTTAAAATTATTTAAAGTATCGGTACGATTTGTGTAATAACAGTCAGAATAATGTATTTTGTATTCAAATTCATTGTCACTATAACCGAACTTTCAAAAATGATCATGAATATAAAATAAAGAAATACTTATTATTATACTGTTAATATCTACACATAGTGGATTATTTTTTTAGTTTTTTTGAAAAAAATGTTCTTAGGTAGATTAATTCTTACAAATTTTTAACGTAAAATACTAAAAACTTAATTTAATTTGTTTATTAGCAAGTTTACTACAGAGTTGTTGCGAAATAGATTACTTAAAGAAATTTAAATAAAATATGACGTCACGATTAAGTGACACTCGCATTCAAAGGCTTAAATAGCTTTCTGAGCAATGAGAAAATAAACATTTAAAACAGAATTTGTTGTAAAATATTCATAAAAAAATAAAAGATTAAATATGAATGATGCAGTAAACCGTAGGAAATAAGTGCTAGAAAAATATAAAAGTGAAGTTAAATTCTTCGTTTAGTAAAATATAAAAATACTGTCAAGCGCAATCTATATGGTTTCCGGCGTACGTAATATGCCTCGTATTCTAATATTTTTATTTATTTATCGGTGTACATAAAATATTTCAATATATGTTTTCGGTGAACGAATAAATATAATTTTCAACCGTGTTAAATATGTATATTTTACAGCAACCCTGGGAAAATCTAGGGATATACGTTTGGTAATCAATAAGATATAATGCATTGCTGGTAGAAGAAATAATCATTTCGAATTCTATCGAAATTCATTATTTAATAGTTGCTTCGAACATAAAACCTACGACTATGTTATATTAAAAATATATTTGAGTATGTTCAGTAGTATCATTACGGCGTGTTTTACTTTTGTTTTATAGCACAGACGATAGGTACGTATGCGAAGTCGTACATAGGTTGTATCTAACCACATCGACCGATGTTGTTAAAATTTATTTTGTTACAATTTTATTGTAATAATAAAAATATATACTTCTGTTGCTATTCGGTAGTTATCACACAAAATGTGGATAATTTCGGTATAAAAATAATAATAATAATATTTTGCCTTACATTGTCATATGTCTTACATTGCTTATGGATAAAAGTGTTTTCAATATGACTAGGTTTTAATATTACCCTTTTCCATTGATATGAAAAGTTTAATATATTTGTGAAACTTTTTCATAAAAATTACAACACTATAAACTAATTTCATTGATAATAATATGATGTTTATTTATTGAATACAACGATATTGAGTTTTTAGTTTACCTTGTTATTGTTTCTGATTATAGAGTAAGAACTTTTTAAAACTTTTTATACTGTACAATAGTTAATATAAATAAGAAAAATTAACAACATTTAGTGTTATAATGATTTTATTTATATCGAATAACAATAAAATATTAACGAAATATTTGTAACAATTGATAAACAGAACGCTTTTTTTTCTTATATTTTCAAGAAAATATTATAATAAAAAGCTCTAATTTAGTCTCATAGAAATGAAAATAAAAAAAAGTCTTACAAATAAAACAGTACTACTATGTTGTATGAAAAACGTAAGCGACAAAAATTTGTTTTCTTTTGTCGAAGATGACATTTAATATCATCAAAAAAGAGTGAAATCTTTATCTAATTTGCCAATAACAAGCATAAAAGCTTTGTAACATAAATTCAACGTTATTTATGTTTAAAATACCTGAAAGGTATAAAGTGTTTTGTTTCATTTTATTTTTCATGGAAGTATTGTCATAAGTTGTTAAGTGTTTTCTACTTCATTTTAATTTGTACCGATATTACCGAAATATGATACTCTTGTCTACAGTCTAACGTCTATAGTAGTATTTCCTTACAGTATACAAACTAAACGAGTGTATCGTATCCTGAATTTTTAATTATACAAATGAACTAGTGTAGATGAACTTAAGTTTAACATAATTCTATGATTTATGTTGCTTAATTTTATTTCAAAAATTATTAACACTTTTTTTTATAGTAAGTGATGATAACAATTCCAAACGCAGTTATGATTATGAAATATTTATTGGATTCACTTTGCTTCAAAATATTGTACCTAATTAATTTTATAATAATTGTTATAATTAAATACATAATATATGTACTTAATCATTTTACGGAAACTTAAAAAATGTAAAGATCAATTACACAAATAATTAATTGTACAACATTATTTTTAATTTTAATTATTTTCTATGTTTATTAATATCTTACATATTTACAAAGGCACAAAAAATGTATTCGAAATATTAAAAATATTTGTACGAATTGCTAACACATAATTTTATTTTATTTATCAAACAAAACACCTATTTCAATATTGCTGTGTTCACGTAACAGTACATTAAAAATAAAATGATAAATTTAAACTCAGCAGATTGAATAAATTAGTGAACATTTCTAAAACATTTATGGTTTATACCTTACGAATTTTTTTGGGTGAATGATTATGTTAAGTTTGTTGAAATTCTGTCTGGGTGTTCATGTACATAATCAATATTATGATTGTGGAATTGAGTGAGCTAAGATCGGTTCGATCGTATAAATATATCAAAAATTAAACATAAATTAGCAAATGATTATACCGTATGAAGAAGTTCAGACGTATAGTTTTGCACCAAAACGATAGTGAAGTCAGTCGGAAATACAACGCCACGATGATGGCTCCGAAACGTAATTCATTATAATCATGCATTTTTTGAGAAATCAACTCAAATGTTTTATTTAATATTCCACCCAGTTTTCAGCCCGTTAACAGCGGAAACAGAAACCGTCAACGAAAACGTTTTGAAAATTGCACGACGTTCTATCTAGGCCAAGGCTAACACATCCCTCGCTGTCTCTTCTACTATTTATGATATCTGTATTCGTAAGGCCGATGTACAGTTTTTGACCTCGAAAAAACGATGTTCTAATATTCGTTGGCCCTTCGCTTGAACATTACCGCGTAATCTAATGAGTCGGACGGCCGACCGTTCCCATTATATCCAAATAATTTACTACCTGGATGAACACGACGTAATATCAAATATTTTTATCACATTTCTGCGCGATTATTTGACGTGTACGTATTATGTTCTATAACATATGTTACTGCACACGTGCCGCCATGATACAAAAACTGACTGAATTTGTTTTCACAAAAGTTACAACACCGTTCGTATTTATTTCTCAGCGGATTAGTCGTTTCAGATACTACACGCGTTGAATTTGAATCAGACGACCATAATTTTGAACTGTTTTTAAAGTTATCCGATTATCCGTTTCTTCGTGTTAAGACGAAAACATTAATCCATAAAGCTATTGCAATCCGTACAACGATACGTCTGTCTAACCTACTCGAAATTATTGTGTTTGTAAGTCGATTTTGTAAAACGTGTTCACCGAACTGTACAAAATAATCCGCATTGAAATCTCTTTGGCAAAACTTACTTTGAGCTCTAGGACCTATCATGTATTCTGTAAATATAAAATCTGGTTTAAGAATATATCTAATGTTTCTATTTATCGTCCCTACGAGAATTACTCAATCAATCCATTAACCATCGTGTGTTGAAATTCTAACAAGTTAACATTCAACAACTTTTTTTCACGAAAAACATATGCTTTAATGTTTATGATGAATGATAGCGGTATATTTAATGTTTATTGCAATAGCAATACAAACTTCAAAAACGTACTATACCACTTAATTATAATTTCTTTATATGCTAATTTCAGACGGAAAAAAATTCAAGAAATTCGTAAGTACATAAATATATAGTATTAAATATTGGTAATTTAATAATTTTATTATTATTTTCAACAAATTTATGAAAAATACAAAATTTTGTATTCCTACCACTATTTGTTCATATAAAATATTTCTTATTAATATATAGATGATATAATTTGTATTTATACAATTATGATTCAGGTCTTATCGATTAAAAGTATTTATCCTAAGAAATTAGCTCTATCATGTTTAGTGCAATCTCGGAAAATAAAATAGTTTTGCACTTAATAAATTAAGAACTGTATAAGCTCTATTCAAGATTTAATTAATCAAACTTTTGATTACCAAAGGTCATGCTTTGAACATAACATATTATTGAATACATAGTGTACATGTACATTTATCTAGCAACCCTAACTCAGAGTTTTCGAGTTCAAAGTAAGAGTCTTTTTCGTTTTATGTTTGATCTGGTCTCTACCCGATACTTAGCGTTTACATAGTAAATAATATGTAAACACGATATTGTAACGTGCAAAAGATAATCAAGTTAAACCCTATACGCTTACACTTATAACAAAAAGTGCTTGTTGATTTCTCGTTGTAAAATATTTCTAACCATAATTTAAATCATTTATTTTATATAAAAGTTTAAATTATTAAATATTAAAATACCAGTTCTCTTTTAAATTAAAACAATAATCGCTGTTGACGAAATCATTCTACTTAATAGCCTCAGAAATATTAAAATAAGTACTAACTGTTGGGTTTAACGTTTGTTTAATTTCTCAGTATTTAAGTTGAATTTTTTGTTGTAATTATTCTTTAATTATAAACCCCACTTTTTGTTAAGATTTCTTATGGTAGGCATTCGATTGGTTCATGTCGTTATTTTGCTTGTTAATTTAAAATTTGATTGCATAAAAAAAATTCTATTTAGAACAATGTACCTAAACTTTTTAAAATAAAATGTTTTGAGTATTTAACTTTAAGTTATAACGTATAATTATAATAAATAAATCAAACTTTCAAAGTTTATTTTTAATTTTATGATGTATAATACTTTTTATACGGTGTCCATTTAGTAAATATTTCATAAATGTTAATTGCTTATTTATTTCGTTGTTCGATTTTATAATTACATTATGACAACTATTTTCGTTAACGTTAAAAAGTAAAAAATCCTAATCCAATAGTGTATATTTATAAAACGTAATTCATAAACCTAACTCTTGAGAAGTATCATTTAAAGCAATTTAAATACGGATCAGATATTCATGCTGAGAAAAAATATTCAAATTATGCTGATTAGTCTATGACAGTTTTCTTTTCATTGTAATAAACACACCAGAATACTAAGAACTGTATTGTTATGGTATATTGAGTATTGCTTGGTTTATTATAGTCTTGAAATATATCTAGTGTAAAATGTACTCATCAGAAAATCATTCGAATATGCATATCGAATCGATTAAAACATGAAAAGTTATGATGATTTATTTTTTTATTTATTCCAGACGTAATCATGTATTTGATTTCAACTTTTAATTAAAATAATAGAACTTTAGATGGTTTGATAGATGGTTTTGATTGATTATTATAAACCGTAGATAACTTTGCCGAGTAATTTTAATAAGTTGCATGTTTATTACAGTGAAAAACGCTATTATTTTCATTTCTAATTCATTGAGTACTTTGCATTTGAAACTGTGGTTTCCTGCGCGTTGCAGGACGAGAGGAGTAAAATAGTACATGTAAAACGTGTTCGTTAGTAAGAAACCAGATCATGTTGAGTACAAAAATCTGTAACTCCTGGGCAGTACGAGGATGCGTGTAATTATTATACATTATCCATGCGATAACGCCATGATATACGCACGTATAATACAAATATTTATGTTAAAATAATTGGAAAACGATACCTACTTATACGTAATATAAGCTCACACCGATCGGACGTACGGACGAATAAATAGAACCATGAGAACACAACGGCGACGGCGCAATATCATTTGTGTTATATTTAATCTCGCCACCAAAGCTTTTGTAAATATTTGTGTCAACAATAACGGCACACTGGCTGATGATACGATTGGCTGCGCTTCGGTTACCAACTAATCATTGATCATCACTAGTTCGTTAATAATGGATCAGTAGGTTATTTGGAATTTATTATTAATAGTGTCCATTTGTTGGCTAAAACGGTTGTTTGTATCTAGTGAATTAACATGCACAAGATTAAACGAACAATTCGTTTTTGCTTTGGTTCGCGCAGATGTAATTAAATTTATTAATATTATAAATATAAAATGCCTATAAAAAACAATAAACTTTAACTATACGCTGGCTCATGGCCGTATTCAGGGGGAGGGTTTTCCGGGTTCAAACCCCCCCCAAAATTTGTTCAACATTTTTTTTTTGCCTATTCACTTGATGTTTTTTTTCTGTATTCAATTGAAATTCAATAGAAAAGTGTTTCTTAATCCATCGTCTAAGTCGCACATAAGGTAAATTATTATCCCAGACTTATTATTATTGTGTAAATAAAATAGAATTGTCTACGAGAATGTCTACGCGCAAAAATTGAATCTAAAACAGTGCACTGCTTTACGACGGGTAAAACTATGTATACAATGAGATAAGATCACGACTGACGTTGTCGCCTGCCCATAGCTTTGGCTGTTCATATGGACGCACCAGAGTATTTACGTAGTTATTTTTAGTATTCTTCAAATTTTGATAGTGTACATACCTTATTAGAATAATCGTCGATGTTTAATTTCAACTCGAATAGAACTAATTCGGATGATTTTAATGACGGAAATTTTAGAGCTCTTTTACGGTTTCGTGTAGATTCAGGTGACACTATGCTAGGAGAACATTTGAAAAATGGTCCAAGAAATTCTTTATATACTAGTCCTGGTATTCAAAATGACATAATTTCTATTTGTGGTGAAATAATCAAGTCAAAAATTGTCCAAAGAGTAAATGCTGCCGAGTGCTTTTCTGTGTTAGCGGACGAAACTACAGATATTGGAAGAATTGAACAAATGTCTGTATGTTTGCGTTATTATGACCAAAAAGATAAAAAAATTCGAGAAGATTTTTTAGAATTTACACCGGCTGTTGATCTTAGTGGAAAAGGACTAGCAACTTTGATAATGGGGTGTTTACAGAAGAACAGTATACATTGTCAATTTTTAGTTGGACAAGGTTACGATAGAGCCTCTGCCATGAGTGGATATTTACATGGTGCTCAAGAATACATAAAAAAAGATTTTCCCATGGCACTTTATGTACATTGCAGTGCTCACTCACTCAATCTAGCGTTGGCCAACGCCTGTTCATTGCCCTCAATAAGAAACTGTATTAGCACCATTCAAACTGTTGGAACATTTTTTCGCTCATCGGCTCAAAGAAGTGAATTATTGAGAACAACTATTATCGAAACTCTTTCAGAGACAAAGCATACCACATTAGTTGCATTATATGAAACTCGTTGGGTTTATAAGCATGAAAGTGTCATGCGGTTCAAAGAACTATATCCCGCTATTATTGTTGCATTGGAAAAATTGGAGTCATCAATAAATAAAGAAACTGCTCAAAAGTCTTGTCAGTTATTAAGTACAATTAAAGACGCTAAATTTGTTATACCTCTCGTAATAATTGAAAATATTTTTTCGTATACATTGACATTGTGTAAACAGCTACAGACAATTAATGCTGATTTAGTCGAAGCATGCAATCATGTTGATGATGTGTTAGCCGTATTAGACGAAATGAGAGAAAATAACAAACAACATTTTTCAGACCTGTTTTCTGTTGTTGCCATCATGTTGAATAAAAATAAAGAAGACATTGTTTTGCCTCGTATCGCTAATAAACAAACACACCGTAGTAATGTGCCCTCTCATAGCTCTGAAGAGTATTACAATTTTAATATTTTTTTGCCATTTCTCGACTATATCAGATCACAGCTTTGTGATAGATTTCAGAAACACAAATCTTTAATAAGTTCATTACAACAAATCATTCCAAGTAAATGTATAATCGCTACCAATGAAGAAATAAACGACTGTGTAAACTTTTATTCTCAGATATTGATTGAGCCTAATGCTTTCAAAGCTGAATTTACAATATGGAAGACAAAGTGGCTAAAAGAAGGATCTCGCCCAAAAACAGCAATTG
Organism: Sipha flava; assembly: GCF_003268045.1. Lineage (NCBI taxonomy): Eukaryota > Metazoa > Arthropoda > Insecta > Hemiptera > Aphididae > Sipha > Sipha flava. The sequence goes on from NW_020273108.1 coordinate 462,911, forward strand.
CAGGACTTGACAATTGTAACCCTCTTTTATTTCCTAACATAAGGAAACTTCTACAAGTCTTAGTTACTATGCCTATGTCAACAGCGACACCAGAAAGAACATTTTCATCTTTAAAAAGATTGAAAACGTATCTCAGAAATTCGACTGGTGAAACACGCCTCAATGGATTGGCTTTAATGTCAGTTCACCGGGACATCAATGTTGATCCAGAAGAGGTACTTACTCAGTTTTCAAAATTATCAAGAAAAATAATGTTACTTTAAAATTAATAATCCTATAAATTGTCAAATTAAAAAATGTAAGTTACATGTTTTAATAATTATTAAATATACTTACTCTAATTATAATTATATAACTATAAAAATATTTACATGTAAAATGTGATTGTCAATTGAAATACCTTACGAGTAGTAAGTATTAAAGCAGAATGTATATTATATAATATGGTAAATAATATAAGTACATTTTTAAACCTAAAAACTAATATGGTTTGAATTGGTTAAAATTCTAAAAATCATGTTCTAGTTTCATCTTAAATTGAAAACCCCCCCCAAAAATAATGGCTGGATACGGCCATGCGCTGGCTTACGAAATTATTGGGCGAAAGGGGAAAGACAATGAGTATTATAGAAAACTTATAAACAGATTAAAATAAAATAATAGCATTGTGACAGTTGAACATGATAAAACGAATATTAAATATTATAAACGTAGAATTAATTAGCTTTGTTGAGACATACTTAGATTTTTGGTAATTGGAGAGCAAAAATGTTTATGTTTTTGTAGATTAATATCTGTAGCTGTACTCTTAGACCTTAATCGGTTATATTTGTTTTAAATAATGTATTTAGTGAATCAATATAAAATATTTTTATGCCTTCAAAGCATTACACAATGGTCTTTTATGCACGTTTCAAACGAAATTAATATGCTGTCACAATGGTCATTCGTCGAACTGTAAAATGCTACACGAGTGATAAAAATTAAATGGTATTATGAAAATAGTGACAAAGCTATTTCACCATCAACACGTATTTTAATAATTAGATTACAGGATTAACAATTTAATAATACCAGAACAATTCTGACGGTTTATTTGAAAATTAAACGAGTTAAATATGGTATAGGCATGCCAGAAATGGCACGTATTCGCAATAATTCAGTTTTATTCAGTATTTTTAACATTTTTCCATCGCGGCAATAGGTACGCATACATTCTATTCATAAATTACAACATTAATATTTTATATGATGTGTGTTGAATCATCGTTCCGTCACTAATTTGGTGTAATTTTACATTGAACAACTCATGTAAGCTCCTTATAAACGTATACTTTGATAAGCATTATGTATTGCAGCTAATGTTGATATCTAAATATACATATTATAATAAGTTAGCATGCCGTAAAAAATGAAAACATTTCTGAAACATCTACGGAAAAATGTTAATGGGGTAAACTAATAATAATTATCGTGCTTTTGTATATTGTTATTTTACATTATAATATAAACCATGTATACATGTACTACATAAATACTTTATATACATGTATATGTATCATTATATTATACTACATATTGTGTGAGACTACTGTGGAAATGATTTTCAATGCAAATAAAAACACGTCGGATCATCACACGCGGAAAATTAATAATTATATTATTTATTTTACTGTTGTATTATAAAAATAAAAATAAAAAATATTTAAAAAAAACAACACAATATTAAGTAATAGATCTTATTTTACTTATGCCATTTAAAAGTTGTCTAAGGGTGAAATCATAATAGTTAAGTGCAAATTTTCAACAATACAATTATATACAATCCGGTTTTATGTTCTAACGAAATATAGTTATTATTAAATCACTGTGTTTACACATAAATATTGATTTTACAAAATACAGATAGGTACATCACTCTATTATCAAATTATTTATGGATCAGAAAGCTATTGAAGAAAAAAGTTATTGTTTCTGTTGTTTTGAAAATCTGTTTTTATCTAGTTCAATGCAAACGACTGCATGGACGTCTAGTAACTGCGTCCACGTATACGCTGCCAAATTCAACAATATGATCACGTATCACACACAAACCATCACATATGCAAGAAAACAAAAGAAATTAACTTAGATAGTAATAAATATATAATTCAATTTTCATCATTCTGTGCTGTACTAAACAAAGCAAAATACACAAAGTAAGGAATTTGTAAATGATTAATTTATCCATTAATGATTCAAGAGGTTAAACAATGCAAAGTTTTTTACGCAAGTGTATACCTACTTCACATTATACTACATTCCTCAAAATAAATATCAGTGACTGCCTATTAACCAAAGTTTTACTTTTCATTACTCAGTCCAGTGATATTAAAGTAGGAATGTCCCAATAAATATTGAATGGTTTGATACGTTTACGTGAGGAAAACAATACTCGTACATATTGTTCTTTTTCAAATTACGTATTAGAGAGAATACAAACACACGCTAAATTTTGAGGTAAAAATAAAATTTGGTTAAATGCGAAATAGCATAATAGCTGAAACTTTAATTAATTTTTAATTATGCATTACTGTAACTTTTTTACCTATACGGTATGCCGATATCAAACTGAAATAGTTATGTCAATGTTGTAATTACTTTATTACGTTTATTTCATATTTTTATATATTTTTTATAATTTTCATTGTTATATGTTTATTGTATATTTATATTTATATTCAATATGAATGATTTGTTAGAGTTGGTTTCTCTGGAAGAGATTACCACTAAAGATATGAATACGTTTTGATTAATAAATTATTGTTATTTAGAAATAATGTTTGTGTTCGATCATCATCGTTGATTAATAATCTACGAACTTAATAAAATGAAATAATATATATTTAAACGAAAAATAAAACTTATTTAAACCATAAAATTATTGTCTAAATGTCATCAATTAAATTTTATATGATATAGTCATTTATTTATCAAAGATATTTATGAACTTTCGATAACCCATGTTATTACAACCAATCATTTAACACTATAAATCAGAGCTAGCCAAACTTTTTTTGATCCTAATCTACTAAAAATATACTTCACCTTAGAGGATCGATTTTCAAAGAATTTTTTTTTTATTATTGAATAACTATAATTATAATTATATAAACATACTCGTACTTGCATAAAGTGTATATAAACATATAATAAGTATTCTAAAATAATTATTAATTACTAAAAATAATATAATAATAAATATTAAAGAATTTAACGAGTAAATGTATAGTATAAATCTACCGATATTCAGCACAAACATGTTTTGATAAATAATGTTAACGGAGTTCTTATCCGGTGTTGTGCAAAAAATCTTTATTATAGAATGAATGTTAAATTTTCCGATTAATTTAATGAATTCTAGTTTTTTTTTATTTTTATTATTATTAAAAGAAGGATACATACAATCTGTGCTACGTGCTCAATAAATAAATAAGCAAATAGAAATAAATTATACAGACGAGAAATAAAAAAGAAAGAAATAAATAGAAAGATATATCCAATGATATAACTTTCTGATGAAATTATAATTAATATAATATATATAATAATAATCAATGTTAATTTGTACATAAACTAATTTACGGTTAAGAATATCAAACTATTAGTCTTTTATTATAATTTTTGCGATCTTTATTCATATAATTATTATTTTAAATTATTTACTTTTGTTTATTATTATTACAATATATTGTAAATACCTAATCATATCTTTGTTCTGGGCTTTGTTCAGCCAGTTCTAGTAAAAATAAAATAAAATTAATTAATATTGAATAAAAATTTTTATTTTTATTTATTTTTATAACATGTGACGGCCCCATGTCTGATTTATTCGACGGATCAGACAATTAGAGATGATTATAAAGAGAGAAGAAAAATAAAACTTTTTAGACATATTTTATGAAAATTAATTAATAATATAATTAGTTTTTCGAAATTCTGTTTTGCTAATGGATACGTTTTTAATGAAACCACATATCCTTATTACTTATTTTATTACACATATATAATAATTGGGAAAATAGTATGTATAAGCTATTGTGTGCGTGTGCACATTTCAAATATTTTACTGAAAAGTATAATTAGATTATTGAATAATTATTCAATTATATATTTGATTATAATCCATTCACACATAAATAACGTCGTATATTATGCAAGTTTAACTGTATAGAATTTTTATAGTTAAAAAATTTAACTGACTGGTTAAAAATAATAATATTTTTTCAACATAAAACTCAATGAATGACTAATATGAATTATACAATGCACACAAATATTTACAATATAAATATTTTTTGTTACCATTTCATTCTAATCGTTTTCAATGTATTATAGCTTTGGATTTTATCATTCGACTTTAATAGTGGTATGATCATATTTCCATGAGGCTTTAAGTTTATACTAAAACAAATAAATACCTCAGCTGCACCATGATCATGAGAAGAAGAGGCTATTGGATATAACCGTGCATGATCAGGTTGCAAGTATACAGAACTATATCGTCTCGATGTTGACGGGCCCGGGACGTCATAAAGATCAATTGTAGACGAACCGGCTTTGGTAGTTTTTTGAGCAGGACTTGCCTGAATAAATCAAACACACACACAAACGTATGTATAAATTATATATTCATATACATAATTTATGAGGCACATTAAAAATAAGCTAACAAATATCAATGTAATTTATATTAATTTGAAATTAATGCGACCACGTGATTATGTTTCATTCTTTTGGTCTATTACAATTATGGATAGTTATGTGTAGAAAAATAATTTGAACAATAATAGTTGTACCTATTTGAATAAAGAAGTGGTTGAATTATTTGTCAAATGTTTCTAACAATTACAGTTCACGAATACTTAAACTATTACTTTTTTTTTTTCGAACATATTTGTCAATATATTACATAGGTGCCAATAGAATACTTGAAGGGTATTAAAACCCACAGAAATCTCATACCTGCACAGACTCTATACCAGAATCTCCACTGTGTAAAATAAAACTCTGTTCCTTAATTCCACGGCCTGGTGATGACGAATTGGCATTATGTTTACTAGACCACACTGGAAACATTGATACAGAAGGTTCTTCCGCGGTTTTTTCGTTGTGACCGCTGTAACTGGTACTACTCATTTCGATTTCAATGCTGGGGTAGTTCTTATTCTTTTTCTTCGGTTTGTCCCATTTCATTTTGTTTTCCATTAATGGAATCTGAAGAAAAAGAATACATTTAGTCAACGCTTATGCTAATTTAGTATAATTTATAGGGGGTTCCTATATATATGTGTATATAATATATCCTATAATAACCATGTACAATAATTAAATAGTTGTATTTGTATTTAGAGCATGGGAATCGTTTAAAAAATGCTCTATCAGAGAATTTATTGAATTTGCGTTTTACTATATTTTTTTTTTTTACTCTTTTTATTTAAACTCAGTGTAACTCTATAAATCCATCAATGTCTAGACTATAGTTCAGACTTATGATGTATCTAATGTGCAAATTCAGTATCAATCATAGATAATTATGAATAGTGATGACGTAAAATTAACACCATTCATTAGTTTTATATGGTAAATTATGTGTAATCATGTTTTCAGTTTGAACGAAAAAAAAAAATTATAAATTCAGAGTATAAAAATCAGAGGTTGTCCTTCTATGACTGTCAATTTTATTACAGCTATTAAGTGTAGAAATTCCAATATTACTCAAAGCTAAAAAAATACACTTACACACAGTGGCGTACTTGAGTTAATTTTTCAAGGAGGGGGGAGCAAAAACTATTTGATTTTGATATATTAACATAACAAATAGATATAACTTAGGGAGTTTTAAACTTACAATTAGTTTATTGATAATTAATTAAATAATAAGTTAGTGCCATTTTAGTTTAAAAAAAATTATATCGAGCAATAACGTCCATTTTATTTGTAGCATAAAGAAAGCGGTCTAAAATTTTGAGTGAACGCCCTTAAGCAAGGATTCATTAACTAATACAATTTCTGTACTTATTGCATCTTTAAGTTTGTCCAAGGGTGTGTGATCTCGATTCATAAGCATGGGGCCAATACCCAAAAGATAAAATCACACATCGTCAAGTTAGATGACCTAGGAGTCTAAAGCATATCCTCAAAACGTGATATGAGTAGGCCAAGAAAAATATTTCGAACGAGATTCGTTTTAGTGATGGCAGTGTAAGGAGGTACCCCATCTCGTTGAAACGAATCATTAATTGGTTTGGTTGTTCATCGTCTTTTACGAAATTTAGGTTTCATAAAGTTATTTATCGTGTCGATGTAATGGGTACTGTTGACAGTTCCTTTTTTTTCTGCTCCACGAAGAAGTAGGGACCGATAGTGCATTTTTTGAAACTGCACAACAAACTGTCACTTTGAGGCTGTATAGCGGTCATTCTTGGAGATTTAGAGATTTTTCAGCAGAGCTTAATGAGCTTATTCAAGCCTATTCTACTGTCTATATTCCCATTCTACGTTGAAAAATATCGATCTATTTTTGGTCCAATTCCCATGATCCACTCTATAATTTACTAATTGTATTTTTTCCTTTCCATGTTTCAATTGCATTATTATTTTCACATACAAATTTTGAACACATCTGGTAATGAAATAAGTTAAAATAATATTACCCTGTTTATTTTTGCCGGCCACAATGAACGTTTTTCTGAAATATGTTTACTATAAAATAACCGCAGTATAACGCCGTTTGATTACACAAACAATTTATTTAATAATGTATAATCAATTGTTGAATCAATAATAATAACAAATTATTTCCAGGTACACGTGGAAGTGCGTGCGTGCACTTATTATGCAATACAATATTATATTTCGTTTCAAAATTAATAACAATTGTCGTACGTATACATGAATTAATAACGTGAGCGTTGATAGAACTATGTTATTACAGTGCTGGTCCTGACACGCATTGTCTGTAATTACGTCATTGGGACCGAAATATTATTATGTAATGTGTATAAATACGATATGATAGTTATTTAAACGCAAAAAATATTCTCTGCTCGATTATAAAATCCAAACATAGCCTAAGAAACAAAATATTTACATACAAAACCGTAATATCACCTGTTTATTCACACAACATCCATATGGCCAATAAATTTTGTTTCAGCGAAAAAAAATGAATAAAAATTGACGTACGTATACACGAATTAATATATTTTGCATCTATAGGCAGTATTTGTGATTCTTCAATTTAAACACGATCAATCATTTTTTAATTTTTTATTATAAACTAACGTAGTATTAATAATGTCTATTGAAAAAACTATTGGGTTTACGTACACAAGTATGCAAATGCTTCCAGAGTGACTCTAAACGAATGCGGCGTAAATACCACAGCGGACCCACGTGTGTAACTTTAAAATAAGAACCGGCTCGATGGTTAATAACGTGAACATTGTTAAAACCCATACTATTACAGTGCCGATCCGGACATGAATTGTTTGTAATTACGTCTTAGGGGCCAAAAGTATATTATTTAATATGCATACATAAGGTAATAATAATGAAAATGATTCTCCACTCAATTTTACAATTCAAACATAGCCTTAAAAACAAAATACTCACATACAAAACCATTATAACACCTGTTTGGTCAAATCGCATCTACATTTGGGGTCAAATAAAACTGTCCATCATTCACCCACTAGAAGCATTTCAGGCAATTAGTTTACCAATTCCTATTGGATGTCCTTAGTACGTTTCGAACCTATAACACCGTACCTAAGAATTCCTTCAATATATTTACTAATCTATCAGTAAACTAAAATCCTCTTTTAATAAAAATGTCCTCTTTAACTATTTCAGGACATCAAACTCAAAGGCTAAAATAAATTGGCCAATAAATGTAAAAAAAAAAAAAAAAAAATAATAAAAATAATTAAACATTAATTAAGTATAAATAAATAAATTGTATATAAGTATATATATATATATATATATATATATACCTATAGAGTTATAATAGTCAATCATTAATATAAGTATATATATATATATAGTTATATTAATGATTGACTTCCTTCATAAATTTTTCATGTTATTTTATTTTATTTTTTTACTTATTGAAATTTATTTATTGCATTTATACAAACAAATATTTTTAATGTCTTTCAGAAAAAAAAAATGTAATTAAAAATAAATGAGAAAAATTCTGTAAGAAAACCGAGTTAGTGTTTCTTTAAGTTCTTTAAGTTTATTATTTTGTATGAACATTTGAAATCGATGAATGCTATTTGTATTTTTCATTTAAGTATATGAATTATTATTCTGTTAAGATGTTACCGAGTTGATTATTTTGAAAAAAAATATACATTTTGTTTTATCATATTTACAATTTATATTGGTGTTTATTAATTATTGTATTTCAGTAAAATATGACAAGATAAATAATTAGAAATTATTATTTACAAATCCGAGTATCAATATTTGGGTACTAGATATTTATGAGAGAAAAATTACATATATGATACAATAAACCATAAAACACAGAATTATAAGAACTTATTTTATATGTTTTTATATTTTTTTATATTTATTATTTCATACTTGATTAAAAAACTACATTAAACATTTCTTAATTAAGATGCAATTTGTGAAAATAATCAGATAGTATGGAATGTTTTTTTTTTTTTTAAAAAAAAAATAAAAACACTACTTTAAACTAATAAAAAAAAAACTTCCGTTTGGAAAATTTATTTTTAGATGTTAAAATAATTGAAATTTTCTTACTAGAGTACTTTATATGTCTCGAACAGTACTGATAACTCGTTGAAATATAAAACCAAAACATAAATCAGATAATTGATAGTTTTTAAGCTGGAATATCCTGCAGGTTACCGAGAAAATAATTAATCAGCTACAGTTTTTCTAAAGACGTTTTTTCACTTTTTATTTCATTATGATAGATTTATGCTCATCACATGACATATCACATAAATGTATTTGATTTGCGTTTTAGTATTTTAATTACATTCAAGTTGAACTATCAATATTTGTCTAGTTTGTGTTATTATATGATGCTACAAACGCATTGAAGTTATAGTGAACGTGTTGTTAAACATATAATATATTTCACCCTATTATGGAGATGTTTCTTGTAAGTTGTAATACACATTACAATAATAAACTGCGTGCACCAAGTGGCCAATTGTAAATGTTATGCTAATACGGTACCTTTTTTTTTGTTGTATTTTTTCATTTGTTCATTGTAAATCGCGTAGGAAATAAAATTTGGGTCAGATTTCATAAGTGTAATCTGCGTCGAGAATTAAACACTGGTGGGTTTTCACGTAAGCTGCATACTAATTTATACATATATTTTTATGTTTTTTTAATTGTTAACTAAAATAACGTTGAGCTTGTACATACAGAAAAATGTTTTATGCTTTTCCTGCTCGCAAGTATAGAATTGTTAAAAATATAATACGCCACACGTGTTCGGATTTATTTATTATTGTTATTATACTTAAAACATACACAACAATTTCAAACGTTTATCATGCAACTTTTCACAACGGATTGGATTCGGGAACGTATTGAGTGAAACACATCGGGTAAAATCGTATGAAATTAAAGATCTTGCGTTGATAACAATGAAAAAATGTTTATAGAAATGTTTTTAATAAATCGTATTCATGATCACTAAATTATACAATGCAATATACATAGCTATGTAAAAAGTATCAAGAGATTACGAGGGTATAATAATCACTATAAGACTCTCGTTAAAAATTATTATGATAATTCATAAATCGATTTAAACATTGTATTTTACAGAAAACAAAACTATCATAATTACATATTTCATCGAGTAAACTCTCGCGGGACATAAGAAATAAATCTACCTGAACGTGTAATAAATATTTTACAATCTTTTTTACATGCACTTATTATTACTACCGATCTCAGAAATTAAAATCGAAATGAGACGCTAAACTTTCCTAACAAATACTATGTCTTAATAATGTACATCTGCGTATTACAATAATCACAATTGATTAATATTGTTCTTTACGTGTTGGAAAGATTTATGTACAGTATTATAATATAAAATGATCACGTTTCTATAAAAGTCGCAGAACGAAATCCGCATAAATACATACCAGTACGCTTGTATATCGCAAACATGACTTGTATATATTATTTAACATTTGAAGCCGGTACGAAACGCTTGATTGTGTTTTTATTTAATACTCGCAGTTTTATAATAAAAAAGTAAAACATATTAATTGACATTCAAGCAGTACCTATCTAAAATATATTGTTTGTACCTAAAATAAAACTGCGAGAAAACTCCCTCATCCATAATGTACTTAAATTCTTAAAAGATTTCGAACTATATCCAAGGATCTAGTGCCTTACCTAAATATCTATATATTTCTAATATTTATGTATTGTATTTTTATTTTTTTTATTTTATTACTACATTCTTAATATACAACATTGTAAAAATGTAAAAAATTAAATAAAATGTAAATATAAGAATTCTGGCCCTAATCACCGAGACAGTAATTGTCAATAAAAAAAAAAACTAAATAAATAAATTGCGAGTATTGACACCCGTTGGTTTTAACGGTTTTGGACGTTGTGGACGTTATAATTACGAATGTGCATGATTAACGATGGTGAAGTGTAATCGTTAAGCTATCATAGTTTTTTTACTAGAAGCTATTAACAAATAAATAAATAAAAAAAACGACAGTGAAAAGTTTCGAAATTAAAAAGTATTAATCTATGATATAATATTACCCGTGAACTAGTAAACATTTTCTTAAAATATATTATATATGTCCGTCTACCTACGCGAACACAGTAATGCCCAACTATAATTTCCCTCGGGTCGATGACGGTCGTGCAGTTTGATTCATAAAAAATGTAATCTAATTGTGTTCGCCTTAAAAATACACACACACATATATATATATATTTAAAAAGTTGAAGTATAAATTATGGTATAGACAATAGTGTTTTGATGAATAAATCATAAGTTTTTTTGAACATAATATTTACTGAAACACGTAGTGTTACCTTTTGAACGGTGCACAATGTAAAAATGACACAATCTTTGAAATAAGATACAAAGATGCATATTGTAGAACTATTAATAAACTTAATTATAAAATAGGTAAATCACGAAGCAACAGTATTTAAATTCTTCAGAAAATACATAATATGGATTACACATGTAAGTTTAGTTGTCTTGTTAATTAACAAGTATTCAAAAATGTTTATATGTAAAGGTGTGCCCAAAACACCGTTTGAGGGGAGAGGGAAGGATTATCAGTATAAGACTTGTTTATAATTACATTAAAAATGTTTGAAAAATTATGGTGTTCCAAACGGTGTACACTTTTACTATTGTTATTTTTATTTTTCATAAACTACGAAAATAGGATATTTCGTTCCAGTAAATTTTTACTTTTCTCGGATGACCTAAAAATGCATATGAAAGTTAAACTATTAGAAGATAGAAAAATGTTACAAAAAGACCTTGATAATTTTTACAAAATGGTGCGTGCAAAACTGTTTAAAAGCTAATGTTGATAAACGTGTTCAAATATCTTTCAAAAAATGTTAAAATTCTTTTTCGTTTAATTATATCATGAATAATCAGCATTTTAAGTCAGTCTCTTCTAACAATGATCTTTTGGGTATTATTTTGTCACCTGATCTTTCTTTTTCAGAATATATTTCATTTATCTATGATAAGAAAATGTGAGCGTTAGGATTTATCAGGCGCTAATGCTGGAATTTCAAAGATATTGAGTGTCTAAAATTACTTTGTATTTCCTTGGTGTAGTCTAACATAGATTATGGTTTATATTATGGAATCATTCTCAACCTAGTCATGCTAAACGTTTAAATAAGATCCTATCATACGTCCTAAGATATTTATCTTATAAATTCAAAATGAATTACTTTACTAAAGATCTTGCCATACAATTAGGTATACATTTTCCTTATTCTAGACACAAGTTATGATATATCTTTTAATTTTAAAACTTTTAAAGGTACTGTTATTTGCCCAGAAAAGTTAGAACTAATAGGATGGTTGGTTTCCGTGTTAGGCCAAAGATTATATTTTATGAGCCATTCCACAAACAACAATATAGTTTCAATAAACTTAAGAATCAATGCTTCTAACCTGTAATAACTTGGATAATTTTGACTTTAATTTTGACAATGAAACCAAACTTCGGAATCTATGTTTAACTTTTAAACAATTCTTATTATAATAAATTACTAGTTATATCAGTCGAATATTTACATTAACTAAAATTTTATTTTAATTCACAACTATTTTATGCCATACTTTAATAATGTGTACTTAATTATTAGTTGTATACGCTGATGCTCTACAATACAACTGTGCGATTATTTTTATTAACCGATTATTATAATCGATAATTCGATTAATGATTAATGATTAATCTATTATTTTTAACAATATTAAAATAATCGAATAACTGAAGAATCGAATAATTAAATAACCAAATAGCTTATTTTTTTATCCATGAATAAGGATTATACCTATACCTAAGGCAACGTTTTAAATACGTATCATTTTATTTTTAGATTTAAGACAAAAATGACCCTTAAAGTAAACGGCAGTTATTTTTTGCAGCACAAGATGATTATTTGTTTTTTTTTTTTTTTTTTAATTAAACTTAAATAAGTTTAATTATTTGATTACTACTATTTTTAAAATACTCTATAATAGATTATTCGATTCTAAATTATATTACGATTGTTCCATTAATTATATATTTGTCAATTCGATTAATCGATAGAATACAATTATCAGGTTATTCTTCTAATCGATTATTCAATTATAATCGAAAATTATTCAAATATACAATTATTACAGGGGAAAAATAAATGCATAGTCTAACTATTCAATAACTGAATATATAATAATAATAAAAATGTTCATGAATATTTCTAACACAAGCTCTGCTGAGTCTTTCTGGACTTTTTAACTTAAAAATGCTTCAAATTACACGATTAAATCATTCATGTAAAATAAGATTATATTATTTATATAATCATATATATATATATAAAACCTATAATTATTCGAATTTTAATTATTTGATCGAAGCCTAGGCTAAATAATCAATTTCAATCTACTCTTACAACTTTTTATAATTAATACTAGGGAACCATGAAGTTGCGTGTTTATAAACGATTAACACAATATTTCTACCGACCAAACATAGTATAACTTAGTCGATTGTGGTCATTGCGCATAGTCTTCTAAACAATATGTTTGTCTTGTATGTGAGTAAAATAAGTAAAGAAAATGAAAGTTTTCAAAATTCTTATTATTCATTGATACTCGTACACGTTAATTTTCTTATAAACTAAGCACTTAGTGCTTATATAAATATTAGAGATGTTCTTGGTATAAAATTGATTATAAACCGGGTATCGAGTATAGGCCGAATAAAAATGTCAATATTACACCGAGTACCGGGTAAGAACGGAATAAAAATGCAGTGTTACACCGGGTGTCGGGTAAAGACCAAGTAAAAATTCAGTTTTAAGCCGAATAAGAGCCGTGTCTTAATTATAACATCGAGTACTCAGCTATTAAATAATTTCCGGCGCCCGGGACATCTTTAATTTATATAAATTAAAAACAAAATTAAAAGAATTACATTGCGCTTCCTCACTATCGTCGATTGGATTCATATTTTATAGTATTGATTGAATGAAAAAAAAAATGTAATGTCATTGATAAACTTCAAATAATAAACAGGCAACTAGCGAAGTAAGAACTACAGCCAAAGTGATTACAAGTGTGTCGTGGGCCGTGACTGTTGACCGATGAATGATGGCCGATGGGGAATAATGTGTCTTAATTTCAGCACAAAATAGATCAAAACAGAATGGAAACTCTTAAGAAAATACACGAGTACTAATAGTTGCCCAAAAATATGGTTTGCCTTATTAGTTTTTCCTTTTAGACTTATCAGTGTAGTTTTAAAATGTAGTGCAATTTACACGCCTCTGGATTTAAAAAAATAAAGAATGCGATTTAAAAATGTAGGATACAGACTATTATTATCATTATCAAATTTTTCTAGTAGCTCGCATTACTCTGTAGTCGTCGAAAAAAACCAAAATAATTTTCTATTGTCATATAATTTGAAAAAATATTCCTATATATTAAAATTAAATAATTTAACCATTATTTAGAAACAACGTATATGCTATGCATGATGAAATCCTTGGCGGCGCTTATGTATACAATATTTATTAATTGCATTATAATTAATTATGTATCATATCATTGATATTTAACAGAAAAAAAATTACTTTTCAACATTGGCCAAAAAAAAATCGTATTTAAACTGTACTAATTTCCAACTTATTCATTCAAATAATTCATAAATAAAAAGTTCTTCTAAAAAACCAAAATTAATGTTGTTTAAAATAAATATGCTAATTATAGTTGCTGTTATTTTGTAATAATTAGAATTATATATAATTTAATCATTTATTTACAATATTTAAAAATGTAAAGTGGCTACATATTTTATATAAAATGTATATAAAAGGGAATTGTTTATTCTTATTCTACTACAGTTTATGCAATAACAAACATTGATCAACTTTATATTTGGATGTACAATCTACATATACCTTATACTATTTATATTATAAGAAATAATTCGAAAAAAATTAATTTTTAATACGTTACAGTTTACTTGTATTAGTGTATCAAAAAAAGTTTTGACAAAAATCGTAATAAATAATAAAAATCACTTGGAAAATAATATACCATAAATATTACCAGTAAACACAATAAGTCTTTAGTCGGCAAATTATGTTTATTGACAAGCCATTTAATGTATTACTTAAGTTACAAAACAAAACATTACATTTTATGGTTTATTGACAAAATTAATAAACAGTGAATGTAAATAATACGGAAGAATATTATCATATTTTTTTCGATCTAAGGAAATTGTCAAGCCCTTTTAAGGCGGTGGACTAAAATTTGGGCGACCAAAAATGTCCATTGTGCTTTATTCTCATCTGTGATTTCAGATTGTTTTATATAATTTATTAATAAAATCAGGAAATAATTTTTCTAATTCATAAACAAAACACTAGTTTTTCACAACAACGACCAGATATTGTAAATGAGTTCGTTAATCATAAATGCATTAAAATAAATTTTAATTTATAACTTAAGATTTTTTTCTGTTATACTAATAGGTGTGCATATATTTATACACAGATTATATCAGCTGGTTACTTAGTAGGGGTTGAGTAAAAATGTATTAATAGACCGGGTAAAAAAATTCAGTTCTATACCGAGTACAGGGTAAGGGTTGAGTTTTATTTATGGCATCAAGTAATTGCTGGATACCGGAACATCTTTGATATATATATATACAATATATTATATATAAGTATGTCGAGTGAATTTTTATTCATTATTATTAGATTATTTCGACAAACTCGGCAGATTCGTTTTAATTTGAGTATGTCCCGGTTCACCTTGTATAATGTACATTAACCGCATTAACCTAAATATCGGATAATTACATTATAAAAACAAACCCCATGTAGTACATTACATATTAAATTATGAAACAACTAAAAACCGTTACTCTTTGATATATAAACGGATAAATCAACATCGTCTGAAAACAAATTCCACAGTGATGACATTTCTATTTCGGTATGGATTTTTAGGGATGTTCCACGAACAGAAAAATATAATGAATCGAATTAAGTAGTTAAAAACCGGTAAATAATGATGTTAATTCTAAATTCTAAATAATAATGATTGTAACAATAATCATTATGATAACAATAATTAAAATAAAAGCGAGAAAATAATATTAATTGAGTTGTTAATACATATGAACCAAAGAAATTGATCTATTGTTAAGTTAGAAATTTTCCACATCGATCGATGTTACGTAGGTGTCGGAAAAATTAAGGTGAAAGGAACTTGGTGGATTCCACCAGCTGGGCAGACATATAATCACTGTAACTCTTTTCTCGTGCTGAAATATGTTATTCATTTTTACCACCCTCACTATTATAAAAACAATACAAATGATTTTAATCGATTCTCGACGAATTTTATTTTATTTCGTTATGCATTTTTTTTTTTACCTTTATAAAAAATGTTTTAAACTTTCATTGTTATTTAATGATAAACAATGTATATACAATTATGTATGATAAACAACGTGCGTATCCTGAATAGAATATGCAATAAATCTCTAATTACTATTTCTATAATTATTATATATTTTTTCCTATTTCATAAGATTGGTGATTTTTTTGATTTATTTCATACTTTTTTGGAAAACCGTATCCCGTTTAGAATGTATGTACGCAACAAGTGCATGTGCCCGAATTAGATGTTATTCGAACCAAGATTATAGGGTATGTTCCTGTTCCTAAATTTTAATAACATTTGGCATTATATAAGCAAGCTATAAAACCAATTTGTTCTTGGTTGTACTTATTGGCCCTCGTAATAGTCTATTCGCGTCGCGTGAATGCTATGTCATTTTCGACTTGATTAATCAAACGACTCACAATAACCAATTTCGGCAAACCAATGTTTTCTGTGGAAACTAATTGCATGTAATTTATGCAATAGATTATAAAACATAACGGTAAATCATTATAATATTATATTAATAATATGCTCGGAGTTGATTGCTAATAATTTTTATCCGCGTGTTTAACTAAGCTAAGAATATCTGGTATGAAACTATCGTTTTTGGTCACGTATTTTCCGACGATGTGAGCAAAAGCTGAAAGTATATGAGATGGTACTATTGCGTAGGTGTTTTATTGAATATCGTATATATTTAAAAAAAATACTGTTTCACGAATTCATCGGAAATTGTTTTCAATAAAACGCGATTTGCGCGGCAATATACTGTTTTTCTAATATGGCAATCCGAACACTTATTCGAAATTGTTTTTCAAAAACACAACAACTGCAGCGTTATATTGGAATTCATGGTTATTGGTTTAAATTATAAACATGTCTTGTGCACGGAAGTGAATTAAGTGAACATTTTTAAAACTTAGTTATTTTTTTTATTCACATCAAATGCTGCAACAATTGATATATTTAAATAATAATATAATAATATATAATAATAATATATTTCATTTATTTTAAAAGACAAATCATCTACTACAAAATAATGAAACACTATTCGTTGGCAGTTAATTTTTAAATTAATGTTAACAAGAAGGCATATTTTATCAGTTATTATAATAATTCGTAAGAAATATTCATTTTTATTTATAGTTAATAGTTTCAAAACAAACATGATTTCTAGTAAAATTATGTTCAATTTACATTAGTTTTCTTTTCGCGATAAATAACACTCTTGAGTACACAAATTTGGTAAATTTTCTTTTCTCTGTTTATAATATAAAAAAAAATCTTTGCATACAACGTATTTTTTAAATTAAATTTCTACCAAGTTAATTTTGAAAAGAACCCATATTAAAAAACTTAATTGTGAAGCATCTACATTCAATATAAATTTTATATGTTTTTCGTACTTTAACAAATTTGATAAATTTGAAAAAAAATAAGTTTACTATCATTTGTTTTAATAATATATATCTATTATTTTAGCATTAAAACCTTTATTATTATAATATCAATAAAAAAAAAAAAAACAATCAAATTTTGTTTTTAGTATGTTGATTTCCTTGGCTCTTGAAAATAATATTATAGGTATACAAATTTCAATGATATTCTGGTGGTGCAAAAACATATCTTTGCACCACCACATTTTAGATGTGGTGTTGCAAGTGCCACATTTGCACCACCCAGTTTACGTCACTGATCGGATAGTATAGTATAATTATTATTTTATATTTAAAGCCACAATAATATAATTGCATGCCTATTCCATTGGGGTTTAAATAAACCAATAAATATTTTTAATTTCCATTACAGCTGAACACCCTTGTTGAAATGCAATTACTCGCATTTTTATTTATCTATTACCATAAGATAAAACATAATATAACACATTAAAATATTAAAATTATGCAAATGTTAAAATTATTAAAAAGATCACCCAGTATTATTGTTCATGCAAAATGTGAAAACTAGTTAATTATTAAAAAGTTTTAAATTAAGCTGTCTGTTTGTGGTAGAGTTAAAAAAAACTTATAAAACATAAAATATATATAAGCACACAAATTGGTTTTTATAAATTATAATATAGATGATTTAAGTTTAAGACAGTGTAGAATCGGTTGACATGCAAATATTCTTACCTTCTTTGGAACACCCTTATTTTATTATAATACAGTCTATTTTAATACGATTTTTTTAAAATACAAAATGTGTATTAACACTTTTTATTTTAATAGTTTATTATTAATAGTTGTATATATTTTCGTTTATTTGAATCAATATATTCATTTATTATTCAGGGTTTTACTGCAATTAGATTAAATTGTAACTGTCTCTAAAATATGTTGGTAATAATTTAATTAATGTTTTTTTTTGTGGTTACAAAACAAAATACTTTAAATATTTCATTTTGTTAAAGGTGTCTTATTTCTAAATTATCTATAACTGTGTCTATATGAAACCAATTAATATAATTGATTGAATTCTTGAGAATGTACTTGAAGCATCAAAACTTTAGTTTGATTTCTCAAATTATATATCCATCATAAACTAATTGGAAATTCACGGTGACTATAATAATATAATTTAAATAAATCTGTATTAATAACATGAGTTTAAATTAAATTAAAATAGTTCAGATATATATCCAGACATATTTCTCATTATAAGTTATAGTTATCATTATTATCACTGTTCATGTGTTAGAGTTATTATTAGTCATAAGTTTAGATAATTATTACTGTCAAAATGATATGTTGATAACAGTGTTAACTTTAGTTCTATATTTTTCAACATGCTATCAAACGATATCTATTGATAAATTAATATACATGAATATAAAGTAAAAAAGTCATCTATATTATTGAAATTCATACATTTTATAAGACGCTACATTAATTATAAAATTAGTATATTTTTGAAAGTTGTAAATAGGTACATACAGTTGTGTAATCAACAAATATCACACCATTTTTGCATATTACTATAAGCGAATATTGTATTTTTTTTCTCTCTATCTCTCACTCACACACTAACACGTACTTTATCATTTTACGAACAATTTATTATACAAATGAGTTATTTAAAGAAAACAATTTAAATAAATAAAAACGTTAGTAATGAAATAAAAGGGTAAATATTTATAGAAATATCTAGATTTTTGGGTCAGAGCAGAAACCTTAGTTAACTATATTTCTTATTAACATACTTTTTTCATAAATATTTGGTTTAAAAGTTTTGTTTAATGATGAAATTGCTTTAAACATCAATTATGCTATTATTTATAATTATTTGCCAATAATAATATTTTGTTCCGCAATTACGTGAAAGTATCCGTAGTTAGTGAAAAAGTGAACAACTTTAAGTTGACATGCGTTTTTATTCAAACATGCAAAAAAATGTCAATATTTTTATGACAATTAATTTATGATAAGAATTATTTGCATTTCTTATTTTTATTGAATGTCAATTGAAACCTAAAATTATTATTATTATTCATCATTAATAAATTAAAACCGATATACATTTGTAAGCAGTAATCTGAATAATAGTAACAAATAATAGGTGAAAATACGCATGATTAAAATATTAATCACTATAGAAATGCCGTTTTAAAGTTGTTCATTTTAATACATCAATACCTAACTTTTTGCTCTATAAATTAATATATTTTTAATGAAATGATTCAATCAAAAAAAAAATTAGTTTCATCATAATTTATTGTTGATCATAAAATCCTTAAATCCTGATCATATATTTTCGAAAAATGCATTTAATTCGACACTCGAATACCGGGGAGGGTAATTTATCTGTATCTGAATTTTGTCCCCTTTTTCATTGTCACCATAGCGATATTATTATAAAAACAAAATATACTATTATCTTTAAAAATCTGAGTAGTTCCTGCGGGTGTGCCCTTGGATCAGTTTATCGTGCGCGTTTAATCAAAAAAAAAAGTGGTCTCAAAAAAAAAGTTCAGTGCATAATAATAATAGTTTATAATAATGGTATTAATGTTGGCCGAGACTCGCGTAATCTAATTTCAATCCTAATAGTTATAGTTGTCAGCAAAAATACTCCGACGCGCTTTCAGTCATAAAAATGGCATTCATAATTACTTACAATGTAAAAGTTCTAAAATTGAAGTAGACTTTGATCATAATTTATGTTTGATGTACTCTAGCAATACAAACGTTTGGTAATTTAATAGTACCCGACTAAAAATTGACACTAGTATGTATATAGGTTATTTGAATATATTTAGTTACTGTATGTACTAAATATATTATTGTCTTTAATAGCTTGTAACCTTAAGGGATGTATGAAACACAAAATTAGATTAATTTATTTCATCAAGTTATTATATATATAATATTCGTATATGAATTCTACTTTTTCGTTTTAAACAATAAATTGACAATTCGTGCAAAAAAGTTTTGACGATAAAAACAAATAAACGTATTTCTATGTTGGCGTGTGAATTCTACAATCGCGTGCTGTGTATTAACCTCAATTTTAGTAGCTCGATTCAAAAAGTTTTATTACATGCATTGTTTTTCTTTTAAGTTTATTTTATTATATATATATTTTTTAACCCTTCTGGATTATTAATTCATACTCATTATTTTTGTCCTTCATTTAGCCTTGGTATTTCATATCGATCACCGACGACATTACACCTTATCATCATTGCCAACCTTTCTGATAACGATATAATGATTTTTTGCGAAAATATCGTTTAAAATTATAGTTTGCACTTTTACTTTTTCAGCACTTATATAGCTCGCACAGATGTCAAGTATAGTTGATTAAAATAAAATGTCATTAGGCAATAAAATTAAAACTACTTACGCAGTAAACAAGTATAGCATTTAATCATATTTATATAATATATCATATTACTTGATATTTATCGGTTCTCAATTTTTTTAAACTATTTAGTACAATGGATAACATTGATTCCATCGTTCTTGAATACTTGAACACGGTTTAATCTATTTTAAAGAATGAAGGTAATACTTCGATTTGTTATGTATGTGTAATAATGGGATGTATACATATATAGTCATTAATTAATGTAATAATATATTAAAAAATAGTTTGAAATTCACATGACATTTTTCACCGATTCTAAATACATATATGGAAAACTTATCTTGTGTTTTTTAATATAATAACTATAAAAATAAATATATATATTTTAAAACGAAGTACCTTCAAGAAAATTTAACCATAATAATTCTACTAATGGAAATTTTTTTAAAATTATAATATATATTTGCACTTGGTATTATAATCATCTTCCGTTTGTATTTTATGATAAAATTATTGCAAAACTTAATTTCTAAATTTTACTGCCAACAGTACATATAAGTACTTAATATTTATGACATATTTAGTTCTTTGTAGTTATACAAGTATATCTTTTTTAATAATTTTTCAACAAAAATTAAGTAACATTTTTAAATCATTATTTGTGAATTTAGGCGATTATCAAGCCATTTTTTTTTTACAGGTTTATTTATTGATGATGTTATTTTGTGATTTAAATGCACATTGAGAAAAAAAAATTATATTTAAATACTTTTAAAACTATTTATAATATAATAACAAATTTTTATTATAAATAAAAAAATATAGTTACTACAAAGTTTTTTCGCGGAGAAAAAAGCGTTCAATTTTATGCGTAAAATATTATTTTAAATAAATATTTCATAATTCCCCTATAATATTTGTATTTTATTTGTAAATTATTATGAGCTACTAAGTACAGAGACTATTTAATATGTTTGTATAATATTATTTTAAAAAATATATTTATTTTATAAAATATTTTTTTAATTCAAATGTGAACTAAACAATTTAAAATTGTTATATTGCTTAACTTTATATCTTCCAAAAACAAAATTATACTATTCAATATACAATAACTCATTAGAAATACATTTTTCGTTCTCATAACATAATCAGTAATATAAGGTAAATAAATATAAATCTACTTTTATATTTATGTATAAAAAATATTCTTAAGAAAACAAATCATTAATATAGCCCAAATAAGTTCTAAGTAATTCAAACATACATAGTTAAAAATTCATCATTTCATAGACATTAAAGATATTTTTAATGTATCAACAACATTTGCTGTTAAAATATTATTAATTATTATTTTTTTTTTTTAAGAAATGATTTGTCATTAAAACCATTTTTGTACAAGAAAAAAACTACCAACTTACTATGATACACAATTATTCAAATTTTTGAAAGCATATTTTTAATAATTTTAAGAATTTAGGCTTTTTGATAAATTTCTTATTTAAATTTATGAATTTTTTTTATTAAAAAATTGCTTTTAGAAATGTTTTCAATGATTATCATATGTTATAAGTTTATACAAATATTTAAAGTATCTAATACAATTTTAAATCAAAATATTATTACAAATATAATTGATTTTTTTCTCAAATATCACTTTTGTAATCTTAAATGCATTTATAAATTATTAAATACGACTGTCGAGCTTTATAAAAAAAGTTTTAAATATAAGAAGTGAAAAGGAACATACTTTATAAAACATTTTCAAAACAAAATTTAAATTATTTTTATAGAATCTATTTTTATTTTTTATTTCACATTCTAATAAAATTCGACCCATAATTCTTATGAACTTATTTACTCAACACATCATATAGGTAAATGCTGTCTCAAAATCTATGTATTTTAAGCATCTCAGTACTTCACAACACACAATACAATTTTTTGCTAATAATATAAATGTAATGTACTCTCAAATATGATTTAAAAAAAAATAAAAAATAAATAATGGATTAACTTTCAACGTTACCTATTTCATATTTATTTATATTTTTTTTAACGTATATTTTTGAAATACGACATATTTTTAATAAATATACTTAGAATTAGAATTTCTAGAACGTATTTATAGAGCTCATTTCGTGTACAATATTATAACATTTATCGAAAACATAAACTAATAAAATACAATAAAGAAACAATTCGAATGTTTCAACAAAAGTTTTCAATACGATAGTAAATAATTCATCAATATCGTTAATAAATATACCTACTGATAATCTTGCCATATTTACGTTACTATAACTGTACTAAGTTCGTAGTGCATACAGTACATGATAAAATAAAATCCATGTATCTACTAGGAATTTAAATAATCCATACAGTTTTAACGTTCGAAAGTCGAAAGTACAACAGTAATGTGTTTAAGCATCGTTATGGCGAAACGCGAAAATAACGGGGTGCGAACAAATTGTGCGATTTTAATGAAACAATTTTAATATTTATAAACGTGTTCGCGGAAAAGGAAATGCATCCTTACGCGTATTATTTAAAATAGTCGAAAAAAAAAAGGTTACCGTTTTTTTTTTTTTTTTTCTAGCTCGAATGCGATCACGTGAACATTATTGTTATTATTCGTGAAAATACGTCCGACGTCCGTAAATCAGAAATATCGAATTCGACAAAAATTTATTAACCGGTTAATAGCACGGTTGACATGATGAGGTACAACCGATATTCAAATAATCGGCATCGGTACCTATTATCGTAATTTGTTTCGGTTATTTCTTAACTCAACACGACATCGTTCTAAATATTGTTGTTAATATTTTCGTAAAAACTATTGTAATTAATCATTAAATAGTGTTATTGTAAATATTGTGCAATCATATTACCATGGTGGTGCAAGATTTTGACTTTCCGTAGTGAAGCTTCGACGGACGATGGAGACAATTGCGTGCGTCCAACACGTTGACTGAAACTTTAGTCCGGCGGCAACGACGACGACGACTACGACGGCGGCGGCGGCTGCGGCGGCAGCGTCGTCGGCGGCAGAGCAGTGTGCCTAGGCAACCACTCCGGTGCACGTACCTGCACCCTGTCACGCGGTCGGTGCAGAGGTATGCGCGTACGTTCTGGGCGAGTTGTCGTGCACACTTGCTCGGCCCCGGATACAGTGTACGATATTATGCATAAAGGGAAATAACTATTTTTTCTTTTTTTTTTCCTTTGCACTCGCGCACCGGCCTCGTACGGCGAATCCACTGCGGGCACGTTCGACGTACCTATTATACAATCTGGGGCGTATTTGGAGGGGGGATGATACGGGTGTTAAAACGCCCCCCATCGATGGCGGTCAAACGGGGGGGGGGGTTGATGAGGAGGATATATCCCCCCCCTTGACCTTTTTTTAAATATTTATAATTCTTCCATATTATACATAATATAATATAGGTATTCATCTATTTTCTATTTAAAAAAATAAATATACTGTACTTATTAGTTATTATACAGTCTCTAGATTCGAATAAAATTAACAGTTCAAACATAAAACACTAAAATATTAATTGAAACAAACTTTTTAGATTTTTTTTCATTTCCTTTATAGTTAAATTATAAGAATGTATGAAATTTAAATTTAGTACTTAATGCTTAACATAATATATTATATTATTATATGAATTGTGTAATCATATTATTTTAGAGTCGTCTCAATGGTTTAACCACTATGGTTGTTCATCGTGAGGTTGTTAATATAACTGTAGACGGAATACTGGACGAATTAGCAAAAAAAACCAGAAAAATAGATTTAATAATATAAATATCATTAACTAGCCGACCCGTCACAGCTTCGCCCGTGATTGGTTGTTTATTTTGCCTTCGAACCATGATATGAGAATTTTTTATTCAAATATTATTGTTTAATGTGATCGGCAAGTAAATATAAAAAAACGGTTAATGAAAACGGATTGAAATTTTTCTAGCGTTATAATTGATAAAAATAAATATAGATAAAAAAGAAATAATTTATGGATGATAAAGAATTTGATTGAAGTTGATGAAGAAAAAAAAAGAAAAAAAAAAGAATTAAAATAAGAATTTTATAAGACTTCTGAGTATATGATGTTTTTTGTTATATTTCCTGTTGAAATTAAAATCATAAGATGATTTGGGTCCCCAGTTCGAGAAAATGCCACGTATAATTGCCCATGTGAAAAGCACTCTGTACGAAGATCTACGCCAACGTACTTGAATGTTTGACTTTGCGCTTTTTTTGTGGTAATGGCAAAAGAAACTTTAACTGGGAATTGAAGCCGTTTGAAAGAAAACGGCAAGTCAGAGGGAATCATGGGAATTCTTGGAATAAATGCAATTTCTCCTTTCGCTGACCCTGTAAGAATTACGGATTCTATAATATTATTTCGCAACGATTTTATTTGTAATCTTGTACCGTTACATAAGTTCGGTGGTTGAAGATTACGTAATAATGTAATTGGAGCACCAATTTTTAATTTTAGCTTATGAAAAGGAAATCCCGAAGGAGAAAGAGAATTGGGAAATTCTTGTGGATAATGAATAGCATCATCTGTTGATGTAACTGTATCAATAGATAGATATTCTCGTGAGTGTCCATCGAATTTTAGAAGGATGATATCATTAATTTCTCCTGCTGTTACATTTCTCGGAGAGATAATAGCTTTTTCACATAACCACTGATAAGATTTATTGGACAGATTAAAAATGTCAGGATAAACTGTAGAAATCAACTCTTCCACGTTACTGACCGCCCGTCCAATCGTATGATTGACAGAAATGTAACCATTTTCATTTTCGAAAGTTCCATTTCCAATTTTCAACAACTGTGCTGGAAAAATATCGTCCCCTCCGCATAAATAAACTCTCATGTTTGTTCGCAAATACAGTTTTTCAACATAGTTCCATATAGGGGAAGATTTTAAGCAAGTATTAATGATATCAGCTCGAGTACCTTTAAGGATTACTGGTAAGGTTTGACGGAAATCACCAGCGAAAACAAATGTTATGCCACCCATAAACTAATTATTACACCTTTCAGAAAATATTTTTGCCATCATATCTACAGCGAATTGGCTGAATAATGTTTTGTTATAATGTAGATGATTTAGACTTGTTTCTCTCACCATAAACCTATAAGAATAAAATTGCATGCAGGAGACAGTTTTTGTTCGATTTTGGTTATTTTTCTGTAAAATATTAATGTGATAATCGTCTTCGCCTCTAATATACATCAATGGGTATTGCAGTGCATCATAAGATCTATTCAATTCGGAAACTCGACTCAAGTGTCCACTCCGACTGTGCAGAACTATATCTCTGGGACCTTTATCTTCATTAACTAATAATACAGCTACTTCATCGATGGTAGGTGCATTATATTTACCTTTGTGTTCATCTTGAGGAACTCTGTCAGCATGAATAATTAACTTAAAGTTTTGCAACTCATCAAAAGACCTCGACTCCAGATTAGATCTGAAGCTCTGTATGAGGTGATTATTTTCACGCAAAACTGTTTGCAATGATTCAATGAGACCTCTTTTTAAATTTGGAATCATATTTGTTCGAATATCTATTATATTAATAATATCTATTTGATCCGACTCTGACATAAAATATATTTGTAAAAATTTAGCATTATTTCCAATTTCGGGTAATAAGCTACCTATTAAATGATGCACTTGACCTTGAATTTGAAAAGAGGGCATGAAGTTCCCTTCAACTATTTCGTTTGCTCCAAACGATGTCATTTGAAACAGAGTATTATACCGTCTAGAATTATCAAAGAAATGTTTTGATAGAGGGTGAAAATTATCAATTAAACTTTTTAATTAGGTCTGGAAGATCCTCAAATTGGTACAAAACAACTTTACCGTCAGCGCAGCAAAGTCCATGGGTTTCATCTTTCCATTTTTTTGCATGGCACTTAGGACATAATATAGTCATTTGTCCAATTTGAAGCGCTTTAATATTTAAATAATCAATCTCGGATTGATAATATAGGTACACGCACAATATAGGTACAATTGTTTTTAATTGTTTAAGAACTTTTATGAACTTTTTTACTGACAAAAGTGATACTAAAACCTTCAGCAGAGTATCGGGTTTCAGCCAAAAAAAATTTCAGCCAAATCGGTTCAGTAGTTTTCTCGGTTAGTGCGGTCGAAGAAAAACCCTTACAATTTTATATATAGTATAGATAGATAGATAGATAGATAGATAGATAGATAGATAGATAAATAGATAGATAGATAGATAATAATTAATAATATCATTAATATAATATATTTTCCATTTTTAAAAATAAAGATTTTTATATACAGTGTTTGTTAAAAAGTCAGCTACAACCCCCTCCATGACAAAATCATTTGACCGCCACTGCCCCCCATCAACCGTATTTTATGGTATTTCACCAAATTTCAAACTTACAGTATAATTTGAATAAACCTTGTGTACAACTTGTAGATTTTACATATACTGTCTTAATATAATAATTTTCATTAATATAATAATTTATATGAATAAGTGGTATTTATTTATGTAATACAGAGGGGGGCAGATCCTCACTTATCATAAGTCTATTACATTTTAAAACACCCCTGTTAAATGAATCTTAGATCCGCCACTGTATGCAATGTACCTACGTATGCATGATAAATAATATGCATACGTTTATACGTGTTCGAAGGGGAAGAACCAGGGGATGGAAGACACAGATTCATCCCCGGACGTAAAATTTTAGAGGGTGTCATTTTTGTAATTATTATCAACCAATTTGATATTTTTAACTTTGTTAAACTCTGTCATCAGGTTAACACTCGATAAGTATGATTGTATATTAATTATTAGAAAACAGTTTTCAAGAAGAGAATTTGATTATTGGTCTATGATAGGGAGTAATTTTAACATTTTCCCTGGGCGTAAAAATTCCTAGTACCCTAAATAATATAAGTATTAGTAAATAAATAGATATATAAAAGGTTATTAATAAATTGATAAATAATAATATCCTATAAATCCTATAAAATCCTAGTTCAACCTCTGCATGTACGTCACGGCTGGTATCGAACGATTAACCATCGCGATGGCTAAACTCGAGATTAGCCGGTTGATCCGACACATCTAGTAAATGATATCGGCCAGAGCCAGATTTAGGAATGTGGGGGCCCTGGAACCACCCTTAGAAGTAAATTTTTTTTTGATTACACATATTTAATAAACAAAATTCCAAATATTCAGAATTTCGGTTAGGAAAAAACAATGATTTGTTGTGATGAAACAATAAAAGTAGTAAATTAATTTAAATTTATACTTATAAGCTCGATATTAATTTTTATGTAATTATAATATATAAATATATTTTTGGTTATTAAATATTAATAATAACATTGATTTATTAATTTATGACAATATCAATGATTGGACATTTTTATTCAAGTTGTGATTTAAACCTATTTTGCAAATGTTATATTGTGTTTAATACTTGGATTCAAAAAAACCACATTTTGTGGGGGGCCCGGGGCCTGAGACCCCTAAAACCGGCCCTGATATTGGCTAACGCCAACGTTTCGGATCTTATTATCCATCGGAAAGATAACGTTATCCAGTTTTACACACGGCTGACGAATGAATAATAATCGTCTGACCGAATGATTTAACGGTATAAGTCGTACAGGAAATCTTTTTTAAAGATGGATAACTCGAATATTAGAGTAGATTATTTACATTTTTATTTTTATTTTTTTTTATATATACATTTATTACTACACGTTAAACTGCCATCTGGAATCTTAAATTACATAGTATGGATATACTTTTACATTTACATTTTTTTTTATTTGTAAAACCATCTAAACGAAAACCGAAAACATTTTTGAAAGATCTCCGCCTCCCGATAATGACTAAAATCATTCCGATGTTTTCCACCGTTCCCAACATTTACATGTGTTTCGTACAATATTTTGTATAAATCTTCATTTCTTACATAAAAAAAAAATGTTACCGTTACCGTCGGTGACATGGGCTCAATGAGTTTTTCTTCGTCTCCAATTAAAATGGCTTTGGATAGTTCATCAAATTATGAAAGCACTTCGGTTAGTATTATTATTATTATTTTCATAGTAATTAATATTGAGTTAATATATTTTTTCTTTTGCAACTTGAAAGTAATATAGTTTCATTACATTTAAGTAATTAATAACGAATGAAGTAATATTGCTTTTTTAAAGTAACTAACCCAACACTAATAAATATACACCTGTACACAGTTATATGTATTTATTATGTATAAACTAGAGTCAAGCTTGGGGATTAAGGGGGGGTCTAGCCGGGGTGGTAGCCCCGGGGCTCTCTCGAGTACCCAAGTGAAAGTGGCCCAAACAATTTTAAGCCGATACACATTTTTTATCATATTAAAATTAGTAGTTTTATAGACCTAAATTGTATACACGGGCGGGTTTAAAGGGGTGAATTAGCCCCCCTTTGGGACTATAGTATTTATTTTACAAAGCAAAATGTTATGATATATTAATAATTATAATAAAATATCGTCAATGGTCATTGATGAATATGGTACCTATTTTATATATTTTTTTTATAAATAAATAGCTCACTTTTTTTGTTAATTATATATATTTGCCTATATTTTAAAATGGTTTCAGATTAAAATTGATACCAATAATGTAACTATTTAAACTTTGTCATTATTATAAAAAAAATGATTTACTTATGAGGGACCCAAAAACATATTCTGTAATTTATAATTTTATATAGATTTAAAAAACCAACTAATTTAATTCTTAAACCTCCATTAACCCCTCCCTTGATTAGTAATAAAACCCACCCCTGATTGTATATACCTATTAATTTTATAATTTTATAACGCAACTAGCTGACCCGACAAACGTTGTTTTGTCGTATAAATTATTTACACATAATAATATTTCTCTTTCTCACACTTGTAGTTAATTGTACCTATAGATATAATAGTTGGAAAATTCAAAGTTAAGTTTTAACATTTGGATATTAAGACTTATTATATACGCTTAAATATAAAGAATATTACGTTGGATATCAACATTTTTAAAATGCAAAATTTTTTAAATGAAATTGTAACTTGTGTGATTACTATAATAATACTGGACTGAGATCATATAACGCGCAAATGGTTAATATATCTGTGTAAGAGCCGTCTTACTGATTTGATAACAACATATGCAGGTAATATTATAATTATCCGGGTCGACAAGAACATTGGAAAAATGTTCGGAAATTAACAGTTTGAATAGAAAAAAAAACGAATAATATTTCAGTAACGTCAAAAACATTCGAACAAAGGAAAAATAAAAATAATCCGTATTTTGTATCATTATCTGTAGGAGGCGTAGGTGAGTGCAGACTTTTTTTTCGCATGGATAGATTCGTAATGCCGATATTTTATAAAATACAATGCAGCTTAAAACAAAAACTAATTTCCAAATCTTAATATGGATAATGACATTTTTTTCAAAAATATATTATAATACACTAGAAAACGTCAACGTGTATACGTAAAAACAGTTTTAGCATTTGATTACATCACTTATTTATGCCTACATTTATGTAGGAGTTAATATTAATACAATTTCTGATATCCGGTCGAAAGAATGTTGATTCTGAACCGCATGTTTGAAACTAAGAATTAAAGAATAATGCGATACGAGGCATGGTGGTTGTAGGCATACAATAATGTTACAGTGGAGGTATCTACTATATTTACGTGGAATTAGAAGTTTTTCTAGTGGGTTGATTACACTCTAACGTTTTGACCTAAGCGAACATGATTTCATCCTCAGACAGATTACGCGATATTCCACGTGAGCGAGCTAGTGAGCGAGTGCTATGATTGCTAGGCCCTGTGCAATTTATAAATTCGAGCAGGGCCGACGATAGGAGAGGGGGATATCTACTATGTATATTATGTATAGTTGTGTACATACAGTGAATATACCGTAAAAAATAATGTTATATAATACGTAATCATACCAGTATAAATAAAATTAAAATTATTATCATAGTATAATTCCTATCGGCGCTGTCGTTAGCAGGAAAGCAACGTAAACAATTGTCTTGCACTAAAAATAAATTGGGAGGGCCCATAACATGTCAAGTTATAATTGTTAAATATATTTGGGTGCGAGGAAAGAGTACTGCTTTTGCGTAGGGCTTCACAAAAGCTTGCGACTGCACGTATTCCTATGAATGACGAAGCGCGACGACCTGGCGATCGCATTTTCTGCACACCTTTTGCGCCGGCCATGTCTGGTTACCTGCAAACGGAAAACGCGATTGTGTTTTCAATTTAGTTTTCACGCTTTATTTTCAAGTTGATCTGCTGTGCAAACATCTTGTGTATTAATTTTTAACTATACTATATTGTATTATATATTTTTAACAATAGATATAAGTAAAGACCGAATTTATATGTTTTTACATATCATTACTGGGTCTATGCAGTTTTACGAGAGTAAAAAATGTGGAATATTTGTTCAATTCTGAGTTCGTAGAAAAAAGTTTTTCTTACATATTTGAGAATATTTCATAAGATAGAAAGTATTTAGCACATTTAGCATATTTTAGTATATTTGACTTTGATGTCATCGTTAAAAATTGTACAAAATATTATCTGCAAACTAACCAATATATCTGGTGAAAAAGGTAACATAATAAAAACTAAAGTTTCTCAATTATGTCAAAAAAATAAAGATTACCAAATGTTAGTAAAAGTTAGAAACATTTTATATGGAAACAATGAAGATCTTCAAGAATATTTTACACCCAGTGTAGTTGCTGACATGAAGTTGGCACCTCTAACATCTGTTGATGTTGAATGTTCATTTAGTCTCTATAAACAAATTTTAAGCAATAGAAGAACTTACATGAATACAGATAATATGGACAAATTTATTATTGTTAATTTATATAATAAAATTTAAATATTATTTCAAGTTTCTTTTTTATTTTTCAGAAAATAAATATTTATCATTATATGCACCAAATGGATATTGTTTTTTATATCTTGTACCTATTAAATAATTATTATTTAAGGATTACCTTTTATTAACTAATTTTTTTTGTTCTATTATATTTTAATATAAATGATTATTTGTTATTTTTTCAAATAGTGACTATAGTGTTAATACAACATTTAATTAAAATATATCAAAGGAATATGGTTTTAAATTTTAATACTACAGACTATACTGTTATATTTTTACAACATTTTTTAAAAAAATGTATAGTTTAATAATAAAATATTAGATATATGACAACCAAAATGTTAAGTTTTATATCGCTTGACAAAGTAAATTAATTCATTAACAGTTATTATTTGTATTGCTCCAGCTCCTAATGCATTTAACAATAATATTATAATCTCTATAGTACTGAGAATTCGCAATAGTGCCCACTGCCGGGCCCGTATTTATTTTTATATAAATTTACCGATGTATTCATATTTTGTAACATGATATAAATAAATTGTATAACCATAGGTAAATCGTAAGAGATTATGTTTAACCATTAGGTTATCAGCTTATACACAATATTATTTCTGTTAGTCATAATCAGGACTCGGAACTTTATGAATTTGCATCTTACTCAGGAAACTGCATATTTAAAATCTGATTCGATACAAATTTGTTTCATGAACCATACAATTTAAATGAAATAATTTATGTTGCATATTTTTGCATATTTTACTAAATTTATATGATTTTGCATATTTAAAGATTTTGAGTACATAAATGCATTTTATATTAAAAAGGTATTAGCAATCAACAATAAACAAGTTTTGAATAATTTAATATTGTAAATATAATGATTTACATATAAGTAGCCTATATATAATTACGTATTACACAGTCGACCACACTCGAACAACTGATAAAGTAATGCTAAAATTACATGAAATAATAATATAAAAGTATTTCTCGTTCAAGACTTATCGTAGACCTAAGAATAGAAAATTTGAGATACGGATTGCACACACATATACAGTAATATGTACTGAACAACGCTGGCGAGAAAAAAAGATTGAAAAGCAACGCTGACAAAATTAAAAATAGTTGAAAATAAATGTATAAATGATGCCTTAAAGCGTCTGAAACCTGAACAGTTGTCAGGTAAACTACACACACGTTCCGGTATGCAAAACTGTACAGGTAGAAAATATGAATTTTTAATTCTTTCTGGAAAACTGAACAGTTTTCAAAACC
This sequence comes from Sipha flava, assembly GCF_003268045.1. Taxonomy (NCBI): domain Eukaryota; kingdom Metazoa; phylum Arthropoda; class Insecta; order Hemiptera; family Aphididae; genus Sipha; species Sipha flava. Next base: position 496,253 of record NW_020273108.1, read on the forward strand.
TGTACAGTTATACAAAAACCAGCTCGTATACACGTTCCGGTTTGCCTTAATGTTTATACTTGTAAATACAAATAGCCGTAACTCGTACTCTTAACTCGTAATTTTTATATTTATATTTAAGTCGCTCGTTTGATAAAATTAAACAAAATACCCACACACCAACGATATTGTATTGTGTTGTATTGAGGTGTATGTTAGTATTTATTAGTATGTGTGCGTTCGTGTGTCGAAAATATATACGATAACAGTGGTTTGTTACTGTTAAATTTAGTGTGTTCGTATTGTTAAAACCGTGCCACGTGCCACGTAAAATAGTGATTTTAATATTTGTCAGACAAAAGTTAAAATGCCTAAAGAAAAAAAAAAATTTAAGTAGTCGTTTAAATACTTTCGTATCCGAGTTCGGTAAAAATGTTTTTGGTATTAATACTAGAGTATTATTTTGCAAGTATTGCGAAACGAAATTCGATTCTGAAAGAAGATCTAGTGCAATACAGCACTTGAAAATAGAAAAACATTTGCGTTAAACGAAAAGAAGATAAAAAAAAAAACCAAGTGCCAACCACTATTAACCAATGATTTATCGTCTAAAAAATCGAAGTTCAACCTGGATTTTTGCAAAGCTATGATCTCTGCTAATATACCACTTAATAAATTATCAAATGTAGAGTTTCGGAAATTTTTAGAAGATTATTCTGTAAAAGATGTCTCCACAAAATCAGTACTTCAAAAATTCTATTTAGACGACTGCTACAACGAAATGATGGAAAAAATTAGACAACGTGTTTTCGACCGAAAAATTTGGGTGTCATTTGATGAAACAACAGACGCAGAATGTCGGTATATAGTAAATGTAAATAGGGACTTTGGAAGAGGATACTGCTGGTTCAATTTTTTTATTGAATACTGAAGCACTAGAAAAAATTAATCACTCTACGGTTAGTAAACTTTTTGACAAATCTTTAAACATGTTATGGCCTGATGGGATAAGGCATGACGACGTATTATTATTTTTGTCCGACGCTGCACCGTATATGATAAAATGTGAGAGATCTATGAACGCACTCTACTCAAAAATGGTAAATTTGACTTATGCTGCTCATGGTCTCCATAGAGTTTCGGAGGAAGTACGAAATCAATTTGATACTGTTGATAAAGTAATAGCTTACGTAAAAATGATCATTTTCTGTTTACAAAAATCTTCTAAGCTACAACAGACTATCATTTAAACTCGAAAACATAAAAAAGCATCTTATCATTCAGGGTAATTCAGATAAATGTAACAATTAATACTTAATATGATTTAATAATCGCTGTATTTAATGAATTCTATTTTTTTTAAATTAGAATTCTAAGAATAGATTCAATATAACAGCTTCAAATCATCAAAAGAAAAATATTAATAAAATATTTATGATTCAAAAATCATTTTTTTTATAATTATGCTTTAAAATACATCTTTTTTATAAAAAAAATAAATGCATATTATACTGCATATTTGCGTTTTTTTAGTGCATACGTATGCACATATTTCATAGTTTTTTAGCGCATTAAGTTCCAAGCCTTGGATATAAGTAATATAATTTTCTATAATACGACAGCATTTCAACCTTTTAGTACACAGTTTCCCACGCTTTATCTACTGAAAGTTGATTACGATGATTTGAATATTTTACGTTGTATAGCATAGGCCTTTTTTGAACTTTTGATTTTGAAATTTCTGCTTTGCATTCATACTATTAAATTATGCATAAACAAATATACACACAAGATAAAACTCCTGTGTTCACTCTACAGAAAATAGTGCCAGTCACCCGCGTCAAAACAAATTTGTTTTGACACGAGCGATAATATTATTATCGCCCGCCTATTTTCTATACAAATAAGACGTCCCATGAATAAAATTTGTTTTGAATTTTATTGCTCGTGAAATCGCGTCCACCTAGTATATGACGTAACGGCCTCCACGCAAACTAATATATATATTTAAAAAAATTCAATGACGTTTCTCAAGAATGATGGCAAACAAATTACATCGAGTCGACGTCTCTTTAGATATCTTAGCTGCAGAATTTTGTCTAGTACCACTGGCTTCTAAAAGGTTATACAATTATATAGTTTTTGTTTATAAATTAATAAACGGTAATTTATCCTACCCCGAATTCTTAAGGATAATAAACTTTAACATTACAACTTTTAGTATAAGAAAAAAATCAACTCATCCTTGTCGCAAAATATTTTTTATAAAATTATATTTAATTATATGTAATTATATAATATTATATATATTTATGTCATTTTTACTTTATTTTTAAACATTTAATATTTATATCTGTACATATTTTGTAAACTAGAATGCTGTACTAATTACCTCTTTGGGGATGTTATAAATTCAAGTAAATAAGAAAATAAATAAATATTTTGTTGGATTGGATGGTGATGACCAGGGCTCATAACATATAGCTCTAAAAAAATTAGTTATAAGCGCTATAATATACTCTTAAAAATATTCATATAAGCGCTTAAATATGCACTAAAAATACAAAAATATTCTAAAAATATATCATGTAAAAAAAAATGTAAAGTTTTATTATTAAAATTCCGATCGCGTCGCTATATGATATAAATAAATAAATAATTTAAACCTTAAGAAGAAGAAAAGAATTAGTTAATTAACATGAATTAATTACATATATAAAAATTAATACTAATATAATAACTATTTATCATTAAAAAAAAAAATGTTTTAAATGGTACAGAACTGAAAGACTTAAAAAAGCAAAATAGCAAATAACAAATTTCTAAATATGCAAAAATATGCAACATAAAATTTCGCATTTAGCTTCTTAGTTATCTAAAACAAATGTATAGCTTACTTAAGTATTTCTAGGACTTCTCAAAAAAAAAAATGTAAATTCTATAAGTTATGAGTCCTGGTGATGATTCTATTCAAATACATTTCCTTCGTCAATCGCGTTTTTTCGTTTCAACGTTTCGCATATAATTTCGACATAGCCTCCACCGAGGAAGTAAATACACAAAGTCAGGGGTGGGTTTTATCATTCACCAAGGAAGGGGCTAATGGAGGTTTTAGAATTTGGTTACTTGTTTTTTAAATCTATGTACAATTTTAAATTACAGAACATATTTTTGAGTCCCTCATAAGCAGAGGCGTGCACAGACTTTGTCCGCAGGAGGGCCCCTTAAAAAAAGTGAACCAAAGATTCTTGTACTAAAGACTACTAGTATAATTAAATATTTTAAATTTTATAAATTATTTATTTAATTCAATATGCAAATATAAAAATAAATACTATTTAAGCTTACACAATTTATATCTAAGAAATCCTTATTTACATATTATTATACTATTTACAACTCCATACTTCTGTCCACGGGAGTAAGGTTTTTGAATGTATCAATTACATCTTCAATTTTTGTATTATATGCAAGTTCTAATTAGTCTGTTTAATAACTAATAACTTTATTACATTTATTCACAGATATAAATTTTATACTATGAGATCAAAACTGGCTTTACTTTATTCATGTAAAATGTAAAAATGTTTGCTAGTTTTGTATAGTATAGATATACATTTATTAAAATAAAAGTCAGAGTCCGCAAGGGGAACGCCCTCCCTCCATTGCGCATGCCTATGCTCATAAGTAAATCATTTTTTCCATAAAAGTGACAAATTTTAAATAGTTACATTATTGGTATCGATTTTAATCTGAAACCATTTTAAAAATATAGGTATACGTATACATATAATTAACAACAAAAATGAGCTATTTATTTATAAAAAAAAATGTGTAAAATAGGTACCATATTCATCAATGACGATTGACGATATTTTTTAATAATTATTAATATCTCAATACATCATAATACTTAGATTTGTAAAATAGTTAGCCTAGTCCCAAGGTGGGGGGGGGATAATTCCCCCTTAGACGCCCCCTTAAACTCGCACCTGACGCAGGTGCAATGGCGTTCCTAGACACTTTTACAGTGGGAGGGGGAGTGAACATCATGCACGCATTCACACTTATGTATTTTTCAAATGAACAATACATAACGAGAATTTGAAGAAAAAAAAGCCAAGGGAGGGGCGACTGGCCCATTCGCCCCATTAGCACGCTGCTATATGCTGGTATACATCTGCCTACGTGTCACGGCGCGCGCGGCAGTACACGTCGACCGGGTTACGTGCGTGCTGGGGAGGCAATGTCGCGTCGGAGCAGTTGACCACGGTGCGGTGTCGACATTAACGTTCGTGATAGCGCGCGGGCCAGAACGCGCCGGCCAATCGGAATCGCCCACATTGTTTTTGATTACACTATCAAACGGAGGTTGACGGAACGCGTACCGCGATTTGAATACGGGTTGCCAAGCCGAACACTTTACGCGCGTCGCAAACCGTTTTCCCGTTCTCGTTTCACCGGTGTAATGGACACGGTCCCACGTCGTTCCGAATCGACTTGTTAGTACGACCGACCGACGTGACGACCGTGCCCGACGATACCGCCGTCGCTCCGAATCTCAGCAGTACGCGCCGACCGGCGACCATTGTGCCGACCACGTCGTCGTTTCGTTCACCCCCCCGTTTTACCTAGCCTGCCTACAAAATGATTTTCAATCCCATTCTGTTCGTCGTCGTCCATCTGTTGACGTTTTGCGTACTCGTCTTCTGTCAGTAAGTACCAAGTACCGCGGCCGTAACGTCTGCGCGGTCTTGTCCGAACGTTGTGCGCAACGCTCAGGCTTAACAGCATATCATTAGTAGTTGAGCGTCCGGTGTTCATCGTCATCGATCCCTCTCCTAGATCCTTAGTGCTTTTTCTTAACCGGAAAAAGTTCCGTCGTACCGTGAAACATTTGTTGCTATTTTATAATGTGTACACCGTATATGTTGTTTCTACAATAATACTAAACTGGATACCATAGACAATAAATTCCTGTAGTTCTGTAAATGTTCTAGCATTAAAGTTGTGTGCATCGAACAATACTACTCTGCTTAGAAAAATGCTGTAAATGGATAAAAAATAATGAAACTGTATTGTGTACTTGTTTTATATGCTTTTCTTAAGTTAAAATGTCATAACTAATTTGTTGAGATACATATCAATGCATAATTATTTTTTCAATAACTCAAACATAATTTTGGAAATATTTGAAATTACAGCATTTTTGCAAAGTTTACTTAAGTATTATCATGTGTATTACCTTAAGAAATAATATATTTCATTGAAAAAAATATTACGTTTATGAAGACAAAACTAGCAATTAATCTTCTTTAAATTACTATAGTCTGTTCAGATTATGAGTGCCCAAACTCGCGCATGTCTTCCAAGAAGCTGATTACAGTCGAACACTCATCGATATCTAGATGCTCTATGATTCGTTGCCATTGTTCGACCGCTGTCATTGTTTGTCAAAGTCGGTGTCTACCGCTTTGTATACAGATTATTATTAAAAAAAAAACCTTGTTATTCAAAATAGAACTATAGCTTTGCGTTACGAGAAGAATGTGGTAATACAGTTCACTACGTACAATAGCGTCGTAACGTGTCGGCATACTACAACGTTCCTAGTGGAAAGGATACATATGTAGTAAAAACCAGTTTTCGTCCAAGTGATTGGGCACTCTTATTCTGAATAAACTATAAACATAATATTACATAAATCTCAAAATAACTGAGTAAACTTAAAACATACTCCCTTACTAGGCAAAATAAGAATTGTCTACATTTTAAAATAATTTAAACTGAAGGTTAACTCTTTGCCATTAATTAATTTCTGCTGTGTTTTCCTATGAATTATTTTAATTATAATTATATTTTAATTTTTTTTTTTTCTTTTTAATGTAAATTTCTATCGAAATAATAGTAGTCAACTATATTTTAGAATTCAGGTACTTTAGTAATTAAAAGAACAAATTGTATATCTTTATAGTTGTGTCTTAAAATTAAACCTCAAACTTCGGTAGTATTTAAAGTTGGAGGTTTTGAATTAAAATTTATCAAACGCAATAATACTATTCCAATTTATGAGTTATTATTAAATAATATGAAAAGCACATTTCATTCTTATAAATATTATTTTATACGTTTTAATAACATTAATAATCTCATTTAAATTAATTGTTAGTTGTTAAATTGTACATTCATTGTTATTTCTAAGTTATTTATCAATAAAACAACTACATGATATTAAATTTTCATTAGAATATTATAATAATGAAATCTGAAATTGTATTGTTCATTTCAATTTTTTATCTTTTAAATTATTAAAACAGTATTAATACTTTTTAATTTAAAATAAGTATTTTTTAGAGAACTTAAAGAAAAAATATGTATTATTTAGTTTAAAATTATTTTCATTTAAATAAATAAATGATTTATTTAAAAAATGTTATGTAAGAAATATATTAGGTATTTACTTTTTAGTATTTTCATCTAATTGTTTTATATTGATTATATTATAAGTAAAAAAAAAAAAGGAAAAGAATCTGACTATATAATGAGGAGCATTTGCTTAATATATACACAGTGTAATTCTGTATTAAAATTTATTTGAAAAATTATAAAAAAAAATTAATTTTAAATAATGTATACTATTGACAGGTTTCACTGTCAAAAAGAAAAAAAACTGATATACCTTCTTTAAATTATATTTTCTAAATTACATTTGTGTCAAGTTAATAATTATTATTAACTAAACATTTTAATTTTAGGAATTATTATGACATATTGAATGTTCCACGCACGGCTAAGCAGAATCAAATAAAATCAGCATTTCGTAAAATGGCAAAACTGCTTCATCCTGATAAAAATCAAAATGATCCAGAAGCAGCTGAAAAGTTTTCAAAATTACGAAATGCATATGAAGTATTATCTGATGAAAAAATGCGGAAAGATTATGATAGATGTGGTGAGCAGTGTGTTAAAAAAGATAGCATGGCTTCTGGTCATGATCCATTCGCCAGCTTTTTTGGAGACTTTGGTTTTCATTTTGATGATTCATCTGGACAAAAAGAAATTCCTAAAGGTGGCACTATAGTTTTAGACTTGCATGTTTCTTTAGAAGAATTATATAATGGTAACTTTATTCAGGTATGCTTTTATTAATATTTAAATTTCTAATTTTAATAAAATATATATAATTAGCAATTATTTATTGAACATTTTTTAATTAAGGTTACAAGAAATAAGCCTGTCATAAAACCAGCTCATGGTACTAGACAATGTAATTGTCGACAAGAAATGATTACTAAACAGTTAGGCCCGGGCCGTTTTCAAATGATGCAACAAAATGTTTGTGATGAATGTCCCAATGTAAAGTAAGCTATAATTTGTTGGTTCTTATTTCATAACATAATTTAAATTAATTTATAAAAAAAATTATCTTTGAAAATTAATTAATTATAATTTGATGTACTGCAATTAAAATAATCTTTATAATAAATTTAATCTTAATTAATTTTAGTATTAATAATGATTTTAAATAAATACTTTACAATATTCAAATGTTTTATGTAATATACTTGTTTAAAATATTCATAATCTTTATTATTCCAGACTTGTTACTGAAGAAAGTATGTTAGAAATAGAAGTGGAACCTGGTATGAAAGATGGCCAGGAAACAAAGTTTACTGCAGAAGGAGAACCACATATCGATGGTGAACCAGGTGATCTTATTTTTAAAATAAAAACAAACCCACATTCAGTATTTGAAAGACGAGGTGATGATTTGTATACAAATTTGACAATAACTTTACAGGTAATGTATATTTAGGGTATATTTAAAATATTTGTTTTTATTTTGCATTATTTATTGTTAAAAACTTTTTATACTAAATTTGTTACTTAATGTAATCAAAATAGTGACATATCTAATTTATTAGAATAATAAAATCAATATATGAATCAATTATGTGACTTAATTTCTATTTTAAGATTCGATTACATACTATTGGGAAAATTCGTTATAATACAAAACATATTTAAATATTTTTTAGACATAAAATTTCTTTAAGAATATTTTATTGTACGAATCCAAAACGAGTATTATCATTGAATGATGATGCTTAAATTAAATCAATCAACACTATTATTCAATAAAATTAAATAAAAATTAATAATTATTAAATGGTTAACACTCGTAAATCAATATATAAATGAGTAAACAAATATTTTATGTAAAAAAAAATAAACAAATAAATAAAAATGGCCTACAATATTATTAAATTTGTAAAATAAACTGGTTTCAAACTAAAAATTTATCGTCAGGTGTATAGCCAATAAAATCACAACTGAATATAGAAAATTAGTTGCCATTTTATTTTTTTCATTTTCAGTCGCAATTTTATTGACTTTTATATACCTGGCGATGGATTTCTAATTCGAAACTTTAATATGGTCGTATTTAACAAACATTGTAAGACATCAGGCTTATCATTTATTTATTTCTATATTATTATATGTTAAAAACATTAATTTATTCTCAAGTCATATCTTACTCGATTTGTTAAAATGTTTTTTCTGCTATAGCATATTTATTATTGTGTTATTATTACTTATCTATAAAGCTGATAAAATACTGATAAACACCATATGAAAACTATGTTAATTGAAAATAAATTTGTGATGCATATATTCTACAAAGCGTTTTATTTATAGGATGCATTAATTGGCTTCCGAACAGAGATAACTCAATTAGATGGTCGGAAAATTTCAATAGAACGAGATACTGTAACTTGGCCTGGTGCAAAAATTCGGAAAAAAGGTGAAGGTATGCCAAATTATGATAACAACAACTTGCATGGTAATCTTATTATCACCATTGATGTCCAATTCCCTAAAAATAACTTCAGCGAACAAGATCAAGAAGGTAATCATTTAATTCTTAATAATTAGTATTTCACTTTTAAAATCTTTAGGTATAAAATTTTTTTAAGAAAAATATTATTTGTCTTACGGAGAGTTAACAAATGATAAGTGATAAAATTATTTATCTATTAAATTAATATTGGCCTAGATTTTGCTCTTCTTAAGATGAATAACCTGAGTAGTTTTATAATTAATTGGTAAAGGTTAAATTAATATTAATATCACTATTTTTTATTTCATTTCTAGATCTCAAGAGAATATTAGGTCAAAACTCGATTAATAAGTTATACAATGGCCTAAATGGATACTAAGAAGAATATCTTTCAAGTCACTAGTGCCACAAAAGATATTTTCTTATTATAACTCTGTGATGTAATTAATTGATCGTAGACTATTATGTATATTACTTTAATAAATGTGTGCTTATGAGTTAATTTGTTTAAAAAAAGAATTATGCGTTTTTACACCTGCGTATAAAAATCATGCAATTGTATGTTATATATTTACTAAATAATTAATACGAATTATGTATTTTATTTCTTTTTTATATATATATATATAAATAAATAAATGCTCTTGCCTTACAAAAAAATATAATATTATTCTGTTTTATGCAATTTTAGTAAAACACAATTACTTTCAACAAATAATGAATAAAAATTATTTCATTATCTCAAATAGGGAAGTCATCTAACTAGTCAAAAAAATTGTAAAAGCATACATTTTTTTTTTTAATTAAATGCTTTATAAAAAAAGAATAATATTACATTTATGATGAGTTCTCAAACTTAACCATATTTGGGAATTCATACTAAATTGACTGATTCTACAATTTAATCTATGTGTACTTAAATGTATGTATTTTTGAGTGTTTAATGTATTAAATGAATAATTATAACTGTAATTGTTTATTATTTAAATATAAATAATAAACCATCATATTACAATAAACAGAAATCATTGATAGTTCCAAAAATTTAAAAAGTACCTTTTATTGTAAGTGTTTATATGAATTTCTCAAATGTTTAAGTGAGAAACTTTAATTATATTTTGAACTTATATTAAAAATAAAATAAATATTCATTAGAATTTGTCATTTATATTTAAATGTTGTTTCTGTATGTTTTAATTTTTGTCTTTTTTTGTCTAAAAATATTAAATTTTTTTATTAGTAATATTATGTTAAAGAGGTCCAACAAATTTTCTTAATAAATACAACTATAAGCATAAGAATTAGTTATTATTATTAAACTTATTATTAAATTTAAATTCCTTACTCTTTTATATCAATAATAATATATATTTTATTCGTATAAGATTCCCTAATTTATCTCTGAAGACCATAAAAATGTGTTTTTTTTTTCTAGTCTAGCTATTATGACAATTATTCTTTATGGTTCAATTATATGTTAATTTTGAGAGTCAGATTGCTTAAGTCTTAAACGGGCACATTTTGACTATTAATTGTCAGATAGAGTTGCTTAGCTGGAGTCTGAATAATCAATAATATTTTGCCACAATATATTATTTATATATTTGTCATTATCATATTAACAAAAAAAGAATCCTATTATTAAGTTATTCTTAATAAGTTAATTAATTCTTAATTAAGTTATTCTATTATTAAGTTATTGTATTAATTACAAAATACTTGAATAACTCGATGGATTAAGATAATAATCAATTTATTAATTGAACCAGTAAATGACAACAAGTTTCATGACCTAATTAAAAATGAATTAAACTATGTTCTCAACCTTTTGAGGTAAATTTCCCCTTTCATACTATTTTATACTGTCACGCCCACCTTACCATAATAAGATTTAATTATGTTAAATATATATATATCTTTCTATTATTTTTATCCCTATAGTTGGTTTCATAGTCGGTCATGCGCTCTTTCCTGTTTCCAGTTAACTTCTTTAGTTCCATCTAGCTTGACAGTCTCTGCGTTCATTTATTTCACTGATTATTTTCGTTGGTTCTATACAAGTCACTCACAGCATTTTTCTCAAACACCAAATTTCAAAGCTTTCATGTATTTGCTGTTGTGTTTTATCTAATATTGCACCTGTATAGCACCATATTCCATACATACTATATAATTTTTTGAAGCATTTCCTCATATGAATACTCATATACTGGACCATATATTTTTTTTTTCTTCTTCGATAAACCTGAATTTGGTTGTGATTCTGGATCTTATTTCCATGATGCAGCCGCCTTGGTTAAGCTGCATAAGTATTTCATCCCTTTTTTCCAAACAGCTGATTTCCTGCTTGGATTTTACTTTGCAGATTCGGTTTAATTTATTTTTAGCAATCTAAATCATTATGGATTATTGGATTAATATGATAATATGAAAACCAATTTTTGAATATTTGATGAATTTATTTGTTAGGAAAAAAATATTATTATTATTTATACCCAAATAATATCGATACGGGCCTACGATAAGAAAAAAAAATTGGTTCAAATTATGGTAGACTATAACAATACTTAAAAGACAAAACCTATATTATGGGTCGCAAATAACTTGTATTTCTATTAGATCACCCTACTTCACGTATATACGCATTCACGCATTACAATTTTAGAGTTGTAGTATGTACTTAATAATTAGTTATTATAGGTATACAAAATCTTCTGCAAATGTAACGTAAATATTTGATATATTTATAACGACAATTTTCATAGAAACTAAAAACAAAAACCTATTATAGACCCTACTGTTCATAAAAATGTTATCTTCGTCACATAACTCATAAAATTATTTTTTTCCTTTACGTTTTACATATTCCCATACCCATCTTCTATTTTCACTCATTATTGTAAAAATGTAAGAATAATAAATGATAGACACACAATTAAGCCTTGATTATAAACATTAGGAAATAAATGCAATTGCATCAAGCTCTAGGCTTTAGTAATTACATTCAACATTTTTAAAAAAAAAGTTTATTTTCATAATATATATATTTATAATTGTACGTATGAAATATTTTTATCACTAAATCGTGACTTAAATATACAGTGAAAAGTAAAAAAAAAAAAGGTATTCGCATTATAATATTAATAGAGTAATAAAAAAAAAAAATCTGAATGAATGAATCTTAGTGAATACTCTTCTCTATTGGAAAATTGAGAAAACCCCTGTTATACGCGTTTTCATGTTACGATTTCGATTTTTGTTTTATTCGTTTAGAGATATGTTGGTCAGTATTATAATAGTACAGTAACACAGATCATTATCCAGTTGAAATTAGTGACCAAAAATATCTTCGTAATGCATATTAATTTAATTTATGTTTTATTTGTGAATATAACTCGCATACATTACACTATCAGTTCCGTATCATTGCTCGATGTACACGCACGGTGTTTTTGATCGTCTGTACTTTCATCGCCATTCTGCCTTGTTGTTTTTTTTTTTTCTTTCATTGTTTCTCTACACAACAATGTCTTAATTAGAGTATTAAATAACATCCACTATGTCTTAGTTATTACTAAATATAGTGAACGAGTGAACTGCGTAATAGTTCATTTTTATTCAAATTAATATATACGGGCAATGCCGTTGCCGGTAATCGCAAATCGTTCTTATCTGAAGACCAAGCCTATAGGTAATTACCGATATCAACTATCTCTTTAAATATCTTTTAACAATAATGGCGTCCAAAATAAAACCATTGCTCCTGTTCATCTTATCAACAAGAAAGGTAAAAATTCATTAACGGCCAGTTCAAGTTCAATAAATGATCTAGATAACGACAGGGAAATTATAAATAATAAAAACCAAAACAAAAGAAATATCTCTACGTCTTCAAGTACAAGTATTAAATCACCAACACTACCGAAAAACAAAAAATCAAAAAAACCTCTATTCATAACTACCAATCTCTTTGAAGTTCTATCGCAAAATGATGAAGAAGTTTTCGCTGCTACGCCAAAAGCACTATATCAAACGAAGTTATTCCAGATGAACCAATTAAACCTCCACCTCCAATTTTCGTCAGAGGTGTATTAGAATTTAAAGATCTTTGTGATGAAATAAGCAAACTTATTGGCAAAGATAAATTTTTCTGTAAATCTACTACAGATCAATTAAAAATCCAAACTGCAACTCCAGATGCATACAGATTACTAGTTCATAGTCTTAAAAATAACAATGCTCAATTTCATACGTACCAGCTAAAACAAGATAAACCGATTAGAGTAGTAATCAGAAATATTCACCCATCCACTGATATCAATGAAATTAAAAAAGAATTAATCGAATTATCATTTGTTGTCAAACAAGTGACCTCTGTTATACAAAAAACAATTAAACTTCCTCTACCCTTATTCTTCGTGGACTTAGAAAAATCTGAAAAGCCACTGAAAATTTTCCAATTACCCTCACTTCTATATACGAAAATCAAAGTTGAGGAGCCCCATAAGCCAAGAACAATATCTCAATGTCAAAATTGCCAAGTCTATGAACACACTCTTTCATACTGCGGATACCCTCCTCGCTGCGTCCGATGTGAAAATTCACATCTAACTTTAGACTGCACCGAACCACGGAACAACCCAGCCAAATGTGCCCTGTGCTTGGGCAGCCACCCTGCCAACTACCGAGGATAAAATGTGTATAAGAAACTCCAATGACGAACTAAGCCCAACAACAAAAGTAAATTTATATATGATAATGTTAACTTAAGTCATTCTAATAATAATAATTTTAATGTAAAAGAAAATCACCCATTACCAACAAATATTAATCCTAACACCCACTCCCCTCCCAAAACATATGCCCAAGCTACATCTAATGAAACAACTAATACAGGTCACAGCAATTACCCTTCTTCAACGTTAGACATCAACAAAACAATGTCAGATTTTATTGACAACTTTAAATTATTAATTAATCCATTAATCCATTGCCCTCTTAACACAAGTAATTTAATCACTTTTAAATAATAAAAATTATAAATAACTCACCCACAAAAACGTCTCTTATTATCCTTCTTTTTAATGCAAATGGCTTAAAAAACCATGCCAACGAAATACAAACTGTTAATGAATGAAAAACGTATCGATATTGCGTTAATAACCGAGATACACTTCACCAAATATTCCCAGGTACATATCCCATGTTATATTACTTAAAAGTCGAATCATCCTGACAACACGGCACATGGTGGTGTTGCCATTATCATTAAATCTGCCTTGTCTTTCTCACTACTCCCAAACTTCACCCTTGAACACCTACAATCTTGTGCTGTCACAATTAAGCTAAATAACATACCGATCACTATTGCCTCAATCTACTGTTCTCCGAGACACAACATCTCAGCTATTCAGTTTAACGACTATTTCTCAACAATTAACTCCAATTTTATAATTGGTGGAGACATAAATGCCAAACACCAAAGCTGGGGGTGTCGCGCAACCAACCCCCGAGGTAATGTCCTCTACAATTTTACCAATGATAAAAAATACTCGGTATTGGCACCAGCGGGTCCTACATACTGGCCATCTTCTATACGTAAAAAACCTGATATACTGGACATATTTGTTAGTTAAGTGCCAAGTAATTTATACTGCACCCCGGAAAATATCTTAGATCTAAATTCCGACCATTCATCCGTTCTTTTAACAGTTAGTGCTTCCCCAACAATTAAAATAACACCTCCAAAACTTTTTTCTCCACTAACAGACCGTATCAAATTCCATAACTTTGTAGAATAAGAAATAAATCTAAATTTCAAATTAAAAACATATGATGATATTGACAATGTAGTGGATAAATTCACTTCTATCATCCCAATAGCGGCTTAGGAGTCACAGTCAAATTCAAATAGTCCTCGAAATCCTAAAAACCCCTTACTCCCACAACATATACGTTCACTAATAGCTGAAAAAAGGAAAGCTAGAGCACGATATTAAACTTCCCGCCTACCTTCTTATAAAATAATATACAATAAACTGGCCAATTCGCTTAAAAAATACCTTTCAAAATATAAATCAGATTTCCTAGAATAAAAATTATCAAATATATCCTCCTCAGATGGCAGTCTTTAGAAGAAAACAAATAAACTTCTACGGTATAAGGCTAGCTTACTACCCTTAACAAAAAATGACACTTCTATTGCTGTAACTGATGAAGACAAAGCTGAAGATTTCCGTCATCACCTATCTGAAATATTTAAGCCACATCCTGATATATTTAATCCGATTCTCAGCGCAGAATTAACTCAGTATCTGGATTCTCCCATGCCTCTTTATCTTCCTGAAAAAAGTTTTACACCAAACGAAATTAAATCCACAATACAGAAGTATTCTCTTAAAAAATCACCCGGCTTCGATTTAATTACCACCGAAGACGCTAGGTGCCTACCGAAAAAAGCTATTCTATTCCTAACCCATTTATTTAATTCAATCTTACGACTCTCATATTGTCTGCTCCTATGGAAATTCTCCAATATAATTTTAATTCCCAAACCTGACAAACCACTGGACTTGCCTTCCTCATACAGGCCAATAAGCCTATTGCCATTTCTAGCAAAAGTATTAGAAAGGCTAATACTTAAAAGGCTTTTACCTTACATCGTCACAAATAAAATTTTACCAAACTCTCAATTTGGCTTTAGCTCGGCGCATAGTACAATACATCAATTACACAGGTTAGTTGACGCAATCTCATTTTCCCTAGAAAAAAAATGTTATTGCACTTGTGCTTTTTTCGATATAAGCCATGCGTTTGATAGAGTTTGGTATGAAGGCCTACTCTTCATATTAAAAAAATTCCTTTCATCTTTCTTATACTTACTGCTTAAGTCTTATTTAACAAACCGCCATTTCCAAATCCGGTTTGGATCTTCTGTCTCGGGAATTGAAAAAATTTTCGCTGGTGTTCCTCAGGGTGGAATCATTTCACCCCTGTTATTTAATATTTATACACCAGATCAGCCTGTCTCCCAAAATACTATAGTAGCCGATTTTAGTAGCCGAAAACAAACACTTTCATAATTGCCTACAAACCCACCAAAATCCATTGATAAAGAGCCTTTACACTCAAACTATACCGGGAAACCCTGGACGTCGTCTAAAAAGGAACTGGTGCCGTGACTTGTTATTAATAAATGAAAAAAAAAACGAAGTTCTAGACTCTTGATATCGTTAATTCCCAGCCAAATGTCACCAATGGGTGATTTCTTAATTCAAAATATTCATGTTTCTATTATAATATCACATATACTTATTGTGTTACATTGTACAGATTGTGTATATCAAATTGTAAAATAAAAAAAAAAAATACACTATGAGCCAATTGTTAAAAAATTAACAGTATTCTTTGTACGTAGATTTATTTTATATTATTTAATAGTATGCATGATGAATGGTTGTAACTTTATGGTATGGGTTTATCTATAAATATTTTAATTAACTTAATATTTTTTTTTACCACTATGTCCACAATGATGTACTTACTTTTTTCTCTCTCATATTATAAACAATTATTTTTGCTAATACCGATTATTCAATTATTAACTTATTAGTTTTTGTATTGTTCTACAGACAAACTTAGAAATAGAAGATAATTTTCTTTCCAAAAGAGATTAATCAGCTGAGACTCAAGAACATTTATTGTGCCTATTGGCTAAAGTTATGAATGATATAAATATGTAAAAAATGTATTTTAACAGGTATTATTTGTAGTTTAATTTTTTTATTGTTTTAATTTTATATAGAAAAATGTTAATACGCTATCTGTATTAGTTCAATAGAACTATGAAAAACATTTATAAAATAAATCATTATTTGAAATATCACAAACAATTAAAAATTATATTTATAGTAATTATAAGTTTATTTAGCTCGAAATACATTTGTTTATTTGAGTGTTATTGAAGTTTCTCGTAATCTAATCTTCTAATCTTCTAATTCTTTTTTCTTTTAGAAAATCAATGGGAATTAACCACTAGACAAGTTAGTGTGAAATCATTATTTTTTATTTTATAATTTACTGTAATATTATCACATATTACATTTATGTTAATATTATTGTTAACAAATAAACAATGTGTTTAACAGGTAGCAC